>NW_012123376.1:10426894-10472170 GCF_000951035.1 Colobus angolensis palliatus
CGCTGGGAGTTGGAGACTGGAGCTGTTCCTATTCGGCCATCTTGCTCCGCCCCCCAATCTTTATATATTTTAAAACAAGCTGGAGTCTAATTCTAATTTAAATTTGGTTTATCTAACAGGTTTTGACGCACAGTACTTCATTAAAATTTAGATCTAAGCGTTTTAAAATAATTGTTGTGATTTAGTTTTAGGGTAATACATAAGATTAAAGAAGCAAAATATAATGTGTCTTAAATTATTATAAGGGAGAATATAAAATACAGCAAGATAGGGGAAAGCATAAGGAACTGTGAAGGGCCTGAATTCTATCATACTTGCAACTCAACATACTTGTTTTCCACAATATAATGGACCAAAGAGGTGAGACTAGCAGGTAAGAGATAAACGACATTATTACTGATGGCACAAAAAGGAGAAAGAACATCAGCACATTTGCCTCAGTTATTCTTAACTCCAAGTCCCAGAGGGATAATGCTAATCATTGTGGCAAGATACCTGTATATGCCTTTTGTTACATTGAAGAAGAGAAACCCTGAGTATAAAAAAATGAGTATTTAATAATAGAGAGTAAGAAACCTGTCATTTGTTCTGAATAAAATACAATGTCTATTTTCCAAGACTGTCCAGTATATAAACACACTAGAGAAGATAGTCCAAAACAAGAGACCATCGGGCCTTTGTTCACTAGACATACAGAATTGCAAAAGACTGAAGAGTCTCCTAAAAATATTCACTCCTTGTCCCTACATGATTTTGGCTTTAGTTGAATTGTCATGTGTGAAATGCTCTAGGACATTCTAATTTATCTTACCAATAGAGGCTGGGACAAATTTTGTTCCAATTGGCTCATACAGAATTTAATTATGGCTATCATCCATAGGACTCCAAGCAGCAGGATAACTCCCAAAAGGAAATTCATCAAGAAACTAACTTTAGCATAATTATGGGGAAATTGTCCTACTTATCATCCTACTGATTTACTTGTAGTGTTTCCTCAAATATTTGCAAGTTTTTTAATGGCCACCTTTAATTAAGGTACATGTCACCATGGTTTTAGGAAGGAAGTGAATTAATCTTCAAGGTTAATTCTAGGTAAGAAACAAAGTTCCAGGCGCACATGGTGTGAATAAAAAGAAAATCAGATTTGGAAGACTACAAAAATTTTAAAGAAAACGTAAACTTGGGGAATAAAAACCACACATTTTACAAAGAAAAACTGGGAAACAACATGCCCTTTTTTCTCTCACACCTAAACAAAAAGTTTATGTGTGAGTATTAAAATATTGTCACCCCCATTTTTCTTTCATCTTAGAAAGTATTCTTTCAGAAATAGAAAAGGATGGCCCCAGCTCCTGTACCTTCCATGTCAAATGCCTGATAATACCTCTGGATGCCCTTTCCACTCTTATTCTCATAGCCCTTTCTCAACCTTTTCATGGGATGAATAAATGGCATTGGGCTGTTGATGTGGGCAAGTTCTGCAGAATGGGATAACTACCCTTAGGCATTTATTCTAAAAACAAGAACTACTCTCAATTATTCAAAGGAGTCAAGAGCCTCAAGATCTGCCATCTATCTGGAAGGTCATATTGTAGACTTTGTCACCATGTTCCTCTTGGCAGTTGTAGGTACTACTTGGAGGACCCTAAGTTCTGGGCCTCCCTTTTTACCTGTGGAGAGTTGAGGGGACAGCAGTTTTTCCTTGACTGCCAGAGGGATAGAATTTTGTAAATCTTCTCACATAATCCAAAGAAAATTTATTTGGTGAACAGGCCCCTGAATTTTGTCAGAAACTGTCACCTCTCTCTGCTGGCAGAGGTTTGCTAACAAAGCAATCAGGTTGATGAAACTGAGGCTTCTGACTTGGCATCATCTATAAGTGAGATCTTCAGACAGCAGAGGTAAAGATACTAATGGTGCATCCTGATTTAACAAAGGTGGTAGAAAGGGATTCCAAGAGAGTTTGTCTCCTTAACACTTTTCTACATTCAGCTCTTCATTATCAAGAAAATACTCTGTGGCACTTTGGGTACAAATATTTAACTAATTGAATTCTATTATGCACTCAAATGTAAAAGCAACAATAGTACATTTGTGTGGTATAAAGGGCCTCCAACACAAGACCATGATAGGCTCCATTCTCTACTGTGAATTTGTCCAAAACCCATCCATTTAATTCAGACACCTCTGCCCCATGATGCAAGGCAGGATTTTGACTTTGGTGCCTGTGAGAAACAAACTCACTTGTCCAAACACAAAGAATGGACTCAGAGGTCCAGAAAACAGCAAAATTTAGACTTTTAATGATGGGCTTGCAAGATCAGGCGTCTGATGAGCAGGCACACCCAGCATAGTTTCAACAAGCAATTTATCCCCTAGTGTGCAGGTCCCTTTCCCAGTTCTTCATAGACTGAGTACTGTGGGGTCATAATCTTTCCAGATGTCACTTATTCATTGTTGGGTAGGGGCTTTAGGTATTCTTTTTAGGGTTTTCTTGCTGCATTTTGTTGCAGCCCACAATGTATTGCAATCCTAGTTAATCCTAGGTAGCTCAGGCACTTTTCAAGTAGTTGACTTATGACCTAAGAAGCTGGGTAGACTGATAAGAACAGACAAAATGAACAATTTTGCAGGCTTGAAACTTTTATCTTAGACTAAGCTTGTTTCATTCAGGTGTGGTGGTGGGGGAGGGGAGGGGCAGGAGAGGCCCACAAGCAGGCATTGGTTTTCTTTTCAGGGGCTTAATACACCCTGTTTTTTCTGCAGTTTGCTGACCTAAGCCAATTCAAGGCACTTTGTTTTGGAAATGGACCACTGTATACATTATTTTCCTCAGTGCCTGACTCTAACAGAGGGATAGATATTTTATTTGTGCTTCTCTCCAAAGCTACTCAGTATAGGCAAAGAGGTGTATATGATTTTCAGTCTTTGCTGTGGACACTGAGTCTTTGGCTCCAACTCTAATCATCTTTTTCCTTAAAGCATATTAGTTCAGGATAGAGGAAGAGAAAGAAGTCAGGAGTGCAGAGGAGCATAGTTTCTTAGTAGTAAGGCTTACAGTGGCATTCCAAAATTCCATATTAACAAAGCCTAAAAAAAAATTTTATGGGTCCACTTTCAGTATTACAGAGCATGGCAAAAATGATAGATTTGGAGCAAAAAGACACTAAATAAATACCTGGCATGATCTAACCCATTGGCTACTCAACTGACATAGGTAGCATTCTTCAAACCCAACAAAAAACAGCTATTCCTCTTTCAGGTATAAATAGCTTCATTTTCTTCCAATAATGAGAAGGCTAATATTTTCAGTAGTCGTTATATCCATCCCTAGTTATGTTAATTACTCCTCAATTTTTCTCAGTGTACTACTAAACATAGATATGATGCAAATAATTAACTTGTGAAGATCACTTCTAACAAATTGTTTTTAAAATAAAAATGCACAGAAGTACAGAAAATAAAAATATTTTACATGTATACACACATATAACAAGCAAAGAGAAAATAAGAAAAGCTCTTAGGTTGTTATTATGATGTCAAGGTTAATATTTATGACTTATTTCTTCTACTATCCATTCCATATTTTTCTTTTTTTTTTATTTTTATTATACTTTAAGTCCTAGGGTACATGTGCATAACGTGCAGGTTTGTTACATATGTATGCTTGTGGCATGTTGGTGTGCTGCATCCATCAACTCGTCAGCACCCATCAATTCATCATTTATATCATGTATAACTCCCCAATGCAATCCCTCCCCCCTCCCCCCTCCCCATGATAGGCCCCAGTGTGTGATGTTCCCCTTCCCTAGTCCAAGTGATCTCATTGTTCAGTTCCCACATATGAGTGAGAATATATGGTGTTTGGTTTTCGCTTCTTGTGATAGTTTGCTAAGAATGATGGTTTCCGGCTGCATCCATGTCCCTACAAAGGATGCAAACTCATCCATTTTTATGGCTGCATAGTATTCCATGGTGTATATGTGCCACATTTTCTTAATCCAATCTGTCACAGATGGACATTTGGGTTGATTCCAAGTCTTTGCTATTGTGAATAGCGCTGCAATAAACATATGTGTGCATGTGTCTTTACTGGGTATATACCCAAAGGATTATAAATTATTCCATTCCATATTTTTCTTGTCCAGGTTTATTCCCTTGTGGAGTTACATAAATGATTTTTGAATGGTCTGGCTTCTCAAAATTTTTCTCTTTGTTAGATGCTATAGTTTTCCATTAATCTGTACTATTGATAATATAAGTACAAAGAGGTACCTTCAGAAAATTTTCTGGTTTCCAGACATATTCTTTCTTTTGGCTTGACTGATCCTCTACACAACATATCTGTTTGCCATGGACACTTTGAATATTATTACATAGTTTGGAAAATAATGTCCAATTGAGAGTGAAGCTTGCATTGCAGCCTGGACTTGCTTTAGAGCCTTCTCTTGCTCTGGTTGCTGCTTGCAATTGGTGGTCTCATGAGTGACTTTGTGATGAGTTGAAGTCTCAAAAGTCTTACTGTATTATATTGACAGGTACAAAAACTTTTCTTGACTATAAAGATGGCATCTTAGTGTGCTTCAAACCACTGAAACCCAGCAATTTTATGTAGCTAACAGGCCCCTGAGGTTTTGTGGTATTCATTTTTCAACACTATTTCAAAGGGTGGAAACTTCTTTTGTAAAGGATAATATAATAAATACTTTAACATTTGTTACACAGAGTGTTGCTGCTGCAACCACTCTACTTTGCAATATCAAAGTATCCATAGATAATATGAAAGAAAAAAGCATGGCTTCGTTCCAATAAAGTTTTATTTACAAAATATTTAGCCTGCAGGCTGTAGTTTTCCAATCCTTCTTCTAGTTGCATAGGTCATACTGAGGCACTCAAGTACTCTTGACTCTTTGTTCTCCTAAAATTCAATCAAAATGATGCGGTCAATAATGAGCATCATAATGTTTTGTGGAATTCTATAAAGATTTGCAGATCATATTATGGCAGAGAGCACAGCCCTGAGGCAAAGTTGTGAAGTTGTACTATTGGTCTTACTAGGTAAAGAAAAATTGCTTCTAATAATCTTTGCAAATTGATATGAAATATATATAGCAAAGATTTTATATATGTGTATGTGTGTGTATATATATTAGTTAGGTCAATAGCTGCATGCCAAGTACCAGGGTCTGTGATGATTTGTCCAATAACAATACTATGTCCAGACAGCAGTTTCAACTGGAGTTAAAACCAGATTAACTTTGAAATAACCCATAGTTATTATTCAACAGCCATCACAGGCTAAAAAGGTGACATTAAAGGAATTTAGTAAATGCCATCACCAAAATGTTTTTAAAATACATTTATAATGGCAATTACCCTTGCAGTTCTACCTAGGATATAACAGATATAACATTGCTTCTGTAGCATTAGACTCATTACTAATGTTATGAGTCTAATAGTAATAGTATGTGATTATGTTACCCCTTACAAAGTATCTACTCCAGAAACACACACACACACACACACACACACACACACACACACACACAACTTTCACAGGCTTTTAAAGTACAGAAAGCAAGTATGCAAGTCTGTGAAGAGAAACGAGGGAACAATACTTTCACTAATAAGGAAAGCACAGAGTAATCCAGGAGTCCAAAATCTCTTCTTTTATCTGAATCCAAAGTTTCCATTTCAAGTATTTCAAGTTTCAGAGTCCTCCTTTTTGCCAATCCATACACTGTTTGTTATATGAGAACTTGGTGAGGCTGTGAATTCAGTTGATGTTGTATTTTGCTGCACACATTAAATTTCGTGTTTGATTTTTAGCAATATTGGTTCTGTGGATACAAGAAATAACAGACTATTTTGTGGCTGCCATGGAAACTTTAGTTTTATTTTTCAGACTGTAATGTAAACTGATAGTTACAGGCTTGAGCTTATTATTTTCTCTCTATAAGCACTGCAGTGCAGTTAGAGGAATCCATATAATACCACAGTCAGATAGTTACCATCATCACTTCCATAACAGTCAAGTAGAATGGACTCTTGGGCTCCCAAGGCACTTATTTCGGTTAGAAATTTATAACAACCAATTGCATGTAATAACTTAATAAATTAGACACCACCACACACTATGGATTGCTGGCTACTTAGTGATCATATACAAGGAACACAGCACTACATGGAAGCCCAGTCCAATCCAGGAGAGACTGTCTCCTGGAATCTCCCTCAGTGTCAATTCTGTATCAGTTAGATCTAGTTCAGAGAAAGAAAACGCATTTGAAATTTGAAAAAGAGAATTTTAATATAAAGAATGTTTAACTAGACAAAAGTGATCAGCTACTAAAAGAGGTGAGAAAGTACACTAATAAATCCAAAATTAGCAAATGCAAAATGAAGCAACTATTTGGAGACCAGTAAGAGTGGTGAAAACAGAGGATGCCCACTCAAAGAGATTCAAATCTCTTTAAAGAAAGATTGACTCACACAGAAACAAACAAATGAACAAAACAATGATGTTGAAAGTTGCCTGAAAGTGTGGGCTACAGCCATTATGTAGAAGTCACCTACAATTGCCACCAGGTATGAGCAGGCAGAGGTGATCTAGAAATGTGTTCACTGGGTTGAAAAGACCTGATAGAAGGCATAGCCAGAGCTGCTATGGAAAGGATCTTTGAGTAGAGAAAGTTATCCTGGGCACAGGCAGAAATAACCTATAGAAGCCGTTACTTATGTAAGGAAGCTGTTGTCTGAAAGGTGGTAAGAATTCATTTATAGAAAAAGTCCATTGATGGGGAGAGTGTGGTCTCAGATTGTAGAACAAGATGTCCTCTACAAAGTATTGTAGAGTTAGAGAGAGAAAAACTTGACTGACAATTGTCATCAAAACATCCTCTGTGCGGAGAAAGTCTGTGAGGTCCAATGTTATTGTTGGTGAAATATGATTAAAACAAAATCTCCTGGCACCCTAGAAAATCTCTTTATAAAAGTATAAGAAATCAACCTGTTTTGTTATTGAATAAGCATTAAAACAGGGTGTGATGGGCATCACAAGCAGTCATTAAACAGATTAAGACCGAAAGAAATTTCACCTTTTCTTATAGCCAGGCGATATATTGTGCACATTTTCTCATGATAAATAAAACCTAGAATTGGGCAGTGCCGTTTTTTATAAATAGTTCATCGTGAACCACCTGGTCATTGTGGTAGTTGCTTATTTTGCTAATTGCCTTTAAAAGAAAAAAAAACAAATAAATGTCTTGAGTTTTTATGTTAGGAAATAGGTTTGTAGTTTGAAGCCAGGTGCCGTTTAAAGTCAGGCTTCTATGTCTCAGGAAACTGGGAGATAGGACTACTATCTTCTTTGATGATTACATTTCAAGGCTTTGGCCAGATTCCCAGGTCTCTAGGTTGCTTATTTATCCTTTTAAGTGACTTGCATACATTTCTAAGATACAAAGAACTTATAAGTTTTCTAAAGTGAAGCTTTCTAGGAAAAGGGTGGAAGAGTAGCACGAAAGTCTCTTTCTTTATTTTCAAAGGGAGAATTAAGTTTCTTATTTTAACTTTGTATTTGCTCTTACAATGTGAGCACCAACAGGTCTCAGCAAACATGTTTTTTGTTTTTTTTTTTAAATTGAAGCAGGACTAGAGCCAGGAAAGCAAGGGACCTCTTGCCTCTGTCTCTTTACAGCGTTACTCTAGCACTTTGTTTTTCAAAGGCTAATCTCTTTTTGGAAATTTATTTTAAATAGTGTATTTATACTTCAAGTAATTTTTAGGAACAAATGAGTTTGACTGCAAATACCCATATATCATTTTGATGGCAAACTGATATGAACTCTAATTCATGTGAACTTACATTCATTTCCTTAATTATTAAACTTACATGAATAATATCAGGTTCAACTCTTGTTTACAGGAAATATAAAATATACATGTGAGTGAAGCAGGGTGGTCTAGGATGAGTGATCATTAAGTGGGGTGTTCATGAATGTACAAATGAAAAACAATGAAAAAATCAGTAATAACAATAAAAACTGACACACTTCAGGTGACATTTTTTCCATTACTTTTTATTCAGCTATGACCCTCATAGAATATGTCTGAAAGTGTTGTGTCTTTTTCAAATTCATTCACCTCAGTCTCAGCAGAATAATTTAAATTAAGATCCATAAAGTATAAAATAGTGTTTCTCATACTCATAAATAAATGAATATTAAGTACACGTACTTACCTTGGGCTATCACTTCTCTCACCAAAATCTTAATTTTACTTACTAAAACTTTTACAATGAATTTCAAAAATATCAGTTACATACATCCAGGAGAAAAAACAAAAACAAAAACAAAAACAAAACCTGGCCTGATTACTTAGTGTTAAAAAGAAGCTGGGATTTTATTTAAAAACAAATATGAATAATCAATGTAATTCAAAGGCATTACTAAAAGCCGATGTAAACTTAGGCTTGAGTTATATAGTAATAGAATATAGATCCAGGGAGGAAAATGTCTCAGTATATAATTTGATGGTTAGAATTTATCTAGAGATGACAAAGAAAAGCCCACATACAGTCTTATTATAATTCTGAATGCAGAGTTTATTAACAATGTTAATTGCAGATGGTAAGAAGACAAAAATATTTTTCACTGTGATATTGAAATACTCACTGTAAACCAGACGTCAATAAATACAGACACGTCTCAAATATTACAATAGGAATGAAGAAGTTCCAAAAGTTTTGTCACTCATGAAGTGAATGAAGTTAATGAGGATATGCATTCAAAAACATAATAAATGAGATGTTTATTATTCTTTCAAATAACATTTGAAAAAATCATTTCTACCCAATATAAATTTGGTCTAATATATAAAACAACAATGGATGAAAGTAATTTTAGTAACAGTTTGTGCTTAAGTAAGGTGACTTGGCCATCTCATAGGTTCTTTCTTTTTTACTTTAACCAACAGATGAGAGGTCATTTGCTTGCAGAAAGAAACACAAAATCTGCAATTCACAATTTCTACCCTCATAAGTTGACATCAATCCACCTTTGTTGAAAACATTTCAGAACCTTTTCAGTAAGTTAACCAAAGGGCCTTGATGGTTTCTTTTTAAGAACATCTCCAGTGCACACATGCATCCCACAGTCATTGACTTTATAATGGTTAATTTTTTTGACACCTACCGTATTTTTCACATAGATAGTATAGATTTACATTAGATTTCAGTTGTAGAGTTTATACATGAGCATTTTAATTTTTCATGTTTTTACCTGATTTCTTTTAAGAGTATGTCAAATTTGATATATAGACATTTTGTCCATGTTTAAAATACACTGGCAAGGCTTAGACATACAAAATTCCTTTATCACTTTACAAATTCTGTCGTGTGTTTGTTTTTCTATTTTTAGTTTATCTGGGGAGATACAGATAACATTTATGATCTTTACTTGCTCATATGAGAATTGCTGCTGTTAAAATACCCTGAAAACAGCATTTCAAATTAAGCCAAAAATGATTTGCCCCGTGCTGTTGTCATCTTGTGTGAGAATTAAACAAGAAACAACTGTGAAATAAAAGCTACTAGGAATGCCCAGAAAACTGAAGTGAAACATAAAGAAACTCAACCATGACGGGATAGTACATTTTCTTTCCCCATGCTTCTATTAAATGAAAAAAAGATGATAATGTGTGAAATAAAATTCCTAAAGACACAAAACAGACAGATTTTAATTCTAAATATAGCAAGGATTTATAAAATGGCTCATTTCTCTAGTATTTTGTTCATTATCTAAATGAGCAATGATGCACTAATGGTATATTAAATGGTGATCCATTTTATGTGATATTCTTTAAACATTACAAGGAACACTTTTTGAAATGTTTAATGTTTTAAAATATATGTGTCAAAATTAGAAGAATAGTTTCATACCTTGCTTGTTTCTATCAAAATTACTATACATTTATTGCTGGATCAAAAATGCTAGGTTTTAGAACAATATTTTTCCAAATGTTTGACTGCTGCAGTAGACTTTTTTTTTTCTCCTTTTTTTTTTTGAGATGGAGTCTTGCTCTGTCACCCAGGCTGGAGTGGCATGATCTCGGCTCATTGCAACATCTGCCTCATGGGTTCTAGCAATTCTCCTGTCTCAGCCTCCCGAGTAGCTGGGACTACAGGTGCCCACTGCCACGTCAGGCTAATTTTTTGTATTTTAGTAGAGATGGGGTTTCACTGTGTTGACCAGGCTGGTCTCAAACTCCTGAGCTCAGGCAATCCATCTGCCTTCCAAAGGGCTAGGATTACAGGTGTGAGCCACCATATCCCACCAGTAGCTATTTTCTTGACAAGTTTTGCTCCACTTTTTAGGTTTTGTAGCTTCAGCCCTGGGATATTATTAAGGCAGCACCTGATGGGGTAGAAAAACACTGAACATACCTCAAATCAACCACATTCAATTTCAGAGTATGAGTTATCTGAAGCAGTACAGAAACGATTATTTTGTGTAAAATGATTTGTTCCATTTCTAACAATTTTATATTTAATAGACTCAAACAAAGTTTGCAATTAAAATGGAACCATTAATGAAGGTGTCATTTGGAACACCGATTATTAGGCATTAAAAAGTGTAACAATCTCCTGTATTTATTCTCACATCTGATCACGTGTGTGCATTTTGGGTAGTGTAATAGTATTTGAAGATGTGTTTCAACTCACAATTCATGTAATTATAGCCATGTGGTATAAATGTAGTTCAAAGTATTTCCATAAAAACTCAATTTATTGTTCCACTGATATTTAATAGTCACCATGTGATTTTTTTCTTGTGTAGGCCTTAGGAAATTTGACTCAAGATGCACTTGGCCTAATGGAGAATGAAATTTTGTCCTCATTAAAACTTTATTAATAAAGTGAGGAGGCACACCAAAAGACTTGCCTGAGATCTGACTGTTATTAAGTGACAAATCCAAGATTAAAAAGTAAGTTTGTCTGGCTCCAAATGCTGTACTCTTTCTACTACCAGAGAGTATTTTTTTAAGGTTCATACTATAATCTTTTACAACATGTAGCCAATTAAATATAAATCAGTGAAGCAATAAGTACAAAAATTAATATTGGGGACATTTAGCCTATCTGAAGTAGAAGAGGAAGAAAGTTTTGCCAAATTTTAAAAAATTATTAAAAAATTAATGCATTTACAAACACAATATTAGTCTCTCATAATCTTTAAGTGGTCTTAAAATTTTCTTGTTATTTGTGTGTGTGGTTTCATTTTTTATTCCAATGCTGCAACAGGTGTGGATTACCAGGGCTCTTTATCCAAAGAGTGCTTGCAAATAAACTGAAATCAATTAATGATTTTAATATGTTTGCATGCTAAAATCTGTGTTAACCCATAGAGTTTTTCGTACACAATAAAATTTTATTGCATTTTCAAGGTTAGAAGCCTTCAGAGAAGAAAAGTATTCCACACGTAGTTTTTTACGATGATATTAGTTGATCGATATCTGATATCTATAACAAATATGCATTGTAGAAGGCAGATTCAATAAAGAAAAGATTAGAACATGGGAAATAAATGGAAAACATTGATAATCAATCATGGTGCTTGTTCTCACTAAGCCAGGACAAGACCTCAAAATCCTTCTCAAAAAGTGCTCCAGCCAGCCACTACCAATTGATCAGAGTTGGCATGTAAGTCGAAAACCTATTTACCATCGCTGCCCTCAATTCCATTCTCAGCACTGCTGCCACACTTGTCTTTCTAACTTTCCATTTCCCTACTGAAATCCTTCAGTGACTTGACAGTGCCTTCAGGATGAAGTATAAACTCTTGAATATATCGTAGAATGTCAGTATAGTTTCTGCCTGTCCCTTCAGCCTCAATGCCAAACCTACTTCCCCAAACGCACAATACATAAACACGCATACACACACACACACACGCACACACATGCACACTTCCTAAAATGGAGAAACACGTACATGACAACACACATTTGAACATACACTCGTAGATACACACACACCTGTACCCAACTCAAATAATAGTAACAATAACAATTAAAAAATAGCAAAATTCTTCCATAACGGTTATACGTATTGTTTTGTTGCTGTTTCCTTTTTCACCCTCCCCATTCCCCTCTTCACTTTTCAAATTGTGTAATTACTACTTAGGCATTCTAATGTATCTCTTCCCTGACTACTTGGGCTGACTCAGGTATTCAAAGTGTCCCTTTTTATTTCATTTTATTTGTTTTTTAGAGACAGGGTCTTGCTGTGTCACCCAGGTTGGAGTGCAGTGGCGTGACCACAGCTCACCACAGTTTTGAACTCCTGGGCTCCAGTGATTCTTCCACTCAGCCTCCTAGTTACCTAGGAATACAGGTGCACACTACTAGCCTTGCTATTGTTTTTTTGGTAGAGATTAAGTCTTGCTCTGTTGCCCAGGAAGATCTTGAACTCCTGGTGTCAAGCAATGTTCAAGCCTAGGCCTCCCAAAGCACAGGGATTACAGGAGTGAACCACCATGTGCTGACTTATTATTTTTTTGTGTGTAAAAATCATTAGCACTCTATGATCTCATACTGCCATATTGGAATTTTAGTATTGGCTTAAGTACCTCTCTCCAGATAGACTGCATAAGCATAAAAATAAAGACAAGATAACTGATTTCTTATTTTTTGATGTTCAAGATTTGCATACTATAAACTAGACATTCAACAATTTATTGTTTTATTAAATGAAACATATATTGTTTTACTATTTTATAATTAATATACTAATATGCATTTATCACATAATACATGCAGTTATAGTTATATATGCCATTAAACATTGACAACATACTTTGAAATATTCCAATTTTAGAGATTGGAAAACTGGATGTCTTTAGTCAATTTCTCCAGAAGGAGATTATGAGATGAGGATTGTTGCAAAAAGATTTAGGAGAAACAAGTAGAGGGTGGAGAAAACAAGTTGGGAAAGGTAAAGAAACCAAGAAAGGGTATAATTTCTAGCTAATTTCTAGCTAATTTCTGGCCTTATCCCAGAGAGAAGCCATGAAGTACGGATTATATGTTATATTTTGTGCTGGAGAAAAATGAGCTAAACGTTCACCCTCCTGCCCCAATTACTCATTGATCAACAATACCTCAGACCGTTGTGAGTGTCCAGACACATCCTGCTCTCCACATGTAGCAAAAAAAAAGCTCCACACTCACAAATGGGAATCTTTTGAATGGCATCCTTGGTGCAGCAGTTTGCAATAAGTAACACATAGCTGGGGATAAAATGAACAAAAACAGTGAAAAGCATCTAGATCCAAGGAAATTTGGAAGGAATATTACCATTGTCAAGTATAGGAGGTTAAATAATTTAACACAAATTCTCCCAGGCAGGCAGTAGAACTAGTATTGAAACCCTGGGCATCTTGTTCTCAATTATGTGCTCTTAACTACTGTACAGTGCTGTTATCCCTTTTAAAACATTAATTTAGAACTTCAGTCCCTCAGCCTGGTCTCTCCGCTCAACTGGCTAAACTCCCAGCTAGGATACATGCTTCACGCTAAAAATTGACTTTAAGGTCTGATGTGGTTTGGTTCTGCGTCCCCACCCAAATCTCATCTTGAATTGTAATCCCCACATGTCAAGGGAGGAACCTGGTAGGAAGTGATTGGATCATGGGGGCGGTTTCCTCCATACTGTTCTTGTGACAGTGAGTCAGTTGTCATGAGGCCTGATGGTTTTATAAGTGGCCGTCTCTCTCTCTCTCTTTCTTGCCTCCTTGTGAAGAAAGTACTTGCTTCTCCTTCTCCTTCTGCCATGATTGTAAGCTTCCTGGGGCCTCCCCAGCCATGCAGAACTGTTAGTCAATTAAACCTCTTCCCTTTATAAATTACGGAGTTTCGGGTATTTCTTTATAGCAATGTGAAATGAACTAATACAATGTCTGAATCTTGTCTTAAGGTTTATATTTTACAAAACAAAAAAGTTACATAATAGAAACAGTAGGGGCTTTGGGATTAGATAATTATGGGTTATAATCTTTGATGAACTTTGTATTAGTCCAGGTTCTCCAGAGAAACAGAACCAGTGGGAGTTGTATATATGTAGAGAAAGAGAGAAAGATTTATTTTAACAAATTGGCTCATGAGATTATGGAGGCTGGCAACAGCAAAGCCGGTAACACAGGCTGGGAGGCTAGAGATGCAGGAAGAAGCCACTGTTGTAGCTCAGGATTGAAGGCCATCTGCTGGTAGAATTCCTTCCGTCTAATGCAGGTTATTCTTTTGGTCTATTTAGGCCTTCAACTGGTTGGTTGAAAACCAACCAAATTATGGAAGATAATTGTTCACAATCCACTGATTTAAATGTTAAAAACACCCTCACAGAAGCCTCCAGAATAATGCTTGATCAAATATCTGGGCATCATGGTCCAATTGAGTTAGCACACAAAATTAAGCATCACAGACTTTTATAATTACCTTGAGATGCTTTTTAATTTCTCAAACTGAGCTTTTTCTTCATTGTTGCTTGCTTTTTAAATCTTCATCCCATTTTCGATAAAAGCAACATTATTAGTTGGAGCCAAAATAACTCTTTAAAGGTAATTGGTGGCATTTATGGAAACCAGGTCTAATATCTTTGTGTTTTTTTAGAGTTTGTTGAATGTGGAGTTTCAAAGTTTCATAAGGCAAGTGTTAGTTGGAATAATTGTAAAGGAACAGAGTATACAAGTTTCCTTTTAACACACCCATTCATTTGCCATCTTTGGAGGATAAAAATACAAAAAGTTAAGGACCTCAAAAAATAGTAGTATTATGAATAAAAGGTTTTAATTTTCAGACAACTAAGAGTGCTCCTTCTCTAAAAATGACTCATTGATAAAAATGTAGGTTTCATGAATATATTAACTATCTCAGAACCCTTAAAAAATGTTTATTGCCATTTTTTCAATGTGCCAAATTATCTTTTGTTTGTTTGTTTTCTGATGAAAAACTATGTTAGAAAAAAACTCTTATATTACTCAGTACCTACTCCACCCAAAGGGGACAACACAGAAAAATTTGCTAATAAGTAAATGAAAGCCAGTTAATCTACATTTATATGTTTATTCATTTATAAACCCTATTGGCAATATGAAATTGCCATAATGTCAATCAGATTACTTGCAATTTGATAAAAAAGCATAGTAGGCCGAGCGCGGTGGCTCAAGCCTGTAATCCCAGCACTTTGGGAGGCCGAGATGGGCGGATCACGAGGTCAGGAGATCGAGACCATCCTGGCTAACATGGTGAAACCCCGTCTCTACTAAAAAATATACAAAAAACTAGCCGGGCGAGGTGGCGGGCACCTGTAGTCCCAGCTACTCGGGAGGCTGAGGCAGGAGAATGGCATAAACCCGGGAGACGGAGCTTGCAGTGAGCTGAGATACGGCCACTGCACTCCAGCCTGGGCGATAGAGCAAGACACCCACTGAAAAAAAAAAAAAAAAAAAACGAAAAAAAAACAGAGTAAATGACAATAAAATCTAACAGAAAATTCATAACTGAGTATAAAACACAGAATTTATCAGTTTGGTGGCTTCATTTAGATGCAATTCATATGGGTAAATATCAAGACCATTAAAAATGAAATATAGTTAGTTATTCCCTCTCTTTTATAAGAGCTTAGTAAAAATCGTATACTTTCTATTTTTTTTTTAGTTTGCTTGTTTTATGGAAAGGGTATATTTTTCGTAGTCAGTTATGACTACTAAAATTTGGTGTGTCTACAAAATATAACTACTACATAAATAGGGCTTATTGGAGTCTCTAATTTCACGTTCTGCTAAAAAACCTGTTTGCAGCTCAAAGTTGCAAATGTCCTATGGCTCATGAATACTTGCTGACAGTTGGAATTACTGAAATTTTTAAGAAGGACATTTTGAGTTTTCAATGAAAACTTGATTATTTTTTGAATAAAGAGGGATTTCTGAGTACAGTTGTCTGCTATGACATTCTTGATCTCATAAACAGGGTTCAAGAGATAGTTCCACATCCTCAATGAGACAGTCTCCAAATCACAAACCCTAGAAGGATTGAAAAATGAAGTCCATGTTCTGGGACTAAGTCCATACCTACACAGTCTTTCCATCTCCTCATAGAAACGCATCAAGAGGGAGCCTGTTGGCTCATAGTAAGGTGGCTACTTCTCAGGGTGCTGCTGCCATCTATAAACTTTAGATATACACAATCTCCAATATTCCATTGTTAGTCACATTATGTCCAGTCCAGATCCCCAGACTCATAGTGATCCCTAATATCTCACAAATTAATCATGAGATAAAATGGTATGCCCCCTTTATTTTTCTGTTTTGCTGTCTCTGTCTGAAATCGTGGTCCATCATAAAAAGTCTTTCATTTCCCTGAAATTTCCTCTGAACATTTTTGTTACCTTCTTTAGTAAAAAAAAATACCTGGCTCTTCCCTGAGATCTCTAATTATTTGCCTTCAGTTTTCTGAGGAGGCACTGGTTTTCTCTACCACTGGCCACATAGGTAGTGTTAATAGCCTACTGATTCCCATCCATTGTAACTCTAAGGACACTTCCTCCTTTGACCTTAAAACCTCCAAGCTTTGACTCATGTTTATTACTGATAACTGCACACCATTCATAACTGAATACCATGCTCAACCCTCCGTCTACTACCTCCTTCTAGTGCCCAATTGCTCACTTCTAACAACCCACAGTAGATATTAATCCTATTGAATTGTACGGTTATTCATCCCTGTAATATATTATCTTCCATTTCTACCCAGAATAAATGTTATGGTCAATCATTGTACTCTTGCAAACATCCTCAATATGTTTGCACCCCTCTGTCTTCTTAAACTCAAAAGCACAATCTGGGTAAATCCCACTCTTTACAAACCTCCAAAACCATGTGTTTTCTATCTTCTTCCTTCTAATCTATTGATATAGTTTGGCTGTGTCCCCACTCAAATCTCATCTTGAATTTTACTTCCCATAATCCCCATGTATTGTGAGAGGTACCCAGTGGGAGGTAATTGAATTAGGGGGGCAGTTTCCCTCATGCTGTTCTCAGAATAGTGAGTGACTTCTCACAAGATCTGATGGTTTTATAAGCATGCGACATTTCCCCTGCTGGCTCTCATTCTCTCTCCTGCCACCCTGTTAAGAGGTGCCTTCTGCCTTGATTGCAAGCTTCCTGAGGACTCCCACAGTATGCAAAACTGTGTGTCAATTAAATCTCTTTTCTTTATAAATTACCCGGTCTCAGGTATCTCTTCATAGCAGCATGAGAACAAACTAATACATCTATATACTTTGCTTTCTCCTGCATTGGGGAAATTGAAGCAATCATAAGAGAACTTCTATATACTTTAAATGAATTCCCAATTACTTATCTCCTCCAGTACTTACTGCATATATTCTACCATCACTTTGTTATGTTTGTCAATTCTTAATTCAAGATCAACTCCCACTCATGTAGTAGATGCCATACCTTCTCATGGTAAAATACTGCTTCGGAAATTCTCCCTTTGTCACCTATATCATTAGTTTTTCTCTCTCCACCAGAGTCCACACCTATTTTCAAAAATGCTATTATTTCTTTCATCTTAAAGGCCACGTAAGTGTACCATTAAGTTGTTTTTTTCTACTCTCTCTTTTCAATTTCTCTCTTTCTATCTTCTTTCAGACGTCATTCCATTAAGATTTGCCCCCATAACTCCACTAAAACAGCTCCTGGCAAGGGCAACAATAGTTCCTATAGTGGCTAAATCCAGTGGTCAATGTTTAATCTTCATATTACTTAAATGGCAGGCACTAGGTTATACAGTTGATTGTTCTTCTCCATGAAAGATTTTATATGTTTTGTTTTCAGGATATCAGACATAACTAGTTGTCCTGGCTCAATTGGTTACCCTTTCTGTATAGTCTTTGCTAGTTTATCTTCTTCTAATGAAATTATTTGATATCATAATATCACAAATTTATGTCCTTAGATCTCTTTCTCTTCATTATCAAACATTTATTTCCTTGGTCTCATATCATCTGTCCTTACCAGATGGTTTCCATTCCATTTGGTCCTTACAGACTTGAATAATTTCTGTGTGCTGATGATTCAGAAAATTTGTGTCTCCAGTTCATTCATCTTCCATGAATTCTAGACTCATATCCTACTTGGACAATCGACATTTTGATCTTGACATATCACAAAATAAACTCCTGATTTCCTCTCAAATTCCCTCCTTTCCCAGGGCCCCCACACTAAGTTCTTATTAGGACAAAAATTTTATATTCATTCTCAAATACTTTTTTTCTCACATATCACATCTAAATCTTCAGGACATCCTGTTGATTCTGCTTTCAAAATAGTATGGATTTTTACCATTTTTTCTACCCTAGTTGTGGTTGTCTGACTCTGATTCGATCCACCATAATCTCTAGCATATTCTCCCTCAAAATCTTCTCTAACAGGCAGACAGCAAGATCTCTGACAATATGTCTGTGTGTGTGTGCTTGTGTGTGTGTGTGTGTGTCTGTGTGTTCATTTGAAAAATTAAAGGCTTAGGTGAAAAGACAACACTCTCATCCTCACCACATCATTCCTCTATTAAAGGCCTTCAGTGTCTGCTTTACTTAGTATAAAATCCGAAAAGTTCACAGGAACTTATAAGGATCTAGGTTATCTAACACTGTTGTCTTTCTTACCTTATAACCTTTCACTTTTCTCCCTCTGTCAGTCCATTGCAACCACAGTAGTAGCCTGGATTTTCTTTTAATATGGAAAATATTCTTGCTTCAGAGCCTTTTTACTGGTGATTCCTACTCTTTCAGATATTCAAATCTCCTCTTTCAGATATTCAAGTGACTCCTTCCTTCTTGTTTACTACATCTTTTATTAAAAGCTCATTTTTGTGGTACACAAAGCAAAATTCATATTATTTAAAATTGCAACCTTCAAAATCTTGAGATTTAAACCAGCTCTATGCTACTTAGGTTGCACTTACAACTTTTTAAATTCTATATAAATTGCATTTTGTTTATTGTAAATGTAACTCTTCAATGACTAGAATGTAAGAATTATGAGGTCAGTTATTTATGTTACTGTTGTTGTTGTTGTTGCTGTTGTTTGGAAACAGGGCCTCCCTCCACCACCCAGGCTAGAGTGCAGAGGGGAGATCTTGGCTCACTGCAGCCTTGACCTCCTGGACTCAGGTGATCTACCAACTTCTGCCTCCCAGGTAGCTAGGAATACAGGCACATGCCACCTTGCTTTCTTGGAAAGCAAGGAAAATTGTGTCTTCTTGGTGCCCCTGTCAAAGATTAGTTGACCACATATGCATTGATTTATATCTTGGCTCTTTATTCTGTTCCATTGGTCTAGGTGTCTTTTTCTCAGCCAACACCATACTGTTATAATTACTGTAGCTTTGTAGTATATTTTGAAATTAGAAAGTATGCAGCCTCCAGCTTTCTTTGGTTGTTTGAAGTCTTTTGTGGTTCCATTTGGATTTTAGATTTTTTTTTAATTTCTGTTAAAAAAAAAAGAAGCCATTTCTCCAAAGAAGATGTACGAATGGCCAAAAAGTACATGAAAGTATACTCAGTGCAACTAATCAAGGAAATTCAAATAAAAACCAACATTATGTACCACCTCACACATGTTAGGATGCCTATTATTAAGAAAATATTGTTGGTGAGGATGTAAAAAGATTGAAACCACTGTACACTATTGGCAGGAAGGTAAATGGTGCAGCAGCTATGGAAAACAGTATGCAGGATCCTCAAAAAATTAAATATAGAACTAGCATGCAATCCAGAAATACCATTTCTGAGCATATATTTAAAAGTTGAAATCAGGATTTTAATGAAATATCTCTACTCCCATGTTAATTGCAGCAGTATTAAAGTAGCCAAAATAAAGAAACAACCTAAATGCGCTTCAACAGAGTAACAGATTTTTAAAATGTTGTATATACATGAAATGGAATATTATTTAACCTTTACAAAGGACACCCTGCAGTATTCAACAACATGGATGAACTTAGAGGACACTATGCTAAATGAAATAAGCCAGTCACATAAAAACAAATCTTGCATAATTCCACTATATGAGGTCTCTAAAATAGTCAGACTGAGAAACAGATAATCCAATGGTTTTTGCAGAGCCTAGGTAAAGGGGGAAATGAAGAGTTGCTCAACTGGAAGAAGGTATGAATTGTGAAAGTTGAATTATGTGCAGTATACTGTGCACATAATTTTTTTTAGAGAGTGGCTCTCATGTTAAGTGTTTTTGTCATGTTTTATTAAAAATTGCTTTCTATTGACATGAATTCATACAGTTTAATTTTATGTGCAGTGACATTACAGTTAGAATATACTATTGGTGAATCTTTGCTAATTCTGTAGTTTGCAATATATTGCTTTATTAGACATTTTGTAATATAAAATTCTGGGCATAAAATCATGTTTATTTTATAAAATGAATTAAATGGTTCCTCCTTATCTGTGGCTTTGCTTTCTGTGGTTTCAGTTACCCATGGTCAAATGCAGTGCAAAAAACATTAAATGAAAAATTCCAGAAATAAACAATTTGTAAGTTTTAAATTGTATACCATTCTGAGTAGCTTGATGCGATCTCATGCCATCTTGCTAGGTCCTGTCTAGTATCTGAATTATTCCTTTATCCAGCATATCCATGATAAGTATGCTACTTGCCCACTAGTCGCATAGTAGCCACCTTGGTTATCAAATCGTGAAACCATAGTATATATATGGAGTTCAGTACTATCCAATTTTCAGACAGCCTCTAGGAGTCTTAGAACATATCCCCAGAGAATAAGGAGGAACTATTGTAATAGTAAAATGCTAAAAAATACTGAGCAAATTTTTATTTATTTGTTTCTTTTCAGTGTTTCTTTTTTTATTTTTTTATCAATGAGTTATTTCAAGAAGTGTTATGGGTTAAATTGTGCCCTTCAGAAATAATATGTTGAAGTCCTAACTTCCAGTCCCTCATTTGAAGATAGGGTCTTCACAGATATAATCAAATTAAAATGAGGTCATTATGGTGGACCCTAATCCAATTTGACTAGCTTTCTTATAAAAAGAAGAGTTTTTAAACCAGTGGCAGACCTTCAGAGAGGGAATATGTTGTGTAGAGACATAAAGAGAAAAAGCCATCTGAAAGTCAAAGAGAAAGACGCAGAACAAATCCTTTTCTGACAGCTCTCAGAAGAAACCAAGTATGCCAACACTTTGCTTTCAGTCTTCAAGACTCCACCACTGTGAAAAATACATTTCTGCTGTTTAAGCCATCTAGTTTGTGCTACTTTGTTAGGGGAGCCCTAGCAAACTAACACTAACAACTAGGTACTGTGGACAAGAATTATGGTAAGCTAGTTTAGTGTACCACCATCAAAAAACTTGAGTGTTAGAGAACCATGTTTATTTTACAATTATTTGCTAGGTTTAGCTGCAAGTGACAAATCCCCTAACGTATTTATGATTCTGTTTAAGCTGTCCTTTTTTTTCATCTTAAAGACGTGAAATAGAGAAAACAATTAAAACACAGTGGCTGGAAACACCAGAGGCTTTTCCTGTTTTATTTTTTTGCCCGTTTTTGACTCAAAGAGGATCACTCAAACCAAACAATAATATCTACAGTCCAACCATTAGGGAAAAGAATGAAGAGGATAAGTACATCATTCTCTTAAGGAAATATCAGGCAACTGCATGTATTTCTCCTTCCCTTCATTTACCGTAACTTATTTCATGGATATAAAAACAGAAGATTCCCTCAATCTTATTATTCCTACATATGCGGGCTCCATCTCCAAGATCCATGACAGCTACACTAACAAGTCAAAATATCCATATTCCAACCTGAGGAAAAGGGAAAAAGCATGGTGCAGGCGCAAGCCTTCCCTTTAGGGTTAAATTCAGAATGTTGCTTATACTAACTTCTATTATATCGCATTCTCAGAACTTAATCCCATCACTATGCACAACTGAAAAGAGAATAATGATGAGTAATCTTTTCCCAGGTGTAATGTAATCAAGTATAATTTGATTGTTTTATTTTAATGAATGAATGAGAGAATGGATAGTTATTTGAACTGGCATCTCTCCCATAGACTACTTGTGCAGTGAGTCCTTTTCTATCCACACAATACTCCCATGAATCCCATGTCCAAAGACCAACTAATTCTGATTAATGTATTTTTCTCAGAATTCAAGAGTTTTGAGTGATCCGCACACCTTTTTGTAACATGAAGTAAAAACTTCAAAATCTACAAACTGATGACCTACAAAATCAAAAACGTGTTTTCTGCATGACGTATAAAATTTGAAAAATAGGCACATAGCTACCATAAAGATTCTCATTACGAAAAAAAAAGTGGAAAAAAAGAAAATAAACCAACCGTATGTAAAGCACTTATCACATAGTCCTGCATAGAAAGAGTTCACAATAGTGATCTCTTTGGGTAGAGTTCCTTGGTTAACCTTTCTGTAGCCTCTGGATGTACTCTCTAGAAATGATTCCACTACCCATTGTTCTTCATGGTTCTGGCTCATCCTACTAGTTTTTTCTTATTTAGTATACACAGCAGACATATTTGAGGCATTTAATGAAGGTCAGAGCTTTCTTGGGAGCTATGCAGTGTCTGTCACCCACGTTCTGCTAGTGCACATTTAAAGCCTGTGATTCACTTTAGGGAGGAATCACAGCAAGCTTTTGTAGCCAAGGTTTTGTTTTACTTGATAATGTAATTATTCCTAAAACTTAATGGTTTCTAGCTTATTTGCTTTCAGTCTCATGTGATTTAAAAAAATAAATAAATAAATAACCTGACATCTTTTCTAGAAGGTTTTTTGGTTTGTTTTTCTTTCTTTGCCTTGAAGACTTAAAAGAAACTCTGATTTCTTCTTAAATTCTGACGTCTACATTATGCCTCCTCTCAACCTCCTCTTCATTTAACAGAAGTTATTACACTGATCTCTTGTTGTTTTTGTTTGTTTGCTTTGTGTTTGTGTATGTTTTAAAGCCTTAGGAAGAAAGGCAACATCATTAATCTCACCATTGCCTACAAGTATTTGGTGTTTTTTTTTGTCTGGACAAAAATGCTAAAGGGAGCCTACGTACCGGGCTGTGCTGCTTATGGCAGTGCTGGAGAGGGGGCGCTGAGCTGTTGGGTATGACGTGTAACAGAACAGACTTTACCACCTGAAACTGCTGCTTCAAGTTCAGATCAGGCAAGGAACAAACCTCGTAACAACTAACAAGACCAAAGAAGAGTACACTTAAGTTGAAGACACAACACTTGATCTGAAACAAGAAGTTTGTGCCTACTCAACAGCTTTGAAAGAGCACTTCCCAATGCTGCTAGTAGTCTTTGTTTTCTTCAGTGCTGTACTGTGAGATTGCCCGGTATAGCAGCAGTTGTATTCTTTATTAGCTTGGTAGATCATTTTCTCTCGCTCTTTTTTTTAATACTAGCAACTTTCATCCTTTGAAACACGTGCTGAAAAGAAGAATCAGCAAATACTACTGAAAGTGCAATATTCGATTATCACTGCGAGATGAGCTTTGATCCAAACCTTCTCCACAACAATGGACATAATGGGTACCCTAATGGTACTTCAGCAGCACTGCGTGAAACTGGGGTTATTTAAAAACTGTTAACCTCTTACGGATTTATTCAGTGTTCAGAACGTCAAGCTAGACTTTTCTTCCACTGTTCACAGTACAATGGCAATCTGCAAGACTTAAAAGTAGGAGATGATGTTGAATTTGAAGTATCATCGGACCGGTGGACTGGGAAACCCATTGCTGTTAAACTGGTGAAGATAAAACAAGAAATCCTCCCTGAAGAATGAATGAATGGACAAGAAGTGTTTTATCTGACTTACACCCATGAAGATGTTGAAGGGAATGTTCAGCTGGAAACTGGAGATAAAATAAACTTTGTAATTGATAACAATAAACATACTGGTGCTGTAAGTGCTCGCAACATTATGCTGTTGAAAAAGAAACAAGCCCGCTGTCAGGGAGTAGTTTGTGCCATGAAGGAGACATTTGGCTTTATTGAAAGAGGTGATGTTGTAAAAGAGATATTCTTTCACTATAGTGAATTTAAGGGTGACTTAGAAACCTTACAGCCTGGTGAAGATGTGGAATTCACAATCAAGGACAGAAATGGTAAAGAAGTTGCAACAGATGTCAGACTATTGCCTCAAGGAACAGTCATTTTTGAAGATATCAGCATTGAACATTTTGAAGGAACTGTAACCAAAGTTATCCCAAAAGTACCCAGTAAAAACCAGAATGACCCATTGCCAGGACACATCAAAGTTGACTTCGTGATCCCTAAGGAACTTCCCTTTGGAGACAAAGATACTAAATCCAAGGTGACCCTGCTGGAAGGTGACCATGTTAGGTTTAATATTTCAACAGACCAACATGACAAATTAGAACGAGCAACCAATATAGAGGTTCTCTCAAATACATTTCAGTTCACTAATGAAGCCCGAGAAATGGGTGTGATTGCTGCCATGAGAGATGGTTTTGGTTTCATCAAGTGTGTGGATCGTGATGTTTGTATGTTCTTCCACTTCAGTGAAATTCTGGATGGGAACCAGCTCCACATTGCAGATGAAGTAGGGTTTACTGTGGTTCCTGATATGCTCTCTGCTCAAAGAAATCATGATATTAGGATTAAAAAACTTCCCAAGGGCACGGTTTCGTTTCATTCCCTTTCAGATCACCGTTTTCTGGGCACGGTAGAAAAAGAAGCCACTTTTTCCAATCCTAAAACCACTAGCCCAAATAAAGGCAAAGAGAAGGAGGCTGAGGATGGCATTATTGCTTATGATGACTGGCGTGAAACTGACTATTGCTTTTCAAGCCAAGGATGTGGAAGGATCTACTCCTCCTCAAATAGGAGATAAGGTTGAATTTAGTATTAGTGACAAACAGAGGCCTGGACAGCAGGTTGCAACTTGTGTGCGACTTTTAGGTCTTAATTCTAACTCAAAGAGGCTCTTGGGTTATGTGGCAACTCTGAAGGATAATTTTGGATTTATTGAAACAGCCAATCATGATAAGGAAATCTTTTTCCATTACAGTGAGTTCTCTGGTGATGTTGATAGCCTGGAACTGGGGGACATGGTCGAGTATAGCTTGTCCAAAGGCAAAGGCAACAAAGTCAGTGCAGAAAAAGTGAACAAAACACACTCAGTGAATGGCATTACTGAGGAAGCTGATCCCACCATTTGCTCTGGCAAAGTAATTCACCCCCTGAGGAGTGTTGATCCAACACAGACTGAGTACCAAGAAATGATTGAGATTGTGGAGGAGGGCGATAGGAAAGGTGAGGTCTATCCATTTGGCATCGTTGGGATGGCCAACAAAGGGGATTGCCTGCAGAAAGGGGAGAGCGTCAAGTTCCAATTGTGTGTCCTGGGCCAGAATGCACAAACTATGGCTTACAACATCACACCCCTGCGTAGGGCCACAGTGTAATGTGTGAAAGATCAGTTTGGCTTCATTAACTATGAAGTAGGAGATAGCAAGAAGCTCTTTTTCCATGTGAAAGAAGTTCAGGATGGCATTGAGCTACAGGCAGGAGATGCGGTGGAGTTCTCAGTGATTCTTAATCAGCGCACTGGCAAGTGCAGCGCCTGTAATGTTTGGCGAGTCTGTGAGGGCCCCAAGGCTGTTGCAGCTCCTTGACCTGATCGGTTGGTCAATCGCTTGAAGAACATCACTCTGGATGATGCTAGTGCTCCTCGCCTAATGGTTCTTCGTCAGCCAAGGGGACCAGATAACTCAATGGGGTTTGGTGCAGAAAGAAAGATCCACCAAGCTGTTGTCATTGACTAACCACATCCACAAAGCACATCATTAATCCGCTATGATCAAGTTGGGGGGAATCTGGTGAAGGGTTCTGAATATCTCCTTCTTCATCCCTCCCGAAATCTGAAATACTTATTCTGTTGAGCTATTACACCAGTTTTAACACCTTCCTCGTGTTATGTTTAAAAAAATAAATAAATTTAAGAAAACCATTTTAAAATAATGCACAGTTGCAGCCTGGAAAACTTAAGGAGGCGCCTTATAGTATCAATTTTAGGAGCTTTATTTGGTGCTTTTAACGCAACTGGTAATTGCAAAATCCACTTCGCCTGTGTTAAGTGAAAAATATAGACTGTTATCTTGTTGGCCCTATGAAATTCTGCACTTTTCATTATATACTCTACCTTCATTAATTACTTCTGGCAAGATGTTCTGCCTTAGCACTCAGTTGCGTTCTTTTTCTTTTTCTTCCTGTTCATTATGCTTTGATTCTGAGGACCATATGAGGGTAGAATATATTATCTTTTAAAAATTACAAAGATTTGTATAGGCAAACCATTTCTTAAAGTTGATGGCCAAATTTTAAAATGTTATTTTTCATATCATTTATAATCTTGTCACAATCCACTTAAAGAAGTTTGGTTATATTTCAGTGAAAATTATCTTACAGAGTAGGTTTTTTTTTCTTTGGATTGGGGGGTAACTTTACTACAATTAATAAGTATGGTGCAGAATTTCATGCAAATGAGGAGTGCCAGCAGTGTGATAATTTAAACATATTTAAACAAAAACAAAAAAATGAATGCACAAACTTGCTGCTGCTTAGATCACTGCAGCTTCTAGGACCCGGTTTCTTTTACTGATTTAAAAACAAAACAAAAAAATAAAAATAAAAAAGTTGTGCCTGAAATGAATCTTGTTTTTTTAATAAGTAGCCGCCTGGTTACTGTGTCCTGTAAAATACAGACACTTGACCCTTGGTGTAGCTTCTGTTCAACTTTATATCACGGGAATGGATGGGTCTGATTTCTTGGCTCTCTTCTTGTATTGGCCATATACAGGGTCCCTGGCCAGTGGACTGAAGGCTTTGTCTAAGATGACAAGGGTCAGCTCAGGGGATGTGGGGGAGAGCGGTTTTATCTTCCCCCTTATCGTTTGAGGTTTTGATCTCTGGGTAAAGAGGCCGTTTATCTTTGTAAACACAAAACATTTTTGCTTTCTCCAGTTTTCTGTTAATGGCAAAAGAATGGAAGCGAATAAAGTTTTACTGATTTTTGAGACACTAAAAAAAAAAAAAAATGCTAAAGGGAAATTTTTCATAAAAACTTTGAGCTATGGTCTCAATCTCCTACTAAGGTTGTTGCTTCAGCCACTTGTCTTAATTGATCCAATATACAAAACAGACAAGAAATTGTCTTCTTTCAACCTTGCAAATTTGCACATAGCTGAACTCTCAGTCAACTTACACTGTGATGTTCATAGAAGAGGTGACTTCTCCACTTATAAGTTGGCTATCTCTATATTAGGTTTATTTTACCTTTTATACATGAAGAATTAAATGAATATAATTTCCTGATTTCAGCACTACTATGTCAGCACTGTCTATTTAAGCATACTGCTGAAATAGGCAACACCAACCCCAAACTTTTGAAGATACCATAATGCTAAAGCTTTAGTTGGCAAGTGACAATTTTCTAAGAAAGAGTGTAGGTAAATTCTTCCAGGTATTTTAAAACCTCCTAGCAGGAGTCACCAGTTTTATTAGCATACATTATCTGAGTATGTGTATTCATTAACTTGTCACTTGTACTAAACCTATAACATGTGTTTGATTCTTATAGACACAAGCAAGACAGCAACCCAGACCAAATTCTGTAATAATTATGTTTCAATTTATTTTTGAATGACACAAATATTCAAATAACAGAATTAAACACAATCAAATATATTTTTCACATAAATATCTAATTATGTAGACTTCATTCCTCTAATTTTGTCCTGCTGTGCATGGTATACTTCACAAATGTTATGTCATTTTTGAGAATGGCTAACCTAGATATAAGACACAAACACTTCCTCTAAAAACAGTTGCCAAAATTGTGCCCACTACTTTTGCCTACATTTTCATTGAACAAAGTCTACAATATCACTACAATTATATGCAAAGGAGCTTAAGAAATATATTTTTATTTAGACAGCCATGTTCATGGCTACATATTAGTGATTAATGATTATAGAAGTGAAGAACAAATACTGAATAAAAATTATCTGAATCTTTTTAATGTTTTTGTGAAATTTTTTTTTAATTATTTATTTATTTATTTTTTATTATACTTTAAGTTCTAGGGTACATGTGCATAACGTGCAGGTTTGTTACATATGTATACTTGTCCCATGTTGGTGTGCTGCACCCATCAACTCGTCAGCACCCATCAATTCATCATTTATATCAGGTATAACTCCCCAATGCAATCCTTCCCCCCTCCCCCCCCCCCATGATAGGCCCCAGTGTGTGATGTTCCCCTTCCTGAGTTCAAGTGATCTCATTAATTTATTATTATTAGTTGTAGAGCATTTGAGAATTTAACCTTTGCTAAACTGAGTTTCAATGCTTACAAAATAATTAAGATATTACTTTGATGAAATGTATTTCAACATATATAGTACCAATTAATGTAAAATGAATGTGTGTGTGGGCATGTGTATAGTTCTGTATAATCCTCACATCATTTATGTGAAATATGGCATGATTCAAATGAGACATACATGCATATGTCTATATGCATATGTATTTTATGTTCTTTAGTGATGATTTGTGAGATTTTGGTGTACCCATCTCCTGAGCAGTATACACTGAAGCCAATTTGTAGTCTTTTGTCCCTCACCCTCTTCCTACCCTTTTCCCCTCAGTCCCCAAAATCCATTGTATCATTCTTATGGCTTTGTATCCTCATAGTTTAGCTCTCACTTATGAGTGAGAACATATGATGTTTGGTTTTCCATTCCTGAGTTACTTTACTTGGAACAATAGTTTCCAGTCCCATCCATGTTGCTGTGACTGCCATTCATTCATTCATTTATATGGTTGAGTAGGACTCCATCATATATATCACAACTTCTTTATCCATTCGCTGATTGATGGGCATTTGGGTTGGTTCCATATTTTTTCAATTGCAAATTGTGCTGCTATAAATATGCATTACCAACTATCTTTTTCGTATAATGACTTATTTTCCTCTGGGTAGATACTCTGTAGTGCGATTGCTGAATCAGATGATAGTTCTACTTTTAGTTCTTTAAGGAATCTGTGCACTGTTTTCCATAGCGGTTGTACTAGTTTGCATTTCCACCAGCAGTGTAGAAGTGTTCCCTTTCCACTGCATCCACGCCAGCATCTTTTTTTTATTTTTATTTTTTTGATTATGGCCATTTTTTAGGAGTAAGGTGGTATCACATTGCATTCATTTTATTTCCCTGTTCATTAGAGATGTTGAGCATTTTTAAATATGTTTGATTGCCATTTGTAATATATTCTTTTGAGAACTGTTCATGTCCATCGCCCACATTTTGATGGGATTATTTTTTTCTTACTGATTTGTTTGAGTTTCTTGTAGATTCTGGATACTAGTCCTCTGTCAGGTGTATAGATTGTGAAGGTTTTCTCTTACTGTATGGGTTGTCCGGTTACTCTTCTGCTGTTCCTTTTGCCGTGCAAAAGCTCTTTAGTTGAATTAAGTCCCAGCAATTTATCTTTATATTGCATCTACTTTGGGGTCCTTGGTCGTGAAATATTTGTCTAAGCCAATGTGTCCAAGGGTTTCTTTGATGTTATCTTATAGAATTTTTATAGTTTCAGGTTTTAGATTTAAGTTCTTGATCCATCTTGGGTTGATTTTTGTATAAGGTGAGATATGAGTGAGAGGTGACAACATGCTAGCGCCCTGGCTTCCTCTCCCTTGGCCTCGGGGTCTGCTCTGGCCCTGCTCCAGGAGCCCTTCAGCCCACTGCTACTGTGCTGTGGGGGCCCCTCTCTGGTGTTGGCTGAGGGGAGAGCTGGCTCACAGGAAGCTGTGGAGGGAGAGGCACGGTAGGGAGCCCAGACTGTGCGGGCATGGCTTCCACGTAGGATTGGGCTCTGCTGGCCTTGACTAGGGGAGGAGCTCCCTCTGGGCCGCCAGAGTGCCCCGCCTAGGTGCCACAAAGTCCTGCAGTGAGTGCCATTGAGAGGTGAAGCCACGGGGCTTCTGGGAAAAGTGGAGACTTAGAGAACTTTTCTGTCTAGCTAAAGGTTTGCAAATGGACCAATCAGCACTCTGTGTCAAGCTAAAGGTTTGTAAATGCACCAATCAGCACTCTGTCAAAATGGACCAATCAGCTCTCTGTAAAACGGACCAATCATCTCTCTGTAAAATGGACCAATCATCTCTCTGTAAAATGGACCAAGCAGTAGGATGTGGATGGGGCCAGATAAGAGAATAAAAGCAGGCCACCAGCGCCAGCAGCAGCCACCCCTTCAGGTCCGTTTCCATACTGTGTTAGCTTAGTTATTTTGCTCTTCGCAATAGAATCTTGCTGGTGCTGACTCTTTGGGTCCGCACCACCTTTATGAGCTGTAACACTCACAGCGAAGGACTGCAGCTTCATTCCTCAGGCCAGCAAGACCACAAACCCAGCGAGAGGAACAAACAACTCCAGATGCGCTGCGTTAAGAGCTGTTACACTCACTGTGAAAGTCTGCAGCTTCACTTCTGAAGCCAGTGAGACCACCAACCCAGCAGAAGGAAGAAACTCCAGACACGTCGGAACATCAGACGAAACAAACTCCAGATACACCATCTTTAAGAACTGTAACACTCACAGCAAGGGTCCGCAGCCAGACCAAGAACCCACCAATTCTGGACACATGAGGATTCGGTTTTATTCTTCTACATGTGGGTAGCCAATTATCCCAGCACCATTTGTTGAATAGGGTGTCCTTTTTCCACTTTGTTTTTGTTTGCTTTGTTGAAGATCAGTTGACTGTAAGTATTTGGGTTTATTTCTGGGTTCTCTATTCAGTTCCATTGGTGTATGTACCTATTTTTATGCCAGTGTCATGCTATTTTGGTGACTATGGCCTTATAGTATATTTTGAAATCAGGTAATGTGATGCTTTCAGATTTGTTCTTTTTGTTTAGTTTTGCTTTGGCTATTAGAGCTCTTTTTTGGTTGTATATGAATTTTAGGATTGTTTTTTCTAGTTCTGTGAAGAATGGTGGTGTATTTTGATGGGAATTGGATTGAATTTGTAGATTGCTTTTGGCAGTATGGTTGTTTTCACAGTATTGATTCTACTCTCCATGAGCATGGGATGTGTTTCCATTTGTTTGTGACATCTGTGATTTCTTTCAGCAGAGTTTTGTAGTTTTCCTTGTAGAGATCTTTCACCAAATTGGTTAGGTATATTCCTCAGTATTTTATATATTTATATGTATATGTGTGTGTGTATGTGTATATATATATATACATATATATATATATTGCAACTATTGAGTTCTTTATTTGATTCTCAACTTGGTCACAGTTGGTGTATAGGAGAGCTACTGATTTATGGACATTAGTTTTGTATCCTGAAGCTTTGCTGAATTCTTTTATGATTTCTAGGAGCTTTTTTGGAGGAGCATTTAGGGTTTTCTGGGTATACAATCATAGCACCAGCAAACAGTGCCAGTTTGACTTCGTCTTCACTGATTTGGATGTGCTTTAGTTCTTTCTCTTGTTTGATTGCTCTGGCTAGGACTTGTAGTACAATGTTAAATAGAAGTGAAGAGAGTGGTCATCCTTGTCTTTTTTCAGTTTCAGTGGGCATGTTTTCAACTTTTATCCACTCAGTATTATGTTAGCTGTGGGTTTGTCACAAGTGGCTTTTATTACCTTCAGTTATGTCTCTTGTATGCCGATTTTGCTAATAGTTTTAATCATGAAGGGATGCTGGCTTTTGTCAAATGCTTTTTCTGCGTCTTTTGAGATAATCATGTGATTTTTGTTTTTAATTATGCTTATGTGGTGTATCACATTTATTGACTTGCATGTATTAAACCACCTCCGTATCCCTGGTATGAAACCCACTTTACTATGGTTGGTTATCTTTTTATTATTTTGTTGTATTCGGTTAGTTAATATTTTGTTAAGGATATTTGCATGTATGTTCATCAGGGATATTGGTCTGTTTTCTTTTTTTGGTTATGCCCTTTCCTGGTTTTATTTTAAGGTGATACTGACTTCATATAATTATTTAGGGAGGATTCTTGGTTTCTCTATCTTCTGGAATAATGTCAATAGGATTGGTACCAATTCTTCTTTGAATGTTTGCTAGAATTCAGCTGTGAATTCCGCTGGTCCTGGACTTTATTTCGTTGGCAATTTTTTTTATTACAATTTCCACCTCATTGCTTGTTATTGGTCTTTTCAGGGTAGCTACTTCTTCCTGATTTAAGCTAAGAGGGTTGTATCTTTCCAGGAAATTATCTGTCCACTCTCGGTTTTCTAGTTTATGTGTGTAAAGGTGTTCATAGCAGCCTTGATTTTTTTTTTTTTTTTGGTATATCTGTGGTGTCTATTGCAACAATCTTCCCATTTTGTTTATAACTGAGCTCTTTTGCACTCTCGGTTTTCTAGTTTATGTGTGTAAAGGTGTTCATAGCAGCCTTGAATTTTTTTTTTTTTTGGTATATCTGTGGTGTCTATTGCAACAATCTCCCATTTTGTTTATAACTGAGCTCTTTTGGATTCTCTTTTTTCTTGGTTAATGGCCTATCAATTTTATTTATCTTTTCAAAGAACAAGCTTTTTGTTTTATTTATATTTGTATTGATTTTTTTTTTTTTTTTGAAGAAACAAAACTTTCATCTCTGCCAATTCTTGCGTAAAAATGATCCCCATCTTCCTGGTTAAAGAATATAGATGTATTTTGTCTTATATGAACATTTTATGATATGGTCCTTACTGAGATCCTTAATCTATTTTACATCCACATATACAAACTTTAAAAAGAAGAGAAATTATTTGTCCCCTTCTGCTATTTAATATACTCTCTATTTTTACTGGAAATATCTAGCTGTCTTGCTTCCACTACGTTTTCATCTACTATCAAGTTTTCTTTACAATTCACTAGTCTTATATAGACAAAAAATGTAGATCCCATTTCTATTGTCATAGTGTTTATATTACCACAATTAAGTGAGACAATTAATAAATACACAAAATCAAACTTGTTAAACAAGCATTAAATGGAGAGATTCAACAGATATGATATTGAGTTTGAGGGGTTGCAAATAAAAATAAGGGTAGCTGCAGAATAGTGAAATTAAGCTGGTTGAGTTGGTAAAGTGAATAAAATGATGGACTTATTTGATTAGATATTAATTAGTTCAAAGGATTATGACTTTGAGGATCCAAGAGCACATGAGCAGGAATAATAGATGATGGCTCTCCCAAAGTGAGATATTTGAAATAGAGACTTGGGAGATGGTATTGTTATCAGTGATCATGATTTCTGTGGCTCTTCGAATGTGTGATGTTTGGAATAGAGACATTGGAGGTGGTATTGTTAATAGTGATCATGAATTCTGTAGCTTGTCCCTTGGCATGATAGTTGAGATAGTGTAGAGTAAAAGTTGGAACTGAAAAAAACAAACTCTTGTATGAATCCTCAACAATAATGTTGAAGACACTGAGAATGATGTCATAGGTTTAGTGGAGAAGAGGAAGAATAAGGGAATCTGAAGTTTTCAAAGTAAAGATTATAATGAATCAGAAGGTATGTGTATTACAGCAGCAAGGAGAGGGCACAGGAATGGAGTTTGAAAGCATGAGCTTCAAGCATCACAATTTTACAGAATCAAGGTGAAGAGTAACTGAAACCAAAAACGATAACTTCTTCAACTGTTGGCTATGAGGTACATGGGATATAGGAGATTTTAAAATCTTCATCGCAAAAGTTTCAGGGGAAAACTAGGTTACAGTTAAGAAGCATGGCCAATGAAAACATTTAAGGAAATGTGGAAGACAAGAATTTAATTGATAATGGGTCAACAGCTCTACAAAGCACAGTGAAAGTTTTGGGGAGCACAGGGCTCACAAAAGAGAAAAATGTTATTCAAGATTTCTGGCAGAGACAAAAATATAGAACTATGTGGGACATAATGAAACTAGTTTCAATATCCTTTTATAAAATCGAGGAAATTTAGTTCTAGAATCATATAATCAAACACGTAGTATAGTGTTATACCCACAGTTTCTCTCTTCACTATTATAAGTTGGTGGGGGGTGATATGATAATTTGCTATCTGGTTCTTCCTAGAAGCATACTGAAAAAAATCACTTTCCATTTTCTGATTCATACTATGATTTTAATTTTTATTTTACTTATTAACATGGATCAAATTGTATCTCACATATAAGAAGTCATCTTTCATAAATAAGAAGTCTTTCCTTATTTTGGTAGATCTTGAAGTCATGATACTTCCATAGTAAATTCATGCTGAAAATGAGAATCTGAATGGCCACAATTCTTTTAATTTGTCATTGTCTGTAATCCATGTACCTTGCCATTTATTCACCATTCGTCAACATATCCTGTCTTAACTTCTCTCTGTGACTCACTTAAATTTTATAATCCATCATCAAAACTGTAAAATCTTTTTCACCAAACTTATTACATGGGTGCAAATGTAATTGCGGATTTTGCAACTAAATTAAACAACCATAATTACCTTTGCACAAACCTAATACTTCTCTGGTATATTTAATAATTTCCTTGCCCATTTAATTTCTTAGACTGTATCTTTCTTCAGTTCAAGGACATTACTTCTTGATGGTTTCTATTCAGTACTAAGATGGCATTATCTGAATCTGCAGTTATATTATTCTTTTAATGTTATAACTGAGCCTGATGACTTATTAATATAGTCAAGCAGATAAAAATGTCTGTATCAGAAATGGTTTACTATAACAAGCAACAACCCTGTAAGAACAGATTATCAGAGAAAAAAATGAAACATCAATCCCTATCTATCTATATATCTTAATTTGAAAATATACCAAAAAGTAGGCAGAGACATTAACTACAAACTAGGAGAGAAATAGCAGGTGCATTGCTAATATTCCCAGTTAACACTCGGTTATAAAAACTTACGTAGTAAGTAATTTAGCTTCAAATTATTGATGGTGTGTTTTTATTATATTCTTACCACAATGCTTCAACATTGTTTCAAAGGTAACAATCTTACCTTTAGGATAATCTTATTAGAACCAAAATTAACTTATGAAAAGGTAGCTGGGTGCGGTGTCTTATGCCTGTAATCCAGTGCTTTGGGAGGCTGAGGCAGGCGGATCACAAGGTAAGGAGCTCGAGACCAGCCTGGCCAAGATGGTGAAACACCATCTCTACTAAAAACACAAAAAATTAGCTGGGCCTGGTGGCAGGGGCTTGTAATCCCAGCTATTCGAGAAACTGAGACAGGAGACTTGATTGAACCCAGGAGACAGAGGTGGCAGTGAGCCAACACCATGCCACTACACTCCAGCTTAATTTAACTTTTATATTAAATTCATCAGATTTGAGATGGTATATTCTATTTTGCATTTTAGTTTGTAGCTCAGGCTACAATGACTTTAAAATATAGTGATTATCACTGATTCATTGTTTGTGTTCAATTACACAATGAAATACATTGTTTCCAAAATTTTAAGACAGAAAATGCAACTCAGTCTCTCAGATGATGACAGGAATTCAGGCTACAAGTTTGAATGTTATTATTTTGGGCTTATGAAGAGAACACACACACAGACACACACACACATACACATATATATATAAAGGTAATGTATATTATTGTTAGAAATTTATTTATGCTTGAATCTTTTTCTTTTCTACAATCTTCTCTGGGAAAACTGAAGCACAACTCTGTTGACACTGAGCAGATTCTTAGATAGCAAGTTTGAAATTTGTTATAGCATTTACCAATGTTACTATAATGTGTGTCATGAATAATGAATATAGTGACTTTCTATGTTATAGTGAAATAAATACATTATGGTTAGCAAAAACCATGGTTTCTGGGGGCTGTCAGATGCCATTTTTACAAAATTCAGAGCTCAAGTTTTGTGCGACATTATATAACCCAATGTATGCATTATATACTATTGTGCTAAAAGTACCCCAAAATTTGACAGCTGAAAACAAAGACTTTCTATTATCTAACAGTTTCTGTAAGTTAGGATAATGAGAAAAATTTAGCTATGTGGATTAACTAAGGGACTTTCATATGGATACAATCAAAGTATCTCCTGGAAATAGCAGTCATTTCAAGGCTCATGTAGAAGGGGAACTGCTTGCAAGCGCACTCAAGGCTTGTCGAGCCTCCAGGCTCGGTGGCTGTTAGCTAGAGACAACTCTTCCTTACCATGTGGTCATATTCATAGGGAAACAAACAATGTGGCACCTTGTATTTCCCGGAGTTAGGTGTCAGAGAGAGAGACAGGCAGAGAGAGAGAGAGAGAGAGAGAGAGAGATGAACAGAGAGAGCTCCAAAGACAGAAAACACACATCACTTCTGCCATATCCTGCTCACTAGCAGCAAGTAAAATACAGTCCACATTTAAGTGTAGGGAATTACAACATAAAAACACAAATGCCAGGAGTCAAGGTTCACTGAAGGCCATCCTAGAGCCTCCCTATCGGGGACTTCACTTTGGTTTCCAATAAGTCATGCTTCTCTACTGTGCAACATGCACTCTGTCCCTTCCAAGGTACCTCTAAATCCTCATCTCATTATGGCATCTGTTCAAAGTCCACAATTTCATCATCTAAATCAGGTCCAGTTCTAAGTAAAATAATACAGATGTAGTTCCTTGAGTATAATACCACAAGTACAACTTTTTCAGATCTGTGAAAGTAGACAAATGATCAGCACCCCATCCCCACCCCAAGAAACACCAGTGTATAATATTGGGATAGACAAAGGATAGCCAAAGCTAGGGGCAAGAATAGGGGTAGATGAGCATGCACTATAGACACCTTTGTTCCAAAAGAGGAGAACTGAGAGAACAAAAGGAGAAATTAGCCCACATAAATTCTGACTTATAAATGTTGATAGTTCTTTGATTCAGTTTCAAGATCTGAAAATAATTCTCCATGGTTGTAAACTCTGCCCTCTGGGCTCTTGGTTCTAGCCTCTGAGTCACCTTTCCTTTTTTAATAAAAAAGATAGCATGCATCTCCTCCTGAGTAGCTGTCTCAGCCTGCTGACTACCAATAGAATTCTGGGGATCCAAAGATCTCTCATCATTTTGTACTGTCTCTGATTGTCTCAGTCCAAGCTGGGGATATCTTTGTATCTCAAATCTCAAATAAACATCTTAACCTTCTACCTTAAAAAAAAGAAAAAGAAGAGCAAACAAAATCTAAAGAAAACAAATGAAAGAAAATAATAAATATTAAAGTAGAAATCAATAAGGGAGACAATAGAAAACAATAGAGAAAATCAACAAATGAAAAGTTGGTTCTTTAAAAAATCAGCAAATCTTTAGTTAAATTGATTAAGCAAAAAGAGCAGATGGAAATTACTAAAATTAGGAATGAAATAGGAGATATCAATGATGTTATAGAAGTAAAATGAATTATAAAGGAACATTCCAATGTATATCAACAAATTAGATAGTGTATTAGTCTGTTTTCATACAGCTATAAAGAAATGCTCGAGACTGGGTAATTTATAAAGGAAAGAAATTTAATTGAGTCACAGTTCCACATGGCTGGGGAGGCCTTAGGATACTTACAATCATGGAAGAAGGTAATGGGGAAGCAGGCGCCTTCTTCACAAGGCACCAGGAAAGAGAAGGAAGGAAGGAGGACTTCCAAACACTTAATAAAACCATCAGATCTCATGGAAACTCACTCACTAATAATGAGAACAGCATGGGGGGAACCACTCTTATCCAGTCACCTACCTTCCTCAACACGTAGGAGTTACAGGTCCCTCCCTTGACATGTGGAGATGACAATTCGAGATAGTATTTGGATGGGGACACAGAGCCAAACCATATTAGATAGCCTAGATAAAATTAACAAATTTTAGAAGCAAATTACTCAGGCTGAGTGCTATAGACTGAATGCATGTGTCTTCCCAACATTCATGTCAAAGCCTAAATCCCTAATGTGATGGTATTTGGAGAAGGGATCTTTGGAAGGTAACTGTGTCATAAAGGTGGAGCTTTCATAAATGGGATTAGTGTTTTTATAAGAAGAGACAGGATAGAGAGAATACAATGAGAAAACAGCCTTTTTGAAAATGAGGGAGAGTGCCCTCACCATGGCAGGGTGCAGAATAGCAACCTCACCTAGCTCTTCAATACCTTGGTTTTAGATTTCCTGGGCTCTAGAACTGTGAGAAAGAAATTTCTGTTGTTTAAACTATTCAGTCTATAATATTTTGTTATAGCATTCTGAACTCACTAAAACAATGACTTAAGAAGAAATTGAAAATCTGAATAGACCTATAAAAGTAAAGATATTGAAGTAGTAATTTTAAAATGTTCCACGCAGAAAATCCAGGCCCAGGGAGTTTTACTAGTGGATTCCACCAAATGTTTTAAAAACAATCAATAGTAATCCTTGGCAAACTTTTCCAAAATATATAATAAGTAGAAATATCTCCCAATTCATTCTATCACATCAATATTAGCTTGAAAACCAAAACCAGACAATGGCAACCCCCATCACAAAAAGAAAAAGATAAAAACAAACAAACCAACTACACGTCAATATTTCTTACGAAGCTATATAAAAATCCTCAATAAAATACTATTAAACCAAATATTGAAACGTAAAAAATAATCATACACCATAAACAAATAAGATTTCTTTCAGGAGTGTAAGTTTCATATCTGTCAGTAAATGTAATATATTCTATCAAGAGAATATAAAGATGTTAACTGTGGGATTAAAAAAGAGAAAATAAGCAACAAAACCACATGATCATCTCAACAGATGCCAAAAATGCATTTGACAAGTTTGAACACCCATTCATGACACTGAACAAACTAGAAATAGGGAGAAAATTTCTCAACATCAGTAAAGGTTTCTATGAAAAACTAACAGCTAATTCATGACTAAAATGAAATGCCTTCATCCTAAGATCTTTTGTTTTCCATTTGTCCAATTTTGGTATATGGAAATACAACTGATTTTACTATACTTATATTTCGCCCTTCAACTTTGTTGAATTCATTAATCTTCCTTCCCTTCCTGCCTGCCTGCCTGCCTTCCTGCCTTCCTTCTGCCTGCCTTCCTGTCTGATTGCCTTCTTTCTTGATTCTTTAGAAGTTTGTACATACAAGGTCATGTCAACATAAATGGAGATCAATTTAATTCTTCTTTTCCATTCTGGATCTCATGTATTTGTATTTTTTGCCTAGTTGCCCTGGTGAGAATCTCCAGTACTCTGTTGAATAGAAGTAAACTTCTATTCAAACATGCTATCCTCATCTTTTTTGCATTCTTAAGGTAAAGCATTCTGTCTCTCTTGTTTATTTGTTTGCAATTTCTCAAAATGTTGAACATCGTTTACCATATGATGTACCAAATGAGTTATCATATGGTGCAACAATTTTACTTCTAGGTATTTTCTTATCAGCAGAGAATTTTGTGCATGCAGTATTTTGACTCATACTTGGCCACATAAGAATGGGCTTTGGGCCTGAAATACTTCTTTACCAAGATAGAGAGTCCACACAGATTGTTCTGAGTTTATCATCTTGTGTGGTAATACCTTTTCCTATTTCAGACTCAGTGTGTACTTCTTTTTTCTGTTTATATCCACGTGTCAGTGGCCCTTAGGCACATCCCCAGATTTGCATATCTCAAACCACGTGGGAGAGTGGGCTAGTTCCTTCTACTTCATCAAAAGTGGGGTGTGTATAGCTATGCTTCCTGTGTAGGCTAAAGAGTCAATCTACTGACCCTGGGGGCCCAACAGCCTGCAAAGAGTTGGATCTTGTACACTCTCCCTCCTCTCTTACTCTAAGCTATGTTGTCTATTATCAGTGACAATAAATCATGTACTAGTTTCTACCCAGAGTGGAAGTTATCTGTCTTTTAACTATGGCTGCACTCATGTTATATTTTATCTTTCAGCGCAGCCTGACCACTCAGTGAACAGTAAAACAATTCCCAAGACAAAGGAAAACATGTCTTGCAAAACTTGTATGTGAGTGCTCATAGGAGCATTGCTCATAACAGCCAAATAATATAAATGTATCAATTCCCCATCAAGTGAATGGCTAAATAATATTGTGAATATATATCCAGTAGGATGTCTTTCAACAATAAAAATAAAGTATTGATACATACTACAATAGGGATGAGCCCTGAATACATTATGATAAATAAAAGAAGCCAGTTACAGAATATTTCATATGGTGTGATTTAATTTATATTAAATATCCAGAGTAGAAAAATCTATATACAAATAAAATAAAGAATTACCTAGAATTAGGTAGTTGGTGGGAATGGAGACTGATTGTTGGATATGGGGCTTTTATTTAGGGTCATAAAAATGTCCCAGAAATGATTATGGTGATGGGTGCACAACTCTGAGAATATAATAAAAATCATTTAATTGTTTGTTACACAAGAGTATTGTAGATATGTAAATTATATTTTTTAAAATATATAGGTTTATGTTTTGGAAAAAAAAACCTACATCTGTTAATGACCACAAATAATTTCACTTCAATTTATTTTTCTTGTTGGAAATTAAACATTTTGAAACATTTCAAAAGTCTCAATTAATATTAGGAAATGTATTGTGCCTGTGAGGAGAGAGCAATTATGGTAATAGCTATCCAGTTTTACTAATGAAGGACAATGCCCAATACTTGTCAAGATAGTAAAACAGGCCGGGCGCGGTGGCTCAAGCCTGTAATCCCAGCACTTTGGGAGGCCGAGACGGGCGGATCAGGAGGTCAGGAGATCAAGAACATCCTGGCTAACACGGTGAAACCCCGTCTCTACTAAAAATACAAAAAAAACTAGCCGGGCGAGGTGGTGGGTGCCTGTAGTCCCAGCTACTCGGGAGGCTGAGGCAGGAGAATGGCGTAAACCCGGGAGGCGGAGGTTGCAGTGAGCCGAGATCGCGCCACTGCACTCCAGCCCGGGCAACAGAGCAAGACTCCGTCTCAAAAAAAAAAAAAAAAAAAAGATAGTAAAACATCCAGATATTTGAAGAAAAAGCACAATATTATTTTTCTTCCTCTTCACTTGCATTGATTTATCTCTTCTGTGCAATCTCATGTCATGAGTTTCTTTCCCAGATGATAAGCACTGATTTGTGCTGAAGCTGAGCTCCTTCACTAAAAACACAATAATCATGCTATGACTTGATTTCTCCTTCATTTCTTCTAACAAAGTAAATCTACAAGAGTTCTAGATCTGGACACCAAGGTGGAAGGCCGGGTTAGAAGTGCTTGTTCAAGGACTCCTGGAAGAGAAGGAAGGGCTTGACCACATAAATGTCATAATATATCCCAGAGCCCTAAACCATGGAATATGAGCTGAGAGAACCAAATAGGGAATTAAAATCAATAATTCTGTCCACAAAAGTAGATTTGTTTGTGAATATGTGTGCATTTAGATTGAAGAAGGGACGTAGCAGGAACCTAATAATGATCACTATGTGACATCTGAGGAACTGTCAATTAAGATATGATTGGAATACTAAAAGGCAATAAAATAAGAAAAACTAAAAATTAGATCTGGTTATGTAAGGCAGTATTGACCACAGTCATTTATTTAAAAATGCTTACCATGTTTTTTAATTACTGTGTAACATGTCTAGAATTGTGAATATCAACATGCATCAGATTATAAATTTTATGGGAAAAAAAGCATAGTTTATACATTTTACCCATTTTTGTTCAGGTTGTCATGATTTTCTACCCACTATTTAAAACTTAGACTAACACTGTTTTTAGTGTTGTGTTTTTAACAAAAGCCAAAATCTGAGTTGAATGGCATACTTTTCTTATTAATGTGTGCTCATCCCTCTCTTAATTCACAGTTTTCAATAAATTTTCATGCCTTTTAAAATATGCAGTTTTATTGAATTGTATTGTTTCAGATAGCCTGTTATTCAAAGCATTTCCTATTAAGCATAAATCTTTGTAACCCGGGTTGGCTTTCATATGAAAGAGTTCATTCATCCTACAAGAAATGATGTAGTATCACTGCATGTGATGGATTGTGTTAGATTCCACCAGTTGCTGGAAAAGACAAAGGCACTGCCCTGAGGCAGTATATTGTACCATATAGTGCTTCATCTTTAAACCCTCAATGTCTTTGAAAAAACTCAGCGCCTTATTGTAATTTTATATAGTGATTATCATTTTGACTGACAGCTTAGAGAAGGCCCAAGAAATATTATTAATAATAAAATAGTTTTGTCTTTATTCAGTTCTTATCAGGTGCGAGACAGCAGGCTAAATACTTTCTTATTGTTATTATAACAAAAACATAATGCTCAGAAGAGCAGTATGAGTTGAGTGCTATTATAATCTCCATTTTAAAGATGAAATTACTAAGTTAGTTTATATTGATAAAATTGGTTCAAAATAAAGCTAGTGACTCAGCACACAAAAAGACCACCAGCATGGTTATAAATCCGTATGTGTGTGTGTGTATATATATATATAATATATATATTTATACTATATATAAGTTCTAGGGTACATGTGCACAACGTGCAGGCTTGTTACATAAGAAATCCATATTCTTAACTATTACTGTAAACATTGCTGCTTGCAATGTTTTCTGCCTCCTTGTGTTCACCCGGTAGTTGCCACTTGTTTACTTACAGTGTTTTATTTTTAATGGCCATTTTAATATATATATATATACACACACACACACACACACACCTTGTGTTCACCCGGTAGTTGCCACTTGTTTACTTACAGTGTTTTATTTTTAATGGCCATTTTAATATATATATATATATACACACACACACACACACACACATTATATATAATTATTTCAAATATTTGCATACACTTTTATATATTTTTCACAATTAAAAATGCATAATTTCATTTTTGTTTCTCGTTCTTTTAACCATTTAGTCCAACCTATCCTAGCATATATTTACCTGCAAAACATATAATGAAAACTCAAGTTCAATTACTATTACTTCTTAAGTACTAAGATAATTGTAACTTAATCGAATTTTTAAAATTCCCTACATCTAATTAATGTTTGGTAGTATTGTGTATCAGTGTGTGAGGATATACACAAACATATGGGGTGGTGGTGGAGACGAACAAAGTTACATAGTCTCCTTCTGTTATATGTTTCTGTTCTCTAGTGTCTGGTTATCACTGTTAGAAGCACACGGAACTTGGTTCCTTCAGGGGTGTTCTTTTCAGGAATGATCTTGTGGAATATGAAACCTGACTTATAAAGGAAAGGGGATATGTTGCAAAAGAAACAGACATAGGTAGAACAACAAATGTAGCCGACTATACACGTTATATTTCCAGAGACATAATTAGTTTAAGCAACCTCTCCATAACAGTATTAGATAGCTTCTTTTAAAAATAAGAAACGCTATTGTCCTTTAAAAAGTATAAAGCTAACTTTGCTGTATCTATAAGTTTTGTCTTCTTTAATTCTTATTAGATCATGTAATATTCTTAGGACAAAATATTTTTACCTGTGAGATTCCGTTTCACTTTTCAATTATGCGGTAAATTTCTAAGTAGGTAGTTAATGGGGTATCTGAATAGCAGTTCTGGTTCATAAAAGAACTAGATAAAAACCAAAAAATCTTCCTATGTCTGCTGCATAAATTATTCATTTTGAGGACTCAAGAAAGCAGAAAAAGTTGTTGGTAAGTGTTTTGTACTAATTATCAGAAGAACGATGATTGAAGAAAGCTTTCTAAAAATGTAAGATTCCACAACCTAACTCTTTTCATGGAGATAGTCTATGGCAAAGCAAATGAATAATTTCAACAAAAAGAATGCAGGGAACAATGGGAAAAAAATGGGAAGGCTAACATATGAAATAGAACAATTGGAGAGGATGTGTAATTTTAGCGTAAAGAGGGGTGAAGAATAATAACAAAGCTAGAGAAAATTGTGAGACATTTGTAGTATCATGGTTAAACAAAGTTAGGAAGCATGGAAATAAGTGAGAAATGCTGAAGGGTATGAGATATATTATGGTGTTAATGGAATAAAAATGTAGGATTCAAAATCCAATGTGAATACTGTTATCTGTGATATTAAAACACTAGGAAAAGACTATATTAAACATAACACTAATAAAAGGAGGATTATAAAAATGTATACAAATATTGACCAATATATTTTAGAATAAAGAATGTATATGATGAATTTAATTACTAGTGAAGGTCATTTAAACTATTCAACATATGAATTCTAATGTACTCTTGAGGGTGTCTGGTAAGTTTTGAGCTCTTTATAGATTGTTATTACATGGGCATTTTTCTAAGTGATCACACCTCAATTAAGATTGAAAAGTTTATTTTTCAAGGAATTTACGTAATTTAAAATGGATGTCTTATTTAAAAAAAATTATATTGAAGCCATTCATCAGAAGTCACTTGATCTAACAGAAAAAATTGTCTTGGCCCTTCATAAAACATAAACATAAACCGAAGGCTTTTCCTAGCCTTCCAGGATACCTCTAGCATCATGTAAAAAAAAAATTTGAAAACAAAACCAAAACCAAGATAATCACTCTTCTTTAATCCTTACTTTTCTGGGTTTGAAAGGGTGTACATTTTTCTCAATATCTCAAAAAATATATATCTGGAAGTAGAAGACTGCGTCCTCTTTTGAGAGTTTGGAAAATTGCATAAGAATTGGGCTGGTCCTACTCTAATGAAGCACTACAAAATACCTTATAACAGCCACTGGATGTAATGGCCAACTTAGCAGAGAGAGAAAAAAAAAAAAAAACTGGAGTCTTCCTTTTTTGAATCTTCGCTGAAACTTCAGTTGTTTAGTAGTGACATATATTTGCTTTATCAGAAAATCACCTCACTCATAAATATGGGAAAGGACAGACACAAAACACTATTATGCTATTTTAGAGTAACTTGTTTAGAATGATTTCACTTTCCTTATAATCACTAACACAGTTAATATAGTACTATGTGAGAACAATCCATGCTACATAAAAATGTAAAGTGGTTTGGCGAAGTTCCATGACACTCCCTAGCTATGAGGCAACCATCTGATGGATGTCTATTATGCTTCTGTCTATATTTGAATTACCATTAAAGAAGAGAGAAAGCACAATTCAAAATTCACCTAGGGAATATATATATATAAATAT
>NW_012123376.1:10472470-10481842 GCF_000951035.1 Colobus angolensis palliatus
TATATATTTCACCTATATATAATATATAAGTGAATTTTGAATTCATATGTATAGGTCTCAATTTTGAATATATATATATAGGTTTCACATATATGAAACCTTTTATGAAAATTGTTTATCATTTACAATGCTATAAAATATAATGCTTGTCAGTCATATTATTATTTACATTAATTCATCTACTTCCCACGTACATCAAAACTTGCCATTCATGTCTCACTTCAAAACCCATGCCGTGTCTTATTTCTACTTAATTTAAACAAATGGCAGAGGAAGTAGGTAGAAGATTAAATTTTAAAGAGTAAATGTTTGTTCTTTGAAATAACATTTGCGCTTGTGAAGATCATTTATGGTTTTGGTTTATGAGTGCATTATTGGAAAGGAAGGCAATTTACAGCCAAATCGACTTAACTCAAAAGATTGTTTTTGCATATGCGTGGTCAAATTTGATAAAAAACATAAAACTCAGCCCTCATGACTCTAGACAGTAAACATTTATTGAAGTTAGACTGTAAAACCTTTTCAAGGATCATATACATTAAAACACTCCATAAGACATTGTATCTACAGTCATTATTATCATTTCAGGATTAAAAATCAAATCTATTTGTGCTGTATTATCCCAAAGATTTCTTGAGAATATCTGCTAAAAAGAGTACTATTTGGTTCCTGCTGTTTAATACATTGATTCCTATAAAATGTACTTTAATATCAGATGGAAACTTTTGAAGTTACCGCAGTGGAGAAGAGATCTATAACTATACTTGAGTATCAATACCTTATGGATATCAGTCTGTTGTTAAAATTCTCTGATTCTCCTTTACAGATGTCATTATGATTTCTGCATATACAACTCTCTGGCAATGAACTTATGTTACAGAGGAAAAGATTCCCAGGTTGAAAGTTAGCATTTGTAGCTTCACTGGAACATTTTTTTCTTTTTTTGTTCTTTACTTAGCAAGCCATCTGTGTACTCTCATAATTATACCAGTAACAGTGACATCTTTTAAATTTTGATTACTCATGGTTTTGCAATATGCTTAAAATGAAAATGAAGAATATAAAGTGAAACTAGATAGAAAACATAGAGAATAAAAACAACTAATTGAAACATAAAACTAAAATTTAGACATTAAATAGCAACAGTGACTAAAAGTAAATGAAGGGTGTCACTGGAGAAGTTTGACAACTAATTTAAATAATGCAATCATAAGTGATTTTACACAACTCTGGAGTCATCCTTATTCTCAGGGTGCCATTGAAGCTCTTTAATAGAAATCTGAGATGTGTACGAGATGACAGTTTGTGACAACTGTTACTGAAATAGTACACATTAAACACTCTCTGTGTTATCCTCACTGTCCTAATATAAAGATTCCCAATCTCCATGTTAGATCAGGAACATTTCCGGGTTGATGTGCAACTCACCGGGGATTATCTGGTTCTACAGACTCATCCAGTATTCAGCTTTGTGGTCCACAAATGTATAAACATAGCACATATACTTCGAGTATGCGTATTTCCGTTGTGATTACTTGGCTTGTAGGGTAAGAATTATTGTTGCAGGAAGGCAATATGAAAGTTTATGATACTTCTCTCATCCTGGTCAAGATAGCAAACAAAGGTTATGTCTCAGGATGAATGGCAGTGATGACTGGCTCCTTACATATCCATCAGAGGCAGGATTCATGATACCCGTTAGGAATCCATTTAATCCCTGTCTGTTGTCCCCAAAACCCAAGATGGATACTTGAAGATGACGTAAGACTTCTGAATAAATGAACAAATAATAGTCCTAATTGCAGCTGTAATAACACATTTACTAGAACAGAGGAACATGGACTCAAATATTTGTAACAGATCATTTATCAAACAAATGTGTTCTATAATTTTTCACCAGGAACAAAGACCAGAAGCAATTTACATTAACAAAAGACAGTATACGTTATAGTCCTGACTCAGGTTTATGTTAACTGCCCTATCCTCTGCAAACTATGGTTCAAAAGGATTTGAATGTCTGGAGAGTCTTATGACACCATGTTAATTGGCCAAAAGTGAAAAGTTCATTGGAAGGCTTTTCAAAAATCATATGTTCTGGAGTATAAAAAATAAAAACAAAAAAGATTCAAAGCACTGGCAATATCGTGAAACCTCATCTCTACACAATAATTTAAAAATTAGCTTGATGTGGTGGGATATTCCTGTAGTCCCAGCTAGCCAGGAGGTTGTGGAAGGTGGACTGTTTGAGCTCAGGTGTCCAGGGGTGCAATGAGCTATGATTGTATCATTTCATTCAAACCTTGGCAACAGTGAAACCCTGTCTTTCCAACCCCTGCCTCCAAAAATAAGAGAGATTCAGAAAGATTCAGGATTTTGCTATATCAGTGAAATGTTACAAGTCAGGCTAGTAGTTTAGGCCATGGCCCACATTCACTTGAAGCAAAGAACCAGCCAAATGCTGGTGAGGATGTAGAAGAACCAGGAATATCATACACTGCAGTGGGGTATGTAAATAGATACAATCACTCTCAAAAATGCCTTATGTTTCTTGTGAAGGTAAACACTTTTACCTTACGACCCAGCAATCCCATTTGTGAGTATTTAATGTAGAAAAATGAAAATTTATATTCACAAAAATACCTGTACAGACATGTTTAAAACTGCCCTATTCAAAACTGTAAAATATACACTGCAAATTGCCCAATTGTTTTTCAATTGATGAAAGAATAATCTACCTGTGATATAGCCATACAATGGAATTTTTCTTGGCAATAAAATGAATTAAACTATTGATGCACTGAACTACTTGGATTAATATAAAAGACATTATCCTGAGTAAATGAAACCAATTGCAAAAGGTTACATACTGTATGATTCTGTTATATGTCGTTATCAATTTTAAACCATAATGATGGAGAACAGATCAGTGGTTGCTAAAGATTATGAATCAGGGAAAAAGATGAGAAATTGCATGAAGAAATTTGTGGTGAGTGATGGAATTTTTCTGTATCCTGATTTTGATATGTCTTACACAAATGTTTAAATTCACAGAAATATATGCCCCAAATTCATAATGATCATTTAAAATTTTATCTTAATAAAAAAGACCAGATTATTTTACTTGGTCCTAAGTATTTACAGCAACACCTGAAAGTTCTCTTTGACTTCTGGAGACAGCACATTTCATGCATAAGAAAACTGTTCTGATCTAGTTATAAATATAGATTGGCAAACTTGCTAACTTCCAGTTTTACCTATTACAGCAAGGGACACTATGCAAAGTCCATGTTGTGATACAAGCAACCATTTTACTTGGGCTGTATCATCTGGCACACTTCAAAGGGTAAGATACCTTCTAGTACACATAAGGTAAGCTTCCTCCTAGAATTATAGCAAACCTCCATAGAAAAAAATTAAAATGGCATCTTTTCCTCTGGGTAAATACCCAGTAGTGGGATTGCTAGATCAAATGATGGTTCTACTCTTAGTTCTTTAAGGAATCTCCACACCGTTTTCCATAGTGATTGCACTAGTTTACATTCCCACCAGCAGTGTAGAAGTGTTCCCTGATAGCCACATCCACGCCAACATCTACTGTTTTTTGACTTTTTGATTATGGCCAGTCTTGCAGAGTAAGATGGTATCACATTGTGGTTTTGATTCGCATTTCCCTGATTGTTCGTTATGTTAGTCAATAATATTGTAAAGTCTTTATAAGACTTTACAATAAATGTATAGGTACAAAAATACTAATGAACAAAATGCTCTTATGATTAAAGTTAGCTGCTTTCTTGACAGTCTTCAGTTTTTTTTTTTTCTTTTGGGTGTAATGCATATTTGGATATCCCAATGTACATTATGTGTCTCAGATGCCATTCTCACTCTGTAGTAAAACAAGTGCCTGTTTTTCCATACATTCCATGGTAAATGTATAGAAATATCCCAGAATAAGTTTGCAGTACAGAAAGTTCTGCAGTTTGGGATATGAAGTGTAATATCAGTTCTCTGACATGTGCAGATTTGATTTTCATAGTAGTTTTTTTCTTTCTTGTGAAATCCTGGCTCTACATAATATTATAAATTGTTGTCCTTCATTTAAATTATGGAATGCATGGAGTCTGTAAGATTAGTGTCTCCTTTTTAACATCTGTCTATTCATATCCTTGTGGGCATGCCTTATTCACACCTCTTCCTTCTAAACTGCATGCTAATGTAAACGATATCAATCACTCTCTATTGTTCCCTTGGTGACCCTGCTTACATTTTCAGGTCATATATGTCCAACCACACTTTAATTATCAATTTAGTTGCTGCTGTATGTCTCATAAGGCCTGTTTCTTCTGTGTTTTGTGAAAGGATTGACTGACAGAAAGATCAATGGCACATAGTAAATCAATTCGATAGTCTTTGTAAAATGTCCTTCCTTAAGATTGAAACATTTATTTAGTGACTCTAACAAATAGAAAATTTTGTTAGAAAGAAATCGCTTTAACCTTTCTATTAGTTTTGATTTTTGAAATTCATGAATAAAATTGCAATAATGTGGAATCTCCTCTGCTCTGCCCCAGTCTCTCAGTATCTGCTCCCTACCCCATTATGAAAAGAGACCTATATTTTTCTCTTTCAATAAAATAGAAAACATATAATTACAGTTATTAGCCTGACATTTCTTTTAATTCCATTTCGAATTAAAACTATGGACTTTTTTAATAATTTAAGAGAAAATGAAGCTTTAAGAGAAAATGAAATAATTTTTTTGTACATAAACTCATTTTATACAGACAAACTTCTAAAATTATGGTTTAAAGAATTATTTAACTAGGCCAGCTGCAGTGGTTCACACCTGTAATCCCAGCACTTTGGGTGGCTGACACCGAATGATAGCTTGAGCCAAGGAGTTCGAGACCAGACAGAGCAACATGGTAAAACCTTGTCTCAAAAAAAAAAAAAAAAAAAACTTCAGCCAGGCACAGTGGTGTGTGCCTGCAGCCCCAGCTGCTTGGGGAGCTGAGGTAGGAGGACTACCTGATACAGGGATGTCAAGGCTGCAGTGGGATGAGATCACGCCACTCCACTGCAGCCTGAGAGACAGAGCAAGACCTTGTCTCAAAAAAATAAAAAAGAATTATTTAACTAATTAATGTTTGAATTAAAATCTGATTTAATAAAAACAAATGAAGAACTTCTCAATAGCCTCAAAAACTTTAAGTTTAAAAAGTTCTTTCTGGCCACATTATGAGGTCATATTTTTAGTCACTTAGCTATTCATATTCAGCACTTAGGCAAAAAGAGAATAAAATACTTTTTTTTAATGGCATCAATATTCCAATTTTGAGGGAAATAGACAAGTGACATGTACTTTAAATCTTGCCAATAAACAAAACAGATGTTTATCTCCAGTGCATAGAATGAACATGATGATTTGATTTGTCATAACTTGTGTTTAGATTACCTTCTCTTCACCCTGTTAAGGAGGACAGAATTTCTGCCCTACACTTAGGGGAGGCAGTGAAGAACTTTATGGCCATGCAGAGCTACATGGGAATTGCAGCCTGCAAGAGAGTGGACAACCAGGAGCTTTATAGTAACAAGAAGTTAGATGATCCCCTGTCCCCTCAAAATATGATTGACTTTTTGCAATATTTCAGCAGGCTGGTAGAGAGCTGAGGCCCACTTTTTCACAGTGAACAGACACTCTGCTTGGTCCTCATAAAAAGGAGGGTTGTTTGACTTGGGTTCTTCATCCACAAGACTGCATGGGAGAGGGGAGCTTGCACCTAGGCCAACCCTCAAGGTTTCAGATGTCGTAGTGGAAGATAACATTGAATCTTTCTGGCCTTCCAACAGAACTTGCAGAACAGATAGATACTTAGAGATACAGACGAAAGACTGATTTTTAAAAGTAATTATGTATTTGAAAATAAATTATAGGAATTGTCTTATTAATTGAATATTTAGGAAATAGTGAGATTACACTTCTTGCCATCTAGTTTTTTAAACCTCAGATATTTGTTAGAATATTTTTGTGTATCTTAGATTTTATAACATACACTTTCTGGTTATTTGTCCATAATTTGGTTTAGCCTCAGTTTTATATGTAAATAAATCTAAAGATTGCTACTCCTTCTTTTACTAGTGCTGGCATATTACACAACTCTTCATTTCGATTAATATTTTCTTTTCCAGATGGTGTCATCTAGTTATGTTGTTTTGCTTTGTTTCTTCCAGTAGTATTCATAAACACTGTAGCTCCTCAACTGTTGCCTGCTTCACTTTGTATTAGTTTGGCTTCACGTTTTAAGTTGTAAATTTTCCTAAATGTGTAACATTAATTCTTCTTAACTCTCTTCTCTTTATATATTTTGTCATTACGGCCTTTTTTGCTTTTATTTTTCTTAGTGGCAGATATCCTCAGTTCTTTCACCTTACTCTTGTCCAAAGTGGCTGACCCAGCTTTCACTCCTGGTTCTTCCTTATTTTCCTTTATTATTTCCTTTTCATTTTTGTTTTTTTTAATAGAGAAAGGAAAGTGGGCCCAGGGGACGGGAGCTCAGCATACAGAGGACCCACGCCGCCCGGCCTCTGAGTTCCTTCAGTGTTTATTGATCATTAGCTTTACCCTCTTTTAGAAAAAGGGGAAGTGGCAGAAAAATAGGGTCATAGTAGGGAGAAGGTGAATAAAGATCTCTATGGCAGGAATAAGTTCAAGGAAAAGTGCTGTGCCTTGATGTGCATATATGCAAACATCTCCATAAACATTTTCAGTGCATAAAGAGCAGCATTGCTGCTAGCACATCCCACCTCCAGCCCAAGGCGGTTTTCTCCTCTCAGTAAATAGAACATGCAATCGTTTACACCAAGACTTTGAGACATTCCACTGGACGGACAGGAGACAGATGCCTTTCTCTATCTCAACTGCCAAGAGGCCTTCTTTCCTCTTTTACTAATCCTCCTCAGCACAGACCCTTTACGGGTCATTGGGCTGGGGGACGATGAGGTCTTTCCCTTCCCACGAGGCCATTTTTCAGACTGTCACATGGGGGGAAACCTTGGACAATACCTATCTTTCCTAGGCAGAGGTCCCTGTGGCTTTCTGTAGTGTTTGTGTCCCTGGGTACTTGAGATTAAGAGAATGGTGATGACTTTTAACAAGCATGCTGCCTTCCGACACTTGTTTAACAAAGCACACCCTGCACAGCCCCAAATCCATTAAACCTTGAGTCACCACAGCACATGTCTCTGCAAGGACAGAGTTGGGGCCAGGGTTGCAGATTAACAGCATTTCAAGGAAGAAGAATTTTTCTTAGTACAGAACAAAATGGAGTCTCTTATGTCTACTTCTTTCTACATAGACACAATAACAGTCTGATCTCTCTTTCTTTTGCCCACATTTTCCCCTTTTCCCCACATTTCCCCCTTTTCCAAACTCACATGTATTTTTCTTAAATTTTAATTTGCCTACTTCTATTCATCTACTTCAGTGTCTTTCAAACTTTTCTCATTTTTACCTAAGAAGCCTTAACATACTTTTTTTTCTAATTTCCTTCAATATGGAAATTTAATACTACACATATACTGTGTTTTAATTATAAGAAGAATTTTTTTTTCTATCCCAAGAACTAATTTTTGCCTACTTGGGTACAGTATTGTCCCATTAAAAAAGAAATTTCTACTCTGTTATAGTATGACAAATCTAATATTTTCTGAGCAAAGAAAAATGAAAGTTAATTCAATTAACACAATTTTTAAAAAGAATTATACATTATAACTCTATTTGTATCAAGTCTTAAAAATCTGTATTCTTTCTACTCCCAGAATTATTTTTTTAAAAAACTATTATTTAGGGATATACACAAATTAAACAATACGTTTAAAAAGGGAATGTGGAAAAGAAACACACAACTCAGAAGAAAATTGTGGAAAGGGAAGGAATATGTGATATTTGTGGCCAAGTGGAGAGTTTCATAACTATTGATAATGTTCTATTTCTTAATCTGGGAGATGGTTACATGATGTTTATTTTGTTAATAATCTGTATGCCATCTAGTCTGCTATATTGTCAGAAAAGGAAATTTCATTAACTCTGTAACTAACTTTCATCTGGCTTCTACCTCCTTCATTCTCCTGAGTTTGCTTAATTCCAAACTTGTTATTCAGCTACCACAGACACTTTGCTAAAGTCCAAACACTTGGATGAAGTATTAAGAGATCTACATACTGGTAAATATTTGCTGCCATGAGCTGCTGTGTTCCCACTCACTGTGTGGGCTGTCCCAGTCCCTTTATCAACATATCAGACCTCCTCCAAATCTGGCACTTATGGGGATAATACCTGGCATAGCAGGGGGCCTCCAAGACTCTGCCTTTTGGACTAACACAGTATCTATTTTGACTGTTATGTGATATTGCTAATCTGTTGTTAAGTATGCTAAGTATTTCTTTAGCTTGTGTTCATGTCATCAGTTTCATCCATGATGCCAAATTTTATGGGTAGTTGTATTTTTGTATCTAATCTGTTCTTTTAACAGTGTTTGTTGAAAGTGGCTGGCCATCCCTCTGTCTTGAAGCTGTTTGCCTTATAAGCTTCCATTACACCACACTCTTCTGGATTTTTTCATAATGCCTTTCGGGAACTTCTTTTTCTTGATCTCCTATTTAGTTTCCTCATGACATACATTAATATTATTAACTCTCTACCATTCATAATATATAAAATCGCTACATTTCGTTTTATGCATTCATTCATTCACTCATACAGTATTCATGAAATCATGTTTCTTAATCTGCACTAGGTGCTGGACTAAACGAAACTGTCACTGCCTTTTTGGATCACAGGCTGTAGTGAGGGAGCAAGACAAGTAACAATCAAACACACATAAAAGTTGGGAAGGCTGCTGTAAAAGAAAAGACCTGGATGTTGAGAAAGACTAGTGGAAAAGGATAATTTTAGACAGCATAGTCAATGAAGAACTCCACTTAGAAATTATTATATAATGCATTATTTCACTCTATTTACTCCTGCATACATATGTCCTGACACTTATTGTCATGAGGTAACAAATGCATTCAGGTGATCTATTAAGTTTTATGTATATACATATGTATATCCTTTAAAAAATTTTTAGCTTTAGGCGGAGCAAGATGGCCGAATAGGAACAGTTCCAGTCTCCAACTCCCAGCGTGAAGGACACAGAAGACCGGTGATTTCTGCATTTTCAACTGAGGTACTGGGGTCATCTCACTAGTGAGTGCTGGACAATCGGTGCTGGTCAACTGTTGCAGCCCCACCAGCGAGAGCTGAAGCAGGGCGAGGCATGGCCTCACCTGGGAAGCGCAAGGGGGAAGGGAATCCCTTTTCCTAACCAGGGGAAC
>NW_012123376.1:10486448-10518739 GCF_000951035.1 Colobus angolensis palliatus
GATTGCATTGGGGAGTTATACCTGATATAAATAATGAATTGATGGGTGCTGACGAGTTGATGGGTGCAGCACACCAATATGGCACAAGTATACATATGTAACAAACCTGCACGCTATGCACATGTACCCTAGAACTTAAAGTATAATAAAAAATAAAAAAGAAGAAGAAAAAAAAAATTTTTTAGCTTTATTTGTTTCTTCCTACTTGTCTCCCACCTTGGTTTAACTTTGGCCAGTATCATAGACCAACTGTCCAACTATTCATTTTTTGTGTGTGTGCTTTTACAGTATCTATCTATCTACCTATCTATCTATCTATCTATCTATCTATCTATCTATCTATCTATCTATCTATCATCTATCTGTGTGTCTATCTATCTAGTGCATTTAAAACTGATTGTATTACTTCTATGTTTCTGAATATTGTTAAAAATTATTGTGGACAAATCACTCTAACTAAAATCACATAATTCTAACCCATTCATTCTAAATAATATGTAATATCCCATAGGATGAAAAAATGTCAATCATTTCCCTCTTGATGGACATTTGTTTCCTTTCCAGATTTTGTGAATAGAAAAAAAGTTGGCAAACATGTTTAGAATAAATTATATGCATTTTCAGTTTCATTTATTTTATGAGACCTATTTAGAAAAATTTTTGATGGATCAATGTGTATATGTCTTTGTGGCTTAGATATTACCAGTGTTCTTTACAAAATGACTGGAGCATGACATATGTATCAAACAGTAGGAGAACCTTCTCTGAATGTCCACATTGAAAGTCTTCTCTGGCCTTTTCTAACCTGTTTTATCGCAAGGCAATAAATGTGGCTATACAAGCTTACTAAAGCAAAGTTTTTACAGGAATGGAATATGAAAATTCTTTGTTTTGTGTCTATGATATGTGTCTACTACATAAATCATATAACATATTTTCTCTGTAGATTAATCGATTTGTAATTTCTTTAACTCATAGTTTTGGATGTGATAAGAATTTAAATTTGCATGATGACTATATATAAAATAGGCCATACCGATGTTGATGAACAACTCATGTTATTTCAAACGTCCACCAAGGAATAAGAAGAAATGATAGAGAAAATAAGATAGAAAAATTAAATGGTTTTCCACAGTTACATTCATTTTTGTATTCCTAGGTACTCCAAACCAGAACAAAAATATTTCCTAAAATAACAAAACTTATTTTCCAAACTTTTGGTGGTTAAGAGGAGAGGTCAACTTCTTTTGTAATGTGGATTCAATAGTAGCTGAAATTAAGGAAAATGCTTTTTTATAACCTAGACATATGGCATAGATTAGAAAATGGATAGAAATGGGTTCTGATTGGCTGGCTAATATTCTAATGAGATAGATTAATCAATGTAAACCACATAGCTCAGTTGAAATTGCCTTTCTAAATTGCCAATTTCATTTTCTTCCAGCAGAGAAAATGCCAATCTTTTCCTATGTAGTAAAATCTTCTTGTTATAACAAGTAAGCAACTCCAGAATTACTGTTATTGTGGAACATCTGGTAACTACAAGATGTGGCTCCTCAGAGATAACCATATCGCTGGAAAATAAGAATGTCCTCAGCTGAGTCATATTTCATGTGTTGTTATACTCTAGAGTATGGTCGCCTCATAATACAGTAATCACTTTCCTTCAGCACCATAAATGAAACCACAGATGCTACAGTTTGCTATAATTGGAGTCACTTACCACAAATAAATAATAAAAATAAAAAGGTATACATAAACTATATGCCTCTTACAGAGGTTGAATTAAAAATATTACAAAGTGATTACCCAAATCAATGAGACAACATACTTTGAATAATAGGCAGATAACCAGCTAGATTTGTCTCCTGACCTCATTATTTTTATAAACTGTATAATTTACTTCAAACTTTATCCCAACAATGAAATTTCAAAAGTTCTGGAATTACAGCTTTAAAATAGTTATCTGCTTTTACATAGTTAACAACCAACTGATTTATAATTTTACATCACAACACTCTAATGCTTTACCATGTTTCTAGTTTTTTAAATGTTGAATATTTTACTTCTGTTCATTATTGTCTTCTATTTCTACATTTATTTTCCATATTTGATATTGTATTTCTAAAATGTAATCAAATTTTGTTTTATTGATCTCCACATTACAACAGATAAATGCAATTAATTTCATAATTTGTTTAGTATATGTTTTTACAGCTTAAAATAAATATTTTTGTGCATTCTTTGGCTTACATACCCTTGTCAGTTTTTTTAAGGCACATAAGGATTTTGAAAGTAAAAGAGCAAGTAGTTTAGATATCATGCATCAATGTTGAATTAATTTTCTGTGTTTTTCAGTAAAATTGTGCGTATGAATATTTTGAGCATAGATAATATCTGATTTGTTTAAACTCTATAGAATATTTTAAATTAATAACTTGTGAAAACTAAAAAATCAAATAACACATGAAAACCTTTAAAAATATATTTAGATAGTAATATTCTACTTCTCATTGCAATCACTTTAACTTTACCCTTGATTAGAATACATGAATAGCTTAAATGCCCTTCACAGAAAAAAAGTCTTGAGCAAGACTTAAGTAGCAATAACATAGCAATAGAAATGTTTATCTCTAAATTTCCATTACTGGTAGAATCTTTTTAAAAATTTGAGTGATCAGTCATCAAAATATGAACAAGTGTGAGTATGTCATATATGTATAATTGGTAATAATTTGGCACCAGTACTTAATTAGCAATATGTTCCTTTTGCATTGGTACTTCTAAAGCTGTAGGTTGTGCTAATGTATTTGACTTGTTTTTCTATTTTTTTCTTTGTTTAAAGGAGAATTATCCTGAGAGCTCAAGTCTTATAAAGTTGTAAACCTCATCTTGAATGAGTTCCCAAGGACCTAAAAATGATCCTCTGATCTCTACTGATTGGTAACCTTGGCAGCATGGTTGTATGTTTACACAAAATTATAGTTGAGAAATAAATTTGAATAACTTTAAATTTTGGAAAAGCCCCATGCATTAATGATTTTATACTTTCCACAAGTCTAACTATTAGGCACTGTTCCCAGATGTAGCACAACTCTCCCTCTTTGTAATGTATTCTCTACTGAAAGTTTCCTATACTCCAACAGACAAATGACCAATTGCCCTTTGGGTGTATTCCCAGCTGCATTTTTGTCTTAATATCTGTCTTTGTGGTAGATAGCAACTAGAATTTACATTTGATATATTTTCCTGCATTTTGACTGTGCAGTAGCTGAATCACACCAAGTAAGTAACATTCAAAATATTTTGGATAGGAAGATGATTTAATCTTTGATTTTCTGTACTTAAAAATGGTACAAATTAATGTACTTACTCATTTTGGTTTTCTAATAATTTTGCTTTTTTTTTTCATTTTTAGAATTATGTGTAATTTTATTAAGTCCAAATTAAATAAAATATTTGAGAATCTGCAAAATCCAACATACACTCTAATTCAGTTCCAATTAAAATAGTGTTATTTTTATGCATGGAAAGGAATAGTGTGTTCATCTTAGTTACTTATCTATTAAGATTTGGTCTGTGTCATTAAGACTCCTTCAAAGCAAGGGTTGTAATTATTTCAACTGATGAAGCAGATGCTGCATTAAAAGAATGTGAAATTTGTGTCATTATTTTATTGACTCAGAGCTCATGAAGATTCAATGAGTTATTGTACTGCTCACAAATGTCTTCTTTCTGCAGTTATGATAGACACAAATTAGCAAGGCCAGGACAAAGTAGAGCAAGTCATGATCATTTTAAATTAAAACATCCTAAATATTTCTGCACTTAAAAATTCCAACTACAATCCAGTAGAATGATTTTGAGTCCAAAAGGTGACATCAGATTGTGCTGAGAATGAGGATTATGTATCTCCTAGTCTCTGGGGCCTCATCTGCCTTTTCCACCAGCTGATTAGTATAGACAGGTATTCAAGGAGGGAGAAAATGTGAAGTGAGCTTTATTTAAGCTTTAATGAAATCGTTTGCTCTTCCTAGCAGTTTTCTATCATATTAGCAATGTTTCTTCATAATGCATGAATATTAAATTTGTCTAATATAGAACAAAATTGTCTTATTAAGAACTCACATGTTATAATAGTAGGAAAGAGAACTAATGCAATACAGCACTAATTCAATTTGATGAAAGTTACTGATATAGAAAAGCAGCTTATTTTCCTAAGAGCATGTCAAAAATATTTATCATGTCTTGCTTCAAAGAATTGCTCCTTTAAAAGCAGAAATGTTCTTTCTAGTTAATTGTATCACAAAATGAAAACTTAGAGATAAGAGAGAGAGACTAGCAGGTCTATCCTTAGCCCTAATTGAGAGGGTAGCTGTTTAATGATCTGAAGAGTGTGTAAAAATGAGACATCTAAAGAATAAAGAGTCACAAAAAATGTTCAGTGGAGGGTTAACAATGAGGATGGGAGATATTTGGAAATGGAAAATGTGCTACCTCAAATAATAGAAGAAATTAAACACAAGAATTCCAAAGACAAATTGGTTTCATAATTACACTAGAAGTTGGTTGTAAAACTAGAAGTCATGGAAATGTACACATTCCTGTGGCTACAGGTGGCAAACTAGCCCCCACATTTTTCTTTTTCTATTTCTGTGATTACGTGGGTTGTATCTGCATGAAGGATTTCATACGTGCCCTTTGTTGCTGACCTTTTATTTTATCATAAACTGCAAAGTTATTCCAGCTAAATGAAAAGGTCTTATTCATGTGCTCACCCAAACTAAATGTTGATTCTCATTCAAAGTTCGACTGAGTATTTTATCCCTTCGCTAAAATCAGAATAACTTTTCTAGTTTTTACACAAGAATGGGGACTCTGAGTATTGCCAGTGGATTCTGTATGTGTTAAAAGTTGATATGACTTGAGAACAGAATATTATCTGTAACTCCACCAAAGGTAACACGTTTCAGAATTAAAGTGTACCAAAAATATATAGGATAATTATGTAAGCTAAAATTCACCTCTCTCAACTAATACACTTCCAGATGTATGAAATATTGATTCAATTTTTTTTACTATACATTTAAAACATTCACTACACCCCAGTTTCTAACTTCATATCATATTTCGACTGCCTTTCATTCTTGTACTCATATCTGAAGGCCCACTTTAAATATTAAATTGTCAACGTATCATTTTGAAATTCCGAGATCAAATTGTGTTCTCTATTTAGGAATATCATCATTATGATACATGTTACTTCATGTTAAAGTTATTTGTTTATGAGTATCTATCTTTCATTAGATCATGGTTCTTTTTAACACATATTATTCACCATCTCAAATCAAAAATATCTAGTAACTGACATATGATAAGTACTCATTAATTGCCTTAATGCTATTTGAATTGTCATTCAAGTTCTCATTCAAACTGTTTTACCAGAAAACTCATTTTTAACATATTCTTCACTATTTTAAATATCAATATGTTATGCTAAAATAAAGTGGATTATTTTTCTTTTTAAATGTCTTTCTCTTTACTTTTTTGCTGCTACTGCTTATTGTACACAATCCTCTTTTAACAATTCATAATTGCTTTCTATAAGGCTTGGCTCAAAAGCAAATGCACCTAAAACTGCTATTCCTATTTAATTTTACATCTTTATGAATCTTGCAAAAGACTTACTAAAATGGCTTGTACATGAGATTACTAATAAACACCTGCTTATTGAATAAAGGTTTGCTCCATATTTGCTTATGGAGATTAGCATGTGATAAACAATTTAAAGCAAAAAGCATGCAATAACAGCGGACGTTTGAATTGTGGAGATTGACATCTATGTAAAGAAGAATTCATTATTTAATCATTCTGGACCCATTAGCAAATTTGAGTATATGCTAAACCCGGATAAAGAAGATCAACTTTTGGGTAGTGTTGACTATTTTCTGATCTAAAAAATAGTCTTATGATTTACTACTGGTCATATGGATCTTATTATTTTATTGTATAAGTTTTCTGCACCCTTCCTAATAATGAAATAATATTTTATTAAGGTAAATAAATGAAAATTTCACAGGGAAAACATTATTCCTGAAACAATGTGATGGGAAAAAATCGTCAAATATTACCTTTAGTTAAAATAATAGGTTAGGAATCTGGATTTATTAGCAGTTTTCTATTTTAAATAAGAAAGATGATTCTCATTCATACTTACTAGGAATTATCCTTTGAATTATCTTCTTCTTTCATAATTTGAGAATCTTTTTACTTTCAGATTTTTTTTTTATTATACTTTAAGTTCTAGGTTATATGTGCACAACATGCCGGTTTGTTACATATGTATACATGGGCCATGTTGGTGTGCTGCACCCATTAACTGGTCACTTATATTAGGCATTTCTCCTAATGATATCCTTCCTCCCTCCCCCCATCTCATGACAGGACCTGGTGTGTGATGTTCCCCGCCCTGTATCCAAGTGTTTTCATTGTTCAGTTCCCACCTATGAGTAAGAACATGTGATGTTTGGTTTCCTGCCCTTATGATAGTTTGCTCAGAATGATGGTTTCCAACTTCATCCATGTCCCTACAAAGGACATGAACTCATCCTTTTTTATGGATGCATAGTATTCTATGGTGTGTATGTGCCACATTTTCTTAATCCAGTCTATTATTGATTGACAAGTCTTTGCTATTGTGAATAGTGCCACAATAAACATACGTGTGCATGTGTCTTTATAGTAGCATGATTTATGATCCTATGGGTATATACCCACTAATGCGATCGCTCAGCCAAATGGTATTTCTAGTTCTAGATCCTTTGGGAATCGCCACACTGTCTTTCACAATGGTTGAACTCGTTTACAGTCCCACCAACAGTGTAAAAGTGTTCCTATTTCTCCACATCCTCTACAGCACCTGTTGTTTCCTGACTTTTTAAGGATCACCGTTCTAACTGTCATGAGAGGGTATCTCATCGTGGTTTTGATTTGCATTTCTCTGATGACCAGTGATGATGAGCATTTTTTTATCATGTGTCTGTTGGCTGCATAAATGTCTTTTTTTGAGAAGTATCTGTTCATATCCTTCACCCAATTTTTCATGGGGTTGTTTGATATTTTCTTGTAAATTTGTTTAAGTTCTTTGTAGATTCTGGATATTAGCCCTTTGTCAGATGGGTAGATTGCACAAACTTTCTCCCATTCTGTTGGTTGTCTGTTCACTCTGATGGTAGTTCCTTTTGCTGTGCAGAAGATCTTTAGTTTAATTAGATCCCATTTGTCAATTTTGGCTTTTGTTGCCATTGCTTTTCATGTTTTAGTCATGAAGTCCTTGCTCATGCCTATATCCTGAATGGTCTTACCTAGGTTTTCTTCTAGGATTTTTGTGGGTTTAGGTCTAACATTGAAGTCTTTAATCCATTTGAATTAATTTTTGTATAAGGTGTAAGAAGACATCCAGTTTCAGCTTTCTACATGTGACTAGCCAGTTTTCCAGGCACCATTTATTAAATAGGGAATCCTTTCCCCATTTCTTGTTTTTGTTGTCAAAGATCAGATGGTTGTTGATGTGTGGTATTATTTCTGAGGGCCCTGTTCTGTTCCATTGATCTATATCTCTGTTTTGGTACCAGTACCATGCTGTTTTGGTTACTGTAGCCTTGTAGTGTAGCTTGAAGTCAGGTAACATGATGCCTCCAGCTTTGTTCTTTTGGCTTAGGATCGTCTTGGCAATGCAGGCTCTTTTTTCATTCCATATGAACTTTAAAGTAGTTTTTTTTCCCAATTCCGTGAAGAAAGTCATTGGTAGCTTGATAGGAATGGCAAGGAATCTATAAATTACCTTGGGCAGTATGGCCATTTTCACAATATTGATCCTTCCTATCCATGAGCATGGAATGTTCTTCCATTTGTCTGTGTCCTCTTTTATTCCATTGAGCAGTGGTTTGTAGTTCTCCTTGAAGAGGTACTTGTATCCCTTGTAAGTTGGATTCCTAGGTATTTTATTCTCTTTGAGGCAATTATCAATGGAAGTTCACTCATGAATTGGCTCTCTGTTTGTCTGTTCTTGGTGTGTAGGAATGCTTGTGATTTTTCCACATTGATTTTGTATCCTGAGACTTTGCTGAAGTTGCTTATCAGCTTAAGGAGATTTTGAGCTGAGACGATGGGGTTTTCTAATTATACAATCATGTCATCTGCAGACAGGGAAATTTTGACTTCCTCTTTTCCTAATTGAATACCCTTCATTTCTTTCTCCTGCCTGATTGCCCTGACCAGAGCTTCCAACACTACGTTGAATAGGAGTGGTGAGAGAGGACATACCTGTCTTGTGCCAGTTTTCAAAAGGAATGCTTCCAGTTTTTGCCCATTCAGTATGATATTGGCTCTGGGTTTGTCATAAATAGCTCTCACTATTTTGAGATATGTCCCATCAATACCTAGTTTATTGAGACTTTTGACCATGAAGGGCTGTTGAATTTTGTCAAAGGCCTTTTCTGCATCGATTGAGATAATTGTGTGGTTCTTGTCTTTGGTTCTGTTTATGTGATGGATTACATTTATTGATTTGCATATGTTGAACGAGCCTTGCATCCCACGAATGAAGCCAGCTTGATCGTGCTGTGTAAGCTTTTTGATATACTGCTGGATTCAATTTGCCAGTATTTTATTGAAGATTTTCACAACGATGTTCATCAGGGATATTGGTCTAAAATTCTTTTTTGTTGTTGTTGTATCTCTGCCAGACTTCGGTATCAGAATGATTCTGACCTCATGAAATGAGTTAGGGAGGATTCCCTCTTTTTCTATTGATTGGAATAGTTTCAGAAGGAATGGTACCAGCTCCTCTTTGTACCTCTGGTAGAATTCGGCTGTGAATCTGTCTGCTCCTGGACTTTTTTTGGTTAATAGACTATTAATTATTGTCTCAATTTCAAAGCCTGTTATTGATCTATTCAGGGATTCAACTTCTTCCTGGTTTAACCTTGGGATGGTGTATGTGTCCAGGAATTTATCCATTTCTTCTAGATTTTCTAGTTTATTTGTGTAGAGATGTTTATAGTATTTTCTTATGGTAGTTTGTATTTCTGTGGGATCAGTGGTGATATGCCTTTTATCATTCTTTATGTGTCCATTTGTATATTCTTTCTTTTCTTCTTTATTATTCTTGCTAGCAGTCTATCAATTTTGTTGATCATTTCAAAACACCAGCTCCTGGAATCATGGACTTTTTAACGGTTTTTTTGTGTCTCTATGTCCTTCAGTTTTGCTCTGATCTTAGTTATGTCTTGCCTTCTGCTAGCTTTTGAATTTGTTTGCTTTTGCTTCTCTAGTTCTTTAAATTGTGATGTTAGGGTGCCAATTTCAGACCTTTCCTACTTTCTTTTGCTGACATTTAGGGCTATAAATTTCCCTCTACACACTGCTTTAAATGTGTCCCAGAGATTCTGGTATGTTGTGTCTTTGTTCTCATTTTCTTTGTTTCAAAGATCATTTTTATTTCTGCCTTCATTTTGTTATTTACCCAGTAGTCATTCACGAGCAGGTTGTTCAGTTTCCATGTAGTTGTGCAGTTTTGAATGTGTTTCTTAATCGTGAGTTCTAATTTGATTTCTCTGTGGTCTGAGAGAGAGTTTGTTGTGATTTATGATCTTTTACATTTGCTGAGGAGGGCTTTGCTTCCAACTATGTGGTCAATTTTAGAATAAGTGTGATGTGGTGCTGAGAAAAATGTATATTCTGTTGACTTGGGGTGGAGAGTTCTGTGGATGTCTGTTAGGTCTGCTTGGTGCAGAGCTGAGTACAAGTCCTGGATATCCTTGTTCACCTTCTGTCTTATTGACCTGCCTAATGTTGACAATGGGATGTTAAAGTCTGCCATTATTGTGTGGGAGTTCAAGTCTCTTTGTATGTCTCTGAGGACTTGCTTTATGAACTGGGTGCTCCTGTATTGGGTGCATTGCACATTTAGGATAGTTAGCTCTTCTTGTTGAATTGATCCCTTTACCATTATGTAATGGCCTTCTTTGTCTCTTTTGATCTTTGTTGATTTAAAGTCTGTTTTATCAGAGACTCAGATTGCAACTCCTGCATTTTTTGTTTTGTTTTGTTTTCCATTTGCTTGGTAGATCTTCCTCCATCCCTTTATTTTGAACCTATGTGTGTCACTGCATGTGAGATGGATCTCCTGAATACAGCACACTGATGGGTCTTGACTCTTTATCCAATTTACCAGTCTGTGTCTTTTAATTGGGGCATCTAGCCCATTTAAATTTAAGGTTAATATTGTGATGTGTGAATTTGATCCTGTCATTATGATGTTGGCTGGTTACTTTGCTCGTTAGTTGATGCAGCTTCTTCCTAGTATTGATTCTTTTCTTTAAAAATGTTAAATATTGGCCCCCACTCTCTTCTGGCTTGTAGAGTTTCTGCCAAGATATCTGCTGTTAGTCTGATGGATTTCCCTTTGTGGGTAACCTGACCTTTCTCTCTGGCTGTCCTTAACATTTTTTCCTTCATTTCAACCTTGGTGAATCTGACTATTATATGTCTTGGGGTTGCTCTTCTCAAGGAGTATTTTTGTGGTGTTCTCTGTATTTCCTGAATTTGAATATTGGCCTGCCTTTCTAGGTTGAGGAAGTTCTCCTGGATAATATCCTGAAGAGTTTTTTCTAACTTGGTTCCACTCTCCCCCTCATTTTCAAGTACACCAGTCAAACATAGATTTGGTCTTTTCACATGGCCTCATATTTCTTGGAGGCTTCATTCATTTCTTTTTACTCTTTTTTCTCTAAACTTCTCTTCTCACTTCATTTCATTCATTTGATCTTCAATCACTGATACCCTTCCTTCCACTTGATCGAATTGGCTACTGAAGCTTGTGTATGCATCACGTAGTTCTCGTGTCATGGTCTTCAGCTCCATCAGGTCATTTAAGGTCTTCCCTATGCTGTTTATTCCAGTTAGCCATTTGTCTAATCTTTTTTCAAGGATTTTAGCTTCCCTGAAATGGGTTCAAACATCCTCCTTTAGCTTCGAGATGTTTGTTATTACTGACCTTCTGAAGCCTACCTCTGTGAACTTATGAGTCATTCTCCATCCAGCTTTGTTCTGTTGCTGGCAAGGAGCTGAGATCCTTTGGAGGAGAAGGGACGCTCTGGGTTTTAGAATTTTCAGCTTTTCTGCTCTGGCTTCTCTCCATCTTTGTGATTTTATCTACCTTTTGTCTTTGATGCTGGTGAGCTTCAGATGGGTTTTTGGTGTGTATTTCCTTTTTGCTTATGTTGATGCTATTCCTTTCTGTTTGTTAGTTTTCCTTCTAACATTCTGGCCCCACAGCTGCAGGTCTGTTGGAGTTTTCTGGAGGTCCACTCCAGACCCTGTTTTCCTGGAGGCTGCAGAACAGCAAATATTGCAGAACAGCAAATACTGCTGCCTTATCCTTCTTCTGGAAGCTTTGTCTCAGAGAGGCACCTGGCTGTAAGTGGTGTCAGTTGGCCCCTACTGGGAGATATCTCCCAATTAGGCTACTCGGGGGTCAGGGACCCACCTGAGGAGGCAGCCTGTCCGTTCTCAGAGCTCAAACTCTGTGCTGGGAGAACCACTGCTCTTTTCAGAGCTGTCAGACAGGGATGTTTAAGTCTGCAGAAGTTTCTGCTGCCTTTTGTTCAGCTATGCCCTGACCCCAGAGATGGAGTCCACAGAGGCAGGCAGGCCTCTTTGAGCTGATGTGGGCTCCACCCAGTTCCAGCTTCCTGGCTGCTTTGTTTACCTAGTCAAGCCTCAGCAATGGCAGACATCCCTACCCCAGACTCGCTGCAGCCTTGCAGTTGGATCTTGGGCTGCTGTCCTAGCAGTGAGCAAGGCTCTGTGGGTGTTGGACCCCCTGAGCCAAGTGCAGGATGTAATCTCCTGGTTTGCCGTATGCCAAGACTGTGGGAAAAGCTCAGTATTAGGGTGGGAGTGTCCCAATTTTCCAGATACCCTCTGTCAAGTCTTCCTTTGGCTAGGAAAGGGAAATCCCCCAACCCCTTGTGCCTCCCTGGTAACGCGATGCCCTGCCCTGCTTCAGCTGGCCCTCCATGGGCTGCACCCACTGTCCACCAAGTCTCAGTTAGATGAACCAGGTACCTCAGTTGGAAATGCAAAAATCACCCCTCCTCTGTGTCAATCACGCTGGGTGCTGTAGACCAGAGCTGTTCCTATGTGGCCAACTTGGAATGATCCCTCTAATTTGAGCATCTTTATCCATGTGTTCTAAGACAAAGAGCTTCCAATGTTGAAGGTTTTTAAGTCTTGATTACCAAAGAATAATTAGTTTTACCCAGATGATTTTTATTTTAATTAAACAAGTTGATTTTTACTGTGACATGTGAAAATGAAGGGAGAAAAAATATCATTTGGTCTCTCATTGCTTTACCAGTTCAAGAACTTACTATAATGTAATGCTCACACTGGTCTCCATTTTCCCTATTATGGCAAAAAGAGGAATTTTTAAAAACTGTTTTAAGGTTAAAGTGGTTTTCATTTAAAAATTCTAAGTTGACTCTTCTTTGGAAGATCTAGACTTCCTGTTTTTTATTTAAATTTTTTTTGTTTGTTTATTTTGCTGTTGTTAAACAGAACTCTAGATCTTTCAAAGATGAATAGAGTTTTATGTAGAGAATACAATATTTATAAAATTATGTAATGGTCTAGACGGGTAATATTCAAGAAAGGGCATGACTGCAACTATGGTTCACAATTTCAGGATGTTGTTGCTGCTACTGCCACTGTCAGAAGAAAAATCACACTGAAAGTTAAATAGAACTGGAAAATTTTTCAAGACTACTATTCAAGACTTTGCACATAAGGGGGAGGCATTGAACCCAACTTCCCTGAAACAAAAGGCAGGAGGATAAATGCTGGGATTAGCTCATGGCAAAGTACTGTAGGACATTTAAGTTGGTCAGTGTGATTAGGCCATCTGTGTTTGCTTAATGTTCTTCTTCAAAGTTAGGTTCCTACCCTCCCACAGAGACTGAGAGATGGGGCACTATCTGTCTTTATGATTATATTTCAAAGGGATGGCTTCCAGGTCCTTGAGAAAGACATTCCTGGATTGTAGAAAATTTACATTTCAAAGGGTCAGAGAAGGAATCTGCAATTACACATTTTCTAAAATAAGTGCTCTCAGAAAAGTGACATTAGGAGCTTAGATCAGGAAGAAACCTATGTAAGTAAAGGAGGAATCTTAAAGTCGTCTTGGTCCCTGCCCAGGGTAGCAAGCTTCAGGAAACTATTGCTTATCTGATAGTCAAAGTTGAACTGCAATATTGAAGTAGATAATTCACTGAGAAATGGCTGGAGAAGCTGCAAAATGTGTTCTTTGAGGAAGCCAAAGAGACCGCTCACCACTGCACAAAAGAGTAACTTTCCCTGTAAGTACGCTTAGCTGTATTTCATAGGTTTTTGATTTATAGTATCCTCAATATTGTTAAGTCCCAAACATTTTTCCATTACATTATGAGTTTTTCTTTGTGACATGATTTATTTTCAAACAAATAATTTTCTAGTTAACATTCTGCAATTAATTTTTAGCAAATTTTTATTCCTGTCATAAATACGTTCATTTTCTATGTAAATCCTTTGACATTTGTTTGGTCAAAGTTTATGTTCAAATACTTGGTAAATTTTGGTAAATTCCTTATGCATACATAAAAACAGTGTTTATTCTGCTATTTTGGGAGTACAGTGTTCTGCATATAAACATTTAAAACAAATGTTATTCCTTTATTCCTATTATGCAAATTATCTTTACTCTTACTGAAATTTTGTGTCCTTTTACTATCAGTTACTGGGGGAGAGTTACATTAATATCTTTACTCCAATGATAGATTTTTCTATTTTTTTCCAGCAATTCTATCAAGATATATAATGTATCCTGTATATTGCAGGGGGCAAGGCCGTTGGCTCCCTAAAGGTTCAATGAAAAATCACTGACATTAGGCAGATTGATTCATAGAAGAAAAAGCATGTAAATGTATTTCACATGATACATGAAGCTTTCAGAATGATGATCCAACTCCTCAGTAAAGTACAAAAGCTTACATACCATCTTGAGGTTACAGAAATAATGCAGTCTCAGAGCATAGCCAAAACTGGGTTATGTTGATAAATCAGGTTCTAGTGGCAAGACAGTTTAAGAGAGGAAGAAGAGAAGAGGCTTGATTAGCAAAGGGGTGGTGTTATGTAGATGAAGCCTCATAGATAGCAACCCTCAGAGATGGTAAATGTTTCTTTTCAGACTTTCAAAGGTGTCACACTCAGGTAAACTTTTCTAGATCCAGGAAAGGCCTAGATAGGGAATTCCTGGCTACATTAATGGAGATTCTCCACAGATGAATCTGGCCCTGTGTTAGCCATTTCAAAATAATGTCAAAGAAATATATTTTGGTGTAAAATATTTTTATTTCTTTCAATATATTTTGAAATTATGTTATACATTATAAATTATTATTTTAGTGGGATATTTTATTATATTATTTTTCTAAAAATATTTTATACCTAGAAGCCTATTTTGTTTTAGTTTAATATAGTACCATCTTAAAAACAAAACAAAACACCTTAGACAAACTGAATTAAACAGAGTTTAACTGGGCAAAGAACAACTCATGAATTGAGTGTGGAGCCAGAATGTAACTGTAAAGCAGGTTAGTCGCTTGCCACATGTAGAGTTCCATTAAAAAGAGGGAAGACTGATACAAGAAACGTGAATTTATTAACGAAGCCAGCTTGAAGAAGGGGCAAGAGGGTCTTGCTTTAAACATGCTGCTTCACCTTTGGAGCACAAAGCAGGCATTTTATAATGTAGGGGAGGAAATGAGCAAGAGCAGGGATCCTCTGCTAGCTCCTGCTTTATCTGCCAGACAAGAGAGTTGAGTTAGTGTCTTCCTGGGCAGAAGGTGGAAAAGTGGGCAGGTGGGTATGCTTTCAGTAGGTCCTCCTGAGGCAGCCCCTGGAGGTGGGAGTTCCCTGGCAACATTCTTTGCTATGCAAATCAACTGTCAACTCTGAGGAAGAGATCCCTCTGGGAACACATAGAGGAACTTGCCCTATAGAGAATGCCTGGTGAGGGGAAGTGAGAGGTTATGTTGCATTTCAAAAAGGACAAAGTGGGAATTAGAGTGAAAAGAGAAAGGAGAAAAGAAGAGAAGAAGAAGAAAACAACAAAACTCTTAGAAAAATGGAGGAACTCAGTTACTAGAGTAGGTTCAGAGAAACTCCAGCACAGCCACATGGTAGAAGATTTATAGACAGAAAAAAGAAAGTGACACACAGAAAATTGAAATGAGGTACAGAAACAGCTAGATAGCTTACCACTTGGTATTTGCCTTATTTGAGCGTGGTTTAAACAGTTGGCTACCTTTGATTGATCAAAACTTGGTGATCCTCATAAAAGTAGGCTACCTCCTGTTTATACACTCAGGTTTCAGTTTACTTTGTACCAAGAAACCTCTAGGCTCGGCTTAAAATATGTAAGGAGGTAACTTTAGGCTAAACTTAGCACATCAGTCCTTTTTTGGTTAGAATTTGGTTTAGAATGGTGCAATTTGATCTAACGCTTTGAATTCAAACTTTGTTTACACTTAGGCTTTATTTGTGCCTTTTATAAATAGTTGAATTTTTAAAGTAGTTCATTAAATTTGTTCTCTCCTGAAGCATTTAGTACATCCAATTAATTATAATTATTAACACGTTATTTCATTTAGTTGGCATCTTATTTTATATATCTGTCTTCTTGTTTTTTATGTATTTTTCTTTCTTGCACTCATTTTGATAAATTTTACATTTAATTATTCAATTATTCCTACTACTCTTTACATTCTCTCTCACAATTTCTTTAGTAAATATCTAAATAATTACAGCAAGTATGCTGATCTAATTACAGTACAATATAAATGATTATCCTCTTTATGAACAACATAAAACAGTATCTGAATTTATAACTTTTCTAACATTTTCTTGTTGTATGTTTTCATGTTAGGTTGTTTAATTTTAGATTCCTCAATAAGTGATTATTAACATTTTATATAGGCAATGTTCATTTAGTTTTACCTATACATTTAGCACTCGTTCTGGTCTTTCTCTGCAGTGTACTTTATATCTTATTTTTCTGAAACCATTTTCCTCTACATGAAGCTGTTTTTAGATCTTCTCTTTGTCTCTTCCATGCTATATCTTCTTTATGCTGGTGGTTCTTAAAGTGTCATCTCCAGACCAACAGTACAAGCACTACCTTGTTAGAGATGCAGTCATTATTTTTAGTTTGATTTATATTCCTTTTCTATTTTTCTTTCTGGAACTGGTTGAGCTTCATGAATCTGTGGTTTCATTTTTTTTCATGAATTTTCCAGATATTATGTCTTCAATTATTTTTGTTCCCTCTTCTCTTTCTCTCTCTCCTTCCCTTCTGGAACTCTAGATAAAATTTATGTTATATCTTCTCTGTCCATACTCTATGTATCTTAATCAATTATTCATATTTTCTTGTCATATTCTTCTCTCTGGTTGCATTCTTTGTAATTTCTTCTGTGTAATTTCCCTACAATTACGTTTTCAGTATGTTGCCATATGTTGCATATAATAGATCAATTAGGTCAATTGGTAGACTCTTCATATCAAATGATGTATTTTCCATTTATTATTGCATGTTTCTCCAGTTATTTTTCAAATTATACTTGTCTTTATTTGCAGTTTTTGCTTCCCTGTGAATATTGTCAAGCATATTTATTTTTTAAGCACTTCATATTTTATTTATTTGTAATCTGTGTCCACTAATTTCATCACCTAAAATAAATTTAGATCTATTTTCTTTATTGTTTCTCTTGGTTCTAGATCATAGTACCTTATTTCCATATATATGGAAATATATATATATATGTATGCATTATTTTCATGCGCCGCTAATTTTTCTGGGAATTTTATTCATTAAAATTTTTACTGCATGAAAGTATTTCCTGAGAAAAGATTGTTTTTATTTCTTCTAATTTAGTTTGGTGAGATACTATACTGGGAGTATGTTAAGCTGAATTTCTACCAGAGGTACCAAGCCACCAAAAACTATAAAATCAGCTTATATAGTTAAAGCAAATTTCCCTATATGTTCAGTGCTAAATTGTATATATATATATATAATATACAAATTTTAAATATATAAATATATATAATTTAAATATACATATATATGTGTTTTCTCATAGTCTGCAGATGATCACTAATCTCATTGTACCCTTGTACTGATGTCTTTACAGGACAGAATATCTTATTAGATTTCTTGTTTTCAATGGGCTCTCGAATTTATATTTTTACCCCATGCTCAATGAGGTCTCAAGTCTGGAGTTCACTGAGTTCAGCAAATATTCTCACTGTGCAAGTTATATGTCATTTTCCTCTTATGTATGCAAAATTAAACCCTTGCTTAAACCTCTCTTGATCATTCTTAACTTTCTTTCAAGATCATTATGATTTTAATTTTATAAAATATATTATAAGTAGTATTCACTTTCTACAAAGGTGTATCAATCCTAGTTATCAATGCACTATCTTATTGGAAACAATATATTCTTTTAAAAATATAAATAACTAAATGTTGGCCATTAAATACATTAGAAAAATGTTAAAATATTTATCTTTCCTTCCTGATAATTTTGAGTGTTTCACTATATATATATACATATATATATATATGTATCTTTTTGTTGTTGTTGTTTTTGTTTGAGATGGAGTCTGGTTCTGTCGCCCAGGCTGGAGTGCAGTGGCCGGATCTCAGCTCACTGCAAGCTCCGCCTCCTGGGTTTAGGTCATTCTCCTGCCTCAGTCTCCCGAGTAGCTGGGACTACAGGCACCCACCACCTCGCCCGGCTAGTTTTTTGTATATTTTAGTAGAGACGGGGTTTCACTGTGTTAGCCAGGATAGTCTCGATCTTCTGACCTCGTGATCCGCCCGTCTCGGCCTCCCAAAGTGCTGGGACCACCGCGTCCGGCCTATTATTTTATTTTTATATATTTTTATGTCCGCTATATATTACCTTCTGATTGGGGATACAGTGATGGACAACCACTCATCACTTGTAAATACTAGGAAAAATTCACAAATAAAACAAATAGGGAAAATTCACAAATATATCAGCCTTATGACTGCTTCAATTACATGTTAAGTGCTATACATGCTTATGCAAGGAGAAACAAATCTGGTGAAGGCTATGGAAGAACAATTTACATAAATGTGAGAAACGGTATAGTTGTTGCTTGAAGCTGAAATATAAGTGTGTCTCAATCCTAAAATAAGTGTATCTCAAGTCTAAAGAAAAGGTATAATTCAAATTGAGAAAAAAAATATATAGACAATGGCCAAAAAAGAAATCACATTGTGTAGAGCATATTTACCAAATGCAAAGAAAAGAGTAGTTTTCACCTCACTCCTGGACTATTTTAAAGATAATAACATATACATATTATTTAATAGTACATGGTTTATCAACGTCACGATTACCAAAGCTATTCTGTACTTTTGATTTGCTGATAAATATATGTCACATGATTTACAGGCTGTGATTTGGAAAATAATGAGGTACTTCCCAATAATTTGAGAATGCTGAAAATAAGATTAGCTTTGCAAGAAGACCAAATCAAGTTAAGATAGACTGGGTAAACTTTTATTTCTGGATCAAAGATTGGAACATTGGCCACAACAAACTGAAGCTTCAGTGACGATACAGATGATATTCTACTCTTTCATGTAATATAAGTTTGTTCAAAATATAAATCTAAAATTGTGTAATAGACTGATTGCAAGGAGTCTTTTATTCCAGAAAAACTGGAAAATAAATTAGAAACTTATAATTAGGTTTCTTAAACATAATTAGGTTTTACCCAAAGCCTCAAAAAATTAAAATTATAATAGCTCCTGTTAAATCATATGCTCTGATTCAAGGACTATAACCTTTTCATTTACTGAAAAAAAGTCATGTATCCCTCTACTTCGTGTACCTTTCTTCATATCAACTTTCCAAAGCCTGCAGACACATTTTGAGAAGCTTGCTCTTTGGTTTCCTCTTGCTTCTCTTAGATTCACTTCACTGCTTTGAGATATGAAGCATAAATGTTGTGACTACAACCAGAACATAGACTGTCCATAGTTGGAGTAAAATTTGTAGCCTGTATTCTGAAGATACTGGAAAGTAGGAAAAGGGCAGCAAGAGGATGAGACATCTCAAAAAATTACTTTGAAATCTGAAAAAGTTATCTTACTCCTTCTCACATCTTCATAATCTCACACTATAATCTATTAAAGGTTTTATGTAAAACATTTTCATTTCATTTTGTAATCTAGCTCAAGTTTCATAACTTGTTTTATAATATTTTTGAAAATTACTTTAGATTGATGCTTAATTATAGAATAAAATATGTAATTTGTTAAAATGCAAATCAAACTATCATAGATAGAAAGTAAAATTGACTTTCCATTCAAATCTAAGAGGCTGACATCAGAGAAAAACAATTTGATTTATATTTGCACATATTTACTATTTTCTGTCAATATTATATTTTTAACATGATGATGATTTTATAGAAAACATCTCTAATGTTTTAAAACTGATTTGTATTTTGCCTTTCCATTAACAATGGACATGGACTTTTTTAGTACCAATGCCTGTGTATTATTATTTCACTATTGATAGAATATATATTAGACTATATTATGGGCCACAAAACAAGTCTCAAAATTTTTTTAAAAATCAAACTCATATCAAGTATCTTCTCAGATCATAGCAGATTAAAACTAGAAGCCAATATCAAGAAGAAATTTGGAAACTGATGAAAAAGTTCCTGAACAATCGTTGGGTCAATGAAGCAATTAAAAAGAGAATTTAAAAATGTTTTGAAACAAATAGACACACAACATACTGAAACCTGTGGAATACACCAAAAGCAGTGCTAAGAGGGAAGTTTATGGCATCAAATGCCTACATGAAAAAAGTAAAAAGATCACACATTGCACTATTCCCAATAGCAAAGACTTGGAATCAACCCAAATGTCCATCTGTGACAGACTGGATTAAGAAAATGTGGCACATATACACCATGGAATATTACGCAGCCATAAAAAAGGATGAGTTTGTGTCCTTTGTAGGGACATGGATGCAGCTGGAAACCATCATTCTTAGCAAACTATCACAAGAACAGAAAACCAAACACCGCATGTTCTCACTCATAGGTGGGAACTGAACAATGACATCACTTGGACTCGGGAAGGGGAACATCACACATCGGGGCCTATCATGGTGGGGGAGGGGGGAGGGATTGCATTGGGAGTTATACCTGATATAAATGACGAATTGATGGGTGCTGACGAGTTGATGGGTGCTACATACCAACATGGCACAAGTATACATATGTAACAAACCTTCACGTTATGCACATGTACCCTAGAACTTAAAGTATAATAATAAAAATAAAAATTAAAAAAAAAAAAAGATCACACATTAACAACCTAACATAGCACCTCAAGGAAATAGATGAACAGAAATTCAGCATTTTCACTCCTAGTCACTCATACACATAGAACTTAAGTGACATATTGCCTCATTTTTTTCGTGAACCATTATTTAATTACTCACTCTTTCCTGTTTTACTTGATAATAGTATGTTAAGCTTTTCCATAGCTATATTCTTCTCAAATTAATTTACATTACGGTTTTCCCTACACTGTTTTTTCATCAATCCAAGTCTACTACTTTTTCTACAGGCAAGTATAGAAAAGGCAAATAAACTATACTTTCTTTATAGAAAAGTATAGCAAATGTAATAAAATTTCTTAGAGATGTATTAAACAATATTCTGAGATAAAATATGCAGCAATATAAGATTTTATTTTTGAAAAATTAGTATGAACTGACAAAGATTTTGTGCTTGGAGAAACTTTAGTCAGGCTTCTGAAAGTTCTTCAAGAACCATGTGAATACTTCCATGTAAAATCCAGTTTTAGCAAATAACCCAGTTAAGTCACTATGACAAGCACTCCCAGCCTCATTACCTGATCAGTGTCAATATCTGATCAAGTTCCTCATCCTACGCCATCCTCCAGGCCTTCACCATCTGATCACCCTGACCTGTCTTCAGCAAGAATCTGGTTAGTTCAGAGTGACCAGAATTTCCTCAACCCTAATGTTTCCTCTTTGGAAATCCACTGATCACCCTAGTCCTTGGCTATGGATTACCATTAGCTCGTGTTTTATTCAAACTCTGCTCCACTCTAAAAAATCCCATTGCCTTGGTCCCTATATCTAACACAATGGTACTGAATGAAGTATTTCTTACAGTGGCTTAACAAGTGTCACCAAATAATTTTTTTCTTTAAGAGAATATACGACTACTAGATAGACAGATTAATAGATTTCCAAAATAATGAATGACCCCAATCTGGCAGCATTTTTGACACCTATTAGAGAATAGCTATTTCCATGTCTCAGAGCTAGAAAAAAATCCAGATGTGTTCAGAAATGCTGAATGCTTTTGAGGTTATTAGGGTTTGTTTGAAGAGGCAAGGTGAAAAATTAAAAACTAAGCCACTATCACAACCATTACTACTACAAAAGAAAATATACAGTGCAAAAAGGCTATGTGTTTTATAATAGTTACAGCTTGATGAATTTATTTCAAATGATACAAGAATTCTGGGAGTGATGATATATACGTGGCTGTTTTGTTTCTTATGCGAATAATATGTATGTTTCATATATCTGGGGTTTCAGGCATAAATAAAGAGCATGCCAAGTCATCGAGGACAAAAGGATTTAGACAAAGAGGGCAATCACTGTCAAGTAATCAGAAAAGAACAGCTTACTACTCACACAATCCAACATACTTTTAAATATAAACCATGTGTGAAGCCACTAAATATATGAAAACATATTCCTAATAATATTATAAAACAGTCAATGAATCACAGTGATAAGATGATGGGTGATGTAATGTTGGATAAGCAATTTTTAAAGCTATTATCATTTTAGCTGTAGCTAAGAATTTTGAAAAATAAAGAAACATAAAAAAAAACCTGAAGCCAAGTGAGAAATATACAATTATAAAGAAACTTTAAACTGTCATCATGGATATTACAGCCATAGAGTATCAAACACCTGGATTAGTTATTAAACTATAATTTGTTGAGGTATGGAAATCATAACCCTGAGCCACTGTGAGGTTGAACTTCCTTTTTATATTCATTAATTAAACAGAGTTTAGTCCAAATAAGTCACACATTCTGTTTATCTTTTCAACTTATTGAGTTGAATACACACCTCATTTTTATACTTCAAGTTTTATGTATGAAAATATATGGATATTATCAATAATGAAATTGTAAAAAGCTAGTAAAATTTATTAGTAAATCTTTAAATTTATTTCCTAAGAAAGAAAAGTTAATGGTAGTGAAAGGTGAAAAAAGTAAATATATTCAATTATAAAATTTATTTTATGACTTAAATTTATAATTTATTTTATTCTTTGATGTAGTATGATGTCTATTTTTCATATTTTTAAATCTAGTATTTTATATATTTTTAATTTTCATATTTTCCCTTGGAATCTTTCTCTGGAAATGGAAGAGAAGATACTTGTTAATTTGTACTGTTTTATTAATTACTTTTTTATGCTTCTTTATACTTGCCCATTTTAATTGTTTAGGAATATTGAATGTTTTTATTGTTGTTTCCTAGAATATTCTCCCTCCAAAATGTATTATTCACTTGGTTTTTGTTTATTTTCTGCTTATTAATCAAAATATTTTTATTTAAATCTCCATTTGAATAGGGGAAGTTTCTCCCCAAAATAATATAGGTAGTCTTTCTTGAGTCTCCAATAAATTTATTTGAACATTTTAACCATAACTTTAGGTTTTTACTGGAGGACTAAATACTAAAGATTTGTAAGTAAAGTTTAACCTTTCAGAATTGTTCTTGCCCTATCACCACACCTATTTTTATAAGTTAGATTTTTCTCTCTTGTCTTTCTCTCAAAATTATCTATAGAAAATGAAGCAAGCATGGTTTTGTTTCTGGTGAAATAAGTAGCCCTCAAAAGGGAGCTTCCTAATTTATCCATAGACTCTTCCATCCGAGTACTGTTGTTACCCTTTTAGTCTCCTTCGCTCTCTTTATCTGTTTCTCTTATTTGGGCCCAGCTCATAGATCTTAAAAAATGGGTGAAGGATATGAACAGACACTTCTCAAAAGAAGACATTTATGCAGCCAACAGACACATGAAAAAATGCTCATGACTCGCCATCAGAGAAATGCAAATCAAAACCACAATGAGATACCATCTCACACCAGTTAGAATGGTGATCATTAAAAAGTCAGGAAACAACAGGTGCTGGAGAGGTTGTGGAGAAATAAGAACACTTTTACACTGTTGGTGGGATTGTAAACGAGTTCAACCATGTGAAAGACAGTGTGGCAATTCCTCAAGGATCTAGAACTAGAAATACCATTAGACCCAGCCATCCCATTACTGGGTATATGCCCAAAAGATTATAAATCATGCTGCTATAAAGACACATGCACATGTATGTTTATTGAGGCACTATTCACAATAGCAAAGACTTGGAACCAACCCAAATGTCCATCAATGACAAACTGGATTAAGAAAATGTGGCACATATACACCATGGAGTACTATGCAGCCATAAAAAAGGATGAGTTTGTGTCCTTTGTAGGGACATGGATGCAGCTGGAAACCACCATTCTTAGCAAACTATCACAAGAACAGAAAACCAAATACCGCATGTTCTCACTCATAGGTGGGAATTGAACTACGAAAACACTTGGATACAGTAAGGAAAACATCACACACTGGAGCCTGTCATGGGGTCGGGGGAGAGGGGAGGGATAGCATTAGGAGATATACCTAATGTAAATGACGAGTTAATGGTGCAGCACATCAACATGGCACGTGTATACATATGTAACAAACCTGCACGTCTTGCACATGTACCCTAGAACTTAAAGTATAATAAAAAATTTAAAAAAAAGCACAGCAACTACAACAACTGGAGAAATGTTGTTTAAGGGAGATTCTGGTCAAGAAATATAATGTGCTTTTAATATTTAATTGTATGAATATGTGGGTTTTACATGACATCTAGTAGTTCAGGATTCAAAAAGTAAAAGCACAAGGCCATGTTTCTCTCTATATATATATGATTCTTTTTTTAACCTTACTATACCAGTTATTTAGATCTTCTTTTGATTCTCCAGGTTGTGAGTTCATTCTCACCAATAAAAATTCTAATGATAATTTTATCCCTAAATATTACAATACAGAAAGCATTTATAGAACAGAAGGCAACAATAAGAAAGTGGTATACTTGGTAATTGTGGTTTATTTTAATTCACCAATAAAAGATTGATTCCATTTTGTAAACATTGTCTGAAGTGTTGAAGACTTTTTATGGGTAATTTTTTACCATCATGTTATGCATATCAGTATGTTGGTTTTCTTTCATCTACATTATTTCTCCTCGGTTTGTTTAACCTCTCAGAGACTGGATATTTCTGGATAGATAATTTAAACTGATATTTTGGCCAACAAATCTGATAATCCCACTTCGAATCACAGCAATGAGAATGAGGGGCATTCACCTGCCATATGCATTTTCTAGATTGTGTCACTAACTTTCCCCAGGGTCTAACATTGCTCTACCTTAATGTTACCTTCTCCTGGTTCCATAACTCCCTGCTGCATTCCATGACTGTGCAGCTATTATCACATGCATGACATTGATACTGCTATAGATTAGTAAGAAAAGACGTTTATTTAGTTTTACTCAATAATTTTAAAATTATTTCCACCATTCCCAGGGAGAAACAAACACCCTGTCACCTTTCATGTACTCTTTTTCCTCTCACATTTTCCTCTTGTTTGTTTTTCTTCTTTATTTCTTTCAGTTTCTTAAGTTGTCCTCCCTTAAAGTTTTTTTTTTCTGGTAACCTTTTACATTATCTCCTTATCTTTAAATCAAATGTGGTCAATAAAGAAAGGGGGCTTTTGCAATGTTCTAGGTATGATTAAAACTTCCAGTTTCCAGAAGATTCTATTCTAATGTTTAGTTTTCTTTACTATTGTATTTGTCTGAGAAAACATTATGTCAAGACTATGATCATAGAAATACAAAGTTATCATTATTAAAAATGTCTCAATATAAATTATAAGATGAATTAAGTGTAAGATATGTAAACGTGTGTATATATGTATATAGACTCACACATACATATGAAATATTAATTTGAGCAGCAGAATTTAGAATTTGAGAGCGAATCAATAGCCATTATTTTCAATGTTATTTTCAACAGGAAAATTATATAAGATAGAGCAAAAAAAGTAACTGCCTATTAGGTTAACTGGAAATTTTAATCTATATTCACCAGATACAAAGGTGATCATTTGTATCTGTTTTTCTGCTATTTCTATATTGTATGAATATATATTTTAATTTCAATTAATAAGACCCATATGAATATTTTATAATTTAAAAAATTGTGTCAAATTTACATCTTTTATTCTCAATTTAATTTACACTTTTATTCTCAACTTTTCCTGAAAAGTATTCTAATCAAAGATATAAAAAGTTTAACGATAACAACTGAATTCTACTGACCATAAAAAATGCTGAAATTTCATTAGTTTCAAATACTCCTTCATATTTACTTATGTTTTGTGAATTATGTTCTATGAATAAAGACAACAAAAGGATTTCTGAATAGTTGGGTTATATCTCTTTTTACATTTTTTCATATATGTACATTGTCACACTAATTTTCTTTAGAACATATCCTAGACAATGTGCTGACTTAAAACTTTCTGATTAATTAAAATTTGTAGAGTTGACTATCCCCTTCCCACATAAAAATCTGTCTGTTCCATTCTACTAAGCCAATGCTTACATTTAGATGATGAATTTTCAGTGGAGTTCAAGTCTGTTAACTTTAACAGGGGCTTATTGGAACAGTCATAGTGAATGATGTAAGAATTGTGCCACTGAGACTCAATTATAAGGTAGAATACTGCTCAATTTTGATGGTTACAGTGCAGCTGGGATTATTTTTTTCATCTTTCCTATCTAGCTGTCTGTCTTAGGTTGGTATTTTCATCCAGGCACAGAGATAAATTCAGTTATCTTTAACACTTGTGAATTTAATCCATATTTCTATTTTATTTCATTCTTTCTTACTCCTAAAATATCACATGAAAGCTGACTAATGTTTTCTTACTCTAACATTTCTATCAACTCTATTACCATGTAATGTATTTTTTCATACACTAGTAGGACAATTTCAAATGTGACTATAAGTATCTATTGACATTTTCATTGCAACACTAAGTAGTACCAAGGTAAAAAGTCTCTCAGACTATCCTTTCAATAACTCTTGTTTGTTATTGTTATATTTAAATCACTAAGATGCTGAATCTCTTGTTTTAATACTATTTCCACAATTCAGTGTAAAACTGGACATACCCATAAAAGCAGATTAGAAATCATTGGCTGCATAAAGATGTATTTTTATCAATAATACATTGAAAATAATATTTTAAGAATAATGTATCATTATGAAATAGAATGCTGGGTAAAATAAAAATAAAATAAATGATTATTTATATCATCTTTATATGTTTATTAATAAATCTAATTTATGTGGCCGTTGAAGTCACAGAGGTAAATGAAACCTCAAAAAGAGATGATACGGCAGAATTTAGAGGAACTGTGACATTCAAAACTTAATTTACAAATTAATCATTGACAAATAACATGCAAATAAGTGGCAATATAGTAATCAAGAATATTTGAACACTAGATATGTATTCAAGGATTACTATTAATAATTTTTATGTTTTATAATATTTTCATGGTCATGTTAAAAATTAGTCCTTTCAAGAATACTTAAAAATGTAAATTGTGTGGAAAGAATATGATATTTTGGATTTTCTTTAAAATAATCTAAGTCTTAGGATTGAGTAATATTATAAATTACACAAGACTGATACTATGTTGATTATTTTTTAAAGTAATGATGGTTAAATAAATGTTTATTATAGTAATTTAGATTTTTCTTTTCCTTTTTTAGAGACAGGGTCTTGCTCTGTCTACCAGTCTGGAGTCCAGTGGTACAATCATCGCCCACTGCAGCCTCAAGCTTCTGATCTCAAGCAATCCTCCCACCTCAGCCTCATGAGTAGCTAGGACTACAGGTGTGAGCCACCACACCTGGGTAATTTCTTGTATTTTTAAAAATAGAAACAGAGTCTCACTATATTGCCCAGGATGGTCTCAAACTTATCAGCTTAAAAGATCTTCCCACCTCAACCTCCCAAAGTGCTGGAATTACAGGCACAAGCCATTGTGCTTGGCTTAGAGTTTTCATTTTAAATATACCTGGTATAAAATTTTCTAATATATAAATGTTGGCATACCTACTGGATTTGCTCATGGAATGTAGATATATCATGAACTATGGAATCAAAAAGAAAAAGATCTCTGGTTAGGCTTCTCTACTTACCAGCTGTTAACCAGTTGTGTGATAATAGGGACATTAGTGAACACATCTGAATTTTATATTTCTCATTTATAAAACGGGAATAATAATTGTATATTGTATATAGGTATTACTTACTAAATATATAGTACTTATTAATTACATAGTACTTACTAAAGAAGGCAACGTTCTATGTATTCTGAATATATTAACTCAATCCTTAGAAAACAAAGATAAGAGATAGGTAATATTGTTATGCCCCTTTTATAGATGAGGAAACTGAGGCAGAGAGTGATTATACAGCTCTTAAATTACAAAATCTAGATTCAATTAGAGCAGTTTGACTCTATGCATTGAATCACCATTTCACTTAGTCCCTCATTATCTAACAAATACAGTTGTTATATAAGTTTATATATCTATTTTACATGAAATTACACATTATATAGCAACTTCTCACTAACAATGAGTTGTTGTCTCCCTTGTTATATCCTTTGGTACTTTCAACAACTGAAACACATGTGGAAAATGAGAAAAAATAATTCTGAAGTGGTTTGAATTTTGTTACAAGTTTTAATATCTGGAAAACTATTTTTTTCTCTTCCCATGGACTGACATTATTTAGAAGTTGCATACTCTTGACTCTTCTGTGAAATGATATACTTCCAGGCTTGTAAAGTATTTATTGCTTTCTGGAAAAGAACCAAGTGTAAATTATGATTTTTTTCTTTTTTAGTTTGCCAAATCAAAAGTTTGTCATTAATGAAAGGACATATTTTTGCCATCTTTTTGTAGTTTTGAGAATTGTTCCTTTTGTGTTAATTTTTTAGTCTCTCCATTTAAATTATAATTGTCAGGAATTGCAATTGATGATGAAGATAGTAACAGTGAGCAATATAGCATGAATCTTGACTTTGATGGAGTTTAGATTTTTTTTGATAACCCAATAGCAATAAACAATCTGTTTTTTCAAAAATATATATGAAATTTAAAGTAGTAGAAATATATAGTACTATATAACATAGACAATACTTCTAAAATGCTTTAGCAGGAATAATGGAATATTCATGGAAAAATTGATATTGAAACTAAACCCTGAAAAATATTTCCTTCTTCTGGAACCAAGAAGAAAGTATATATAAAGATTCAGAAGTAACAACTTGTTTTGATATCCTTGAATAATATTATGAGCACAGGTAAGGGTTTAAAATGTGTTAAGATTCAGGTTAAAGGGAGAATTAAGAGATGTGACTGGATACGTAAGCAGGGACCATTGAATGAAGAGATATTTAATCTCTGCTACATATTTTTTACTTTATTATAAAGAAAATGAATAACTGATAAAGAATTTTAAGCAGGTGATCATATTTACACCTTAGAAAATTAGTCTGTCTTCCGTGAGAGAAGTGATTGGAAAAAATCAAGACCACTGTTGGACATGCCACTTAGATTATTATAATTATCCTGGTGGACATTATGGTGGCTTGTCTCAGAGAAGCATTATTAATTTTTTAGAGAAGTTAAAAAATAATAATAATAGAGATATATTTAGGAGTTAGAATCTAAAAGTTAATTACTGAATGTAGAGTGAAAAATCAAGAAAAATGCAACTCAAAATGACAATTAGGTTTCCAACTTGGAAATCTAGTTGCTGGTAGTAGTACTTTTTATTAAACCAGGAAAGACAGGGAAGGAAAATGTTTGGGAACAATGACTATAAATCTAGGTTGGAATATTTTAAATTTTTCATTGTTGAATTTTAATCAAAATATCTATTCATACTTCAATATATTGTAATGAATTGAAATCGGAGCTACTGATGGTGGATGATGTTTATTTTGGAGTCATTAAGAGTCAACTAGTAATTAAAACTATGGGAGCAAATGAAATCATGTAGGAATGTTAGTCAGAGTAAGAAATGTAATATGAGCCATATTGAAGGAAGGAAGAGAAGAAGATCCTCAGAGTACCTGAGAAGATGTGCCAGAAAATTAGGTGGAAAACCATCTGTGTCTCATGCCCTGAAGTCAAAGAAAGTTACTGGGTCAAAGAATAAATAGTCATGTAAAATTTTGTCCAGAAGTTAAATAAGATTTTTCATGAATGCCTTAGTGGAATTTTATGGATTAAAAATAAGATTTAAGAAGCTGATATATAAATAGAAGCCAAAGAGAGAGACAAAGAATATAGAAAAGTGTTTAAAGAAGTGTTGTTCAGGTAGAGTATTCATATATCCATTTTATCTGAGATATTTGTGGGTTGCACCTGTTGCCTGGATTAATTTTTAATAAATGTTAATTTTTACTTCCAAAATTGTTACAGTGAAGTTCCAGTTCCAGATAAGATGGACTTATTACACACTACACTGTCTCTAACTAAATGCAGCTATAAAACCTGAACAGAATAAATAGAATGGCTATTTGAAGCCTCTTTTTTTTTTGAGACGGAGTCTAGCTCTGTCGCCCAGGCTGGAGTGCAGTGGCGCGATCTCGGCTCACTGTAAGCTCCGCCTCCCGGGTTTACGCCATTCTCCTGCCTCAGCCTCCCGAGAAGCTGGGACTACAGGCGCCCGCCACCTCGCCCGGCTAGTTTTTTGTATTTTTTAGTAGAGACGGGGTTTCACCGTGTAGACCAGGATGGTCTCGATCTCCTGACCTCGTGATCCACCCGTCTCGGCCTCCCAAAGTGCTGGGATTACAGGCTTGAGCCACCGCGCCCGGCCTGAAGCCTCTTAAAAGTAAAAAAAAAAATTGATGACAAATTATAGAAAAAATGACCATCATTCAAAGTAACAATGAAAAATTGTTGAGTTTATCACTTTTCTCACCCTCTAACAATCCCTGAGCTGAACTGATTGGATCTATAAAATTCAAAAGTGAGATTATCATACATAGAAATGTCCCCACCCAATAGTTCTGCTTTAAGAAGGGACAAAGAGGCCACAGAGAGATTATAGAAATCAGCCATATTTTTCTTTATTTAAACAAAAAGCTCCCATTTCATTAACCCCAGATCCCAAGCAATCATGTGTTCAGCAGGGCCCTAAAACCTCTAAGGAAGGGAAACCTCTTCCTACATTCAAAGAAGATGTGATCCCAGAAGGGTGAAGCACACACCTATTGTTTTTTACCCTGTGTCTCTTTATTCCCATGGCTCCCCCATGACATGGGCATTGCTGAGAAGAATAGACAAAGGAGCAGCATAATGAAGAGCTCTGCCTTCTAGTAGGAAACCAGACAAACAGATCTCCTGAAACAGAAAAGTACAAAGAAAAATGCAAGACATGATCTCAGAAAAAGTACTCTATAAATTGGTAGATAGTAAAGTTTCATATGTAAGAAACTATGGTAAAAATCTAGAGTAGAGCAATCTCTCTTACCAGAGAAAGTTCTTTAAATATAGCATTATTTTCTTTTATCTTTGCAACGTTAAATCTACCACATAGGTCAGAAAACCTCAGTTTCATCAGTAATTTGAAGTTAACTAAGTATCTTATTTCATGAATTTCAGTATCGATAATTTTGCATTCTTCAGAGATTAAAATAATAAATATTTGAAATATAGTATTTAATTCAATTTAAATATTGTTTTAAGACAGATTTTTACTTTTATTGACCTTAAGCTCAGCACTTTGCAACATACAATGTTAAAAAAAGTATAATGACAGAAATTGTAAAAAATCTGCCAGTAATAAACCAAGGTTAATTCTCTTTTTTTTTTTTTTTTTTTTTTTTTAGCAGAGACGGGGTTTCACTGTGTTAGCCAGGATGGTTTCGATCTTCTGACCTCGTGATCCGCCCGTCTCGGCCTCCCAAAGTGCTGGGATTACAGGCTTGAGCCACCGCGCCCGGCCTGTTAATTCTCACAATGATTATATGATATAGATAATTCTATGAGAACATTGAGATACTGACAGTTTGTTTACTTCCACAAAGCTTACGCCACATGGATATTGCATCCCTGTCACCAAGAAAATATGGGTTAAATTTATATTCAAGGTGTCATCCAGTGTAAAAATATAAGATAAAGCATACAACAGATTTAATTCAAAGGTTTTACGTTCCCCCAAATTTAAACATTCTGTGTTATTAAGAAGTGATTCTTTATGTATTAGCATAGAGAAAAGTAGAATTAGCCTACTAATGATACAACAGGAAATTTGTTACCTCCAGGATTCCATATTCATGAATTCAACTAACTGCAGTTGGAAGATATTTTTTTGAATTGTGTTTGACTGAACATGTGCAGGCTTTTTTTCTTCGTGTCATTATTCCCTAAACAATACAGCATAAAACTACTTACATCGCATTTACATTGTGTTATGTAGTATAAGTAGTCTAGAAATGATTTAAAGTTTATAGGACGATATGCATAGGTTATAGGTAAATACTATACCATTTTATATTAAGAACTTGAGAATCTGCAGATTTTGTTTTCCCTGGGGGAGATGGTGGAATCAAACCTCCATGGATACTGAGGAACAACTGTATTTTTTTTCTTTTAGATGGAGTTTCACTCTTGTGGCCCAGGCTGGAGTACAGTGGTATGATCTTGGCTCACGGCAAACTCCACCTCCCGGGTTCAAGCAATTCTCCTGCCTCAGCCTCCTGAGTAGCTGGGATTACAGGCGTCTGCCACCACGCCTGGCTAATTTTTTGTAGAGATGAAGTTTCACCATATTGGGTAGGCTGGTCTCTAACTCCTGACCTCAAGAAATCC
>NW_012123376.1:10519454-10574229 GCF_000951035.1 Colobus angolensis palliatus
ACAGGCGTATGCCACTATACCCGGCTAATTTTTGTATTTTTTAGTTGAGATGGGGTTTTACCATGTTGGGTAGGCTGGTCTCTAACTCCTGACCTCAAGAAATCCACCCGCCTTGGCCTCCCAAAGTGCTGGGATTACAGGTGTGAGCCACCGTGCCTGGCCGACAACTGTATTCTTAGCATAGATTTTGAGCAGACAAGGACAATCTTAATTCTCAGGCTACTGATCTTGTACTACAAGTTGGCTTAACATTGTAGACTAAGCTAAGGCTGACTGAGACAATTTTAAGTATTAGTTAGCAGCTGTAATTATTGCCTTTAGTTTTCAAAACAGCTGGATTTTCTAGAATACTAAGAAAAGCATTAAGGAACACTAGGAAAACTGTTCTTGAAAATTTATATTTTGAGCCTAGGTAGGCTCAAATTTTATTTTGTTGGGCCAAGATAGGAACTAACAGGATTCACAAGCTGAGGAGCTCCATCCTATCTGCTCAAATTGGCTATATTGCTTAGGAGCATATGCAGAATAAAGGAAGTAATTTTAATTCTAAACAAACTCATATTTTGGCTATTGTGATAATGCTTTAATGAACAAAGGCATGCAGATATCCCTTTGATATACTAATTTTAATTCCTTTGGATATATTTCCAGAAATAAGATTGCTAGATTATTTTGTAGTTCTATTTTTAGTTTTTTTGAGGAACCACTATATTGGTTTCCATAATGGCTGTATGAATTCAGATTTCTACCAACAATGTACAAGGGCTCCTTTTTTTGCTGCATCCTTGTCAACACTTTTTATCTGTTTTTTACTTTTGATAAAAGCCATTTTAACAGATTTCAGGTGACTACTTGTTAATTTAAAATGATATTAATTTGAAAAGAAAGTTAAAAACTAACCAAATTCATAGCTGGAGAGAAGCATAAACCACTAGAAGAAAGAATAAACAGGTATGCTCACACGGAAGTGCAGATGCTATGACATTATCTGAAGTGCACAGTTTAGAATCAGGCTTGCAAAAACGTGGACTACACAGAGTGAATAAAAATTAAGATTTGAATATATTGGATGTAAATTAAAAACCACTCAAATATATTGGCTAAGGTTATCACTAGTACTCACTTGTAATACTTGTGAAAAAGTAGCAATGTTTCTAATGTCCATCTCTGAAGGAAGAAAGGCAGTGCAGAAGAATAAACACTACCCCCCCAATCAGAAATGTACAATGTCAAAAATACTTATTTGCTTAGATATTTCTCCATGTAACTTTGAATTCACACTGGCATATACTGACCTGCTTCTTGAAGGCCACTCTTTTCTTCCAGATCTTGAGTCTCTGTTATGATCAATGGGTTAATACTAGGTTGGAATACTGGGTTTATGTTTTTTGGACAGAGAGGAAACTTCTGCTTGGAATAACTGCACTGGGGTTGGAAACTGACTTGTTTTTTTATACTTGGCAGTGGCACTGCCAGAGCTTGAAAAATCAAGTGTATTCTATTAACTCTTTGAGCTTTTTCGAGCATGAGACTCATCAGATACTTTTAACTAAACTCATTCAACTTCTGAGATTCTGGGGGAACTACACCCATTCTTAAAGAAGTAGTCTGAGAAGCAGCTTCTGAAATAACCTATTTTGTCATAGCCAACAAAAGGTTCTCAGAATAAGACTGAGCAGAGTGTGACATTATAATAGATTCCAATTTCTTTGACATTTTAACTCAAATAAGGTTCAATATTAATTTTGAATTTTAATTTATTCATATTTTGATATTATATTTTCATCTGTGAAATAATTGAATTTTTAGGCCCCTTCTTCCCAGGAATTTGATTAGAAGTCTTATATTAAAATGTGACAATAACCTATGGATGACATTTTATTATCAGAATCTATAAACATTGCATTTGATGTCTTGCAAATCCTTTGATTAAGTATGTTGGACAATGGGGTTTGACAAAATTTGGATGAAAGATAAAAAGAGTCATAGTCATAGTCATAAAAAGATAAAAAGAGTCAAAGATAAAAAGAGAAAAACGTGAGTTAACACGTTATTCTGACCTAATTTAAGAGACATTTGCACTGGTCATAGGTAGTTTTCAGGGAAAATAGTAAGGACTAGTGGAAGAGATTGAGAGAATCCCCTTGTAAACAAATATGAAGGATGGTCTAATTGATTGCTATTCTCTTGTGAAGAAATTAACCATGTTGCTAGCTGACAACCAATGCCTCTTTGATTAAATAATCACAAAATTTATAATATAATTAATATATAAAATTAATATATAATATGTGATGTGAAGAACAATTAGGTAGTACAGTGAGAATAGTCAACAAGGAGGGTTAATTATATAAGCATATCAAGGAACACTCCCTTGAAAAATGGACTTGGCTGAAAACTTTAAATTAAGTGGAAAATAAAAAGTGTGTAAGCATCTTAAAAGAATATCTGGAAACATATGGTGATAGTAGTGAATGTGTCATCCTGGGAATCTAAAGGAAAGCCAATATACCTTAAATACAGTGGGCAATTGGAAGAAAGAAGTGTGAAATAAGGCGGGATCTAGAACTACAAGCCTTCACAGACCATTAGAAATTTTGATCCTATTTTAGAAAAAAAAAATGAACTGTGGCAGCCATCAATAATTGCCTAGTAATTATCCATTCTCACCTTGTATCTTAATAAAACAGATTGAAGATTTCACCCAATTTTGCTTGTAAGTGATCATGTGACTAAGTGTTGGTCAATGGAGGTAAGAAAAAGTATTGATGCAAAATTCAGAATATCTATTTAAAAGGAGCTGACTCAACTTTGAGGAGCACACTGTCTTCTAACAGCTACCTAGAATTTAGATGTAATTGCTAATGCTATAGCAGCAGTTTTGTATTATAAAATGGTTTTAGAGAAAGCAGTCAGTACCAAAGATGGTAGAGTCGAAACTAAGAACTCAGTTGCTCGATGACACCATGACGTTACCAAATCAGGCCTAAATTCTTACTTCAAAACTTACTTTATGAGAAAAAAAAATAATATTGCATTTCATTTTAGACATTACAGTTCTTATTTCTGTGGCTGTATTTGGCCAAACCTAATTTTTATTGCTTTATATAAAGCAATTAAAGTAAAATGTGGAAAGTGGGGGCACTGATATGAAAAAAAATTGCAGTTTGCAAATATCACTCTGATCTATAGAAAAATACTAGAATGGAGTAAGAAAAGATTTAGGAAAACTGGTTAATAGGGCTCTTACAATTGGTTAGGTAAGAAATTAGGCTATGAAGATAGAAGTGGAGGGAGAGAGAACAGAATGTATTAAATGACTTGATGAGAAATTTGACATGAACATCCCTCTGACTATAAGCCAGTTCTTTATGAGCTAATTTCAACACCCAAACTCATATTAATTTCCATGATGAAATGAATCATTTTCAGGTAATTTCCATGTTACAAATCTTATAAAAGTTATATAATGTGCATTTCAATATCATTTTATACTTAGAGTTGGAAAGTATTTTTATGGTGAAATCATAAAGTAAAAGCTAGCAGCATTATTATAGTGGCATATAGTGAAATAATAAGTATACTTAGTTTGGTATCCATTAGCAAAAGATTTATTCTTCTCAGGATCTTTGATGGGCATATTTAAAAAGCAAATAATGTCTCATAAATTTTCAAATATACTAAGGATAAAATTTAATAGATAGAATCAACCAAACACGTTGTATATTTGGAGAATAATATATTTCAGCTTTTATATTTCTATATCCTGTCTTACTGTCTTTTTTGTTAATGTACGTTATTCACAGAGATTCTAAAATAAGTTCTACTTAAAGAAAATGGAAAATGAATTTTAAAGTCTTAACTACAAAAGCCTTGTCAATGAACTGAAAATTTCATTTAGGTGCTTTCACCTTTCCCAAGCAAAAAATGGTGAAAAAACATTTAAACACTATATTTATTATCAATACAAAGTAGTTCTCAATCTCATATTAAAAGATGGACTAGGCAAAGTGTATGAAAATTAATTTGTTTTCCAGTGGATTTGATGGCATTCCCTGAGTATTAGCAGGATTCAGAAACACAGGATATTTCTCCATGGATCTGCTGTCTTTGTGAGTCACTTTTTGAGCCCACAGTGATTGGGCTAAGCTACAGAGAAGGCTGATAATGACCAAGAGAATTATATTATTAAATTCTAAAATAAGGTAATCAATTGAAATTAAACCAAAATAATGTAATTGAATTTTAAAATAAGCAATTTAAGATACATGTTAGATTCATTTTAAATGTTTTAAAAAACTTTGAATGAAAAGATGTTTAAAAAAATGTTTAAAATATGATGAAACATTACAATAAAACATAACAAATGTTATAATATAAAATATAAATATTTTAATGTGTCATTGAAAAATATAAAAGGGCAAAAATAGCATATTTATTTTATGTTGTATTCATGTGGGAAATTGGCAATTTAAAAATACAAAATTTTGGTACCATAACACATTTCCAGAGGTTATGGCAAGTAGAGCAAACGTTGCTTAAAAGAGGACAATAGAAGTACTAACACTGACTCAGTCTCTGAAAATGCACAGATTTATACTCTGACCCTACTTAGAAAATTATGGAAAAACATGAATACACACCTACACATTCAATTAGCATTTAGAGGAAGTGTATCATTACATGCCACATGACCTCTGTAAAATTATACTTTTTAGATATTCAGAGAAAAAAGAACAAATTATATTTTATAATTATGATGGAAATAATTTTGACATTACAGATCCCAGTGGTACTGGGAATCTCAAAAGTGCCTAGTCAGTAATTTGAGAACTGCTGTTGTAGACACTGATATGGTTTGGCTGCGTCCCCACTCAAATCTCATCTTGAATTGTAATTCCCATAATTTCCATGTGTCTTGGGAGGAACCTGGTGGGAGGTGATCGAATTATGGGGCAGGTCTTTCATGGGCTGTTTCATGATAGTGAAGGTCTCATGAGATCTGATGGTTTTAAAAATGGGAGTTTTTTTGCACAAGCTCTCTTTTCCCTGCTGCCCTAGGAGATGTACCTTTCACCTGCTACGATGGTGAGGTCTCCCTAGACACATGGAACTCTAAGTCCAATAAATCTCTCTCTTTTGTAAATTGCTCAGTCTCAGGTATGTCTTTATCACAGTGTGAGAACAGACTAATACAGTAAATTGGTACCAGTAGAGTGAGGTATTGCTGAAAAGATACCTGAAAATGTGGAAGTGACTTTGGAACCAGGTAACAGGCAGAGGCTGGAAAAGTTTGGAGGGCTCAGAAGAAGACAGGAAAATGTGAGAAAGTTTGGAACTTCCTAGAGACTTATTGAATGCCTTTGCACAAAATGCTGGTAGTGATATGGACAATAAAGTCCAGGTTGAGGTGGTCTCAGATAGAGATGAGGAACTTGTTGGGAACTGGAGCAAAGTTGACTCTTGTAATGTTTTAACAAAGAGACTGGTGGCATTTTTCCCCTGTCTTAGAGATTTGTGAAACATTGAACTTGAGAGAGATAATTTAGGGTATCTGGCAGAAGAAAATTCTAAGCAACAAAGCAATCGATAGGTGACTTGGGTGTAGTTAAAGGCATTCAGTTTTATATGGGAAGCAGAGCGTAAAAGTTTGGAAAATTTGCAGCCTGATAATGCGATACAAAAGAAAATCCCATTTTTGATGAAGAAATTCAAGCCTGCTGCAGAAATTTGCATAAGAAACAAGGAGTTGAATGTTACTCACCAAGACAAAGGGGAAACTGTCTCCAGGGCATGTCAGAGGTCTTCATGGCAACCCCTCCCATCACAGACCCAGAGATTTAGGAGGAAAAAATGAATTAACGGTCTGGGCCCAGGATTCCTCTGCTGTGTGCCCAGCAGAGGAATGCCCAGCAGAGGATGCAGTATTTGGTGTACTGCATCCCAGCCATTTCAGTCATGACTAAATGGGGCCAAGGTACAGCTCGGGCTGTTGCTTCAGAGGGTTCATTCCTCAAGCCTTGCAACTTCCATATGGTTTTTGAGCCTGCAGGTGCACAGAATCAAATACTGAGGTTTGGGAACCTCTGCCTAGATTTCAGAAGACGTATGGAAATGCCTGGATGTCCAGGCAGAAGTTTGCTGCAGGAGCAGGGTGCTTATGGAGAACCTCTGCTAGGACAATGTGGAAGAGAAATGTGGGGTCAGAACCCCACACAGTGTTCCTACTGCAGCACCACCTACTAGAGCTGTGAGAAGAGGGCCATTGTCCTCCAGACCCTGGAATGGTAACTTAACTGACAGCTTGGACTTTGTGCCTGGAATAACTGCAGACACTCAACACCAGCCTGTTAAAGCATCTGGAGAGAGGCTGTAACCTGCAAAGCCACAAGGGTGGAACTGCCCAAGGCCACGGGAACCCACCTCTTGCATCAGTGTGACCTGTATGTGAGACGTGGAGTCAAAGAATATCATTTTAGAACTTTTAATATTTGACTGCTTCACTGGATTTTGGACTTGCATGGGGCCTGTGGCCCCTTTGTTTTGGCCAATTTCTCCCATTTGGAATGACTGTATTTAACCAATGTCTGTACCCCATTGTATCTAGGAAGTAACTAACTTGCTTTTGATGTTACAGGCTCATAGGCAGAAGGGATTTGCCTCATCAGACATTGGACTGTGGACTTTGGAGTTAATGTTGAAATGAGTTTAGACTTTTGGGGACTGTTGGGAAGTCATGATAGGTTTGAAATGTGAGGACATGAGATTTGGGAAGGGTCAGAGGTGGAATATTATGGTTTGGCTCTGTCCCCACCCAAATCTCATCTTGAATTGTAACTCCCCCAATTCCCACATGTCATGGGAGGTGATTTAATTATGGGAGTGGGTCTTTTCTGGGCTGTTCTCATGATAAGGAATGAGTCTCATGAGATCTGATGGTTTTAAAAAAAGGAAGTTTTTCTCCACAAGCTCTCTTCTCTTGACTGCTGTCATGTGAGATGTGCCTTTCACCTTCTGCCATGATTGTGAGGTCTCCTAGCCACATGAAACTGTAAATTCAATAAACCTGATTCTTTTGTAAGTTGTTCAGTTGCAGGTATGTCTTTATTAGCACCATGGGAACAGACTAATACAGACACAAAGATACACATTATAAAAAGGAATTCTGAGGTATTCTTTTAACCTGCAATAGGTAAGTGAGAAATAAATTTGTAATAGAAGTGTGGTACTACTCGAAAAAAAGAAAATCATTTGCTCTGTGTTTTGAAACCAGGTCACTTGTAGAATCTGGCAAAGTATTGAGGAATCTATTTGCAGAGCATAAAAGTAGTGAGAAAACTGTTACAAAGCTGGATAAATTGTAACCCATAGGATATAGTTTTGAAATGAACGATAAGACTGTCGTTCTTACCAGGAACTTGTGGTTCCTTGGAGGATAGGAAAAAAGGATACGTAATGAACTTTAAGATATGAGCAGTAAAATTTCCAGGCAGAATGTTTACATATCATATAGGTTTTACTAGCTGCATGCAATAAGATACCAGAAGAAAGAGAAAAGTAAAGTAAAGAGAGAATTGAAAAGATTGCTAGCAAAATTTAGAAAAAATATAACGAGCTCAAGACTACCAGTTCTAAAAATATAAAATATCTTTCTTATCTCCAGTTCTTTTCAAGCAAATATATATATACTTGGGACAAAGACCACATCAAAGGCATAAATGTAAGTTCCTTTGTTAATGCCATTGAAAAAGTTAAGGTGATATGCCCTCTCAGGCAAAGGGCTTCTGGAAACTTAAGTACATTGTCTCAGAGAAGTATCACAAGATCAGAGTAGCAGTGGTTATAAACAGATTGGCAGCCATAACTTTAAAAGTTTTTGAGTAAGGCTTTGACACATGGAATGAAATAAATTCAGATTTACAGAAAACTCACATTCTCAAGCAGACTATCTTAACAAAAGTCTGCCAGATTGGACTAAAATGGGCTAAAACTATTCAAAGTGGACTTTGCTTTAGGCTCCGACATTTCACCAGTCTGTAAATAGGCTGAAAATATGTTCAAACACCATATAACTCAATGCCTTATTCAAAAGTGGCCAAGCACAAGATGTGAAGATACATTTCTCAATAAAAAGACATGTAAGTGGCTAAAAACCATATACAAATGCTCATCATCAATCATCAGAGTGGTACAAAGCAAAGCCACCTTGAGATGCTATATCTCTTTGGTCAGTATGGCTGCTATTAAAAAGTCAAATAATGACAGATGCTGGGGAGGCTGCAGAGTAAAAGGAATCCTTATACACTGTTGGTGGCAATGTAAGTTAGTTCATCCACTGTGGAAAATAGTTTGGAGATTTCTCAAAGAGCTTAAAACAGAGCTACCATTCAATCCACCATTCTGTCAAACAGGCACATGCAAGTCATATGTTCATTACAGGACAATCACAATAGCAAAAATGTGAAGTCAACCAAGATGCTCATCAATGGTGAATTGGATAAAGAAAATGTGGTAAATAATAAACCATGGAATACTATACAAACACAAAAAAAGGATGAAAACATGTCCATTACAGTAACAAGGATGCAGCTGGAAGCCATTATTCTAAGTGAATTAACACAAAAGTAGAAACTACTGCATGTTCTCACTTATAAGTGGGAGCTAAACAACAGGTACTCATGGACATAAATATGAGAACTATAGATTCTGTGGACTACTAGAGAAGGGGAGTCAGGCATGGGCTGAAAAACTACCTATTGAGTATTATTCTGACTTCCTGGGTGACAGGATCCATATTCCAAAGCTCAGCATCAATCAATATACCCATGTAACAGACCTGCATGTATACACCCACCCAGTATCTAAAATAAAAGTTAAATATTTTTTTTAAGTGGCCAAGAAAGGTTAACAAAAAGGACACCTCAGAGAACAGAAGCAAAAATTGTAAAGAAAAGTGGACTGGAGAGTCTGCTTTTGAGAGGCAGAACTGAATTAAGGAGCATTCACTGCCCCTGTAGTTTGGGTATCTGCTAATATGTGCCTGCTGGGTTGCAGAATGGCTCTGGGCCAGTAATATTATTTGTCTCTCATTTTTCCCTTTCAATCAGAGTGTTTATGTAATTATCTTCTCCCTTAGTCTCCATTGCTCTTTGGGTCTGTGGGGAGTAGATAATTGGTCTTATGAATTCATAAGTATCCAGATCAACAGGAACACTATGTATGGTGCTACATCTGAACCAAATGTAAATTACAAGATCTTGGATTCCCAAGTCCTAGCGCTATGCTTTTATGAAACTTCTGTGGCCCTTGGATGGCTGTTAATATATACTACATATGGGATGGATGTAAGCAATTGTTGTCAGAAAGTAAGTTGTGATAGATGAATTGCACTGAATCCCTGATTTTTACAAAGTGTTTGACTTAGAAAGTGGGAGGGCTCTTCTGTGTGACTTACTTTGCCTAGTGAGAACTTGTCAATAATGACACAATCAGATCTTAGAAACACTTATTAATTGGTGTATTTCTCATTTCACTGTTTTCCATTGCCATATCCATGATAAAATTATATGATTGCAGACACATGGAATACGTATATGGGAGAGAGCTAAAACTTTGTTTCAAGAAAGTCATCAATTTTATTTTAAAGAATAACAACAAAAATTGAGAAAACTAAAGTGAAAATCATTGTAAATAGCATTAAAACATATCAAATATCTAAAAATAAATATAAGTGAAATTGAGTATGATCTTACATAAGAATCTGTAAAATATTATTAAAAGAATTATTAGAAGATCTAAATAATGGAGGAACATATCATGTCCATTGTTTGGAACCTTTAACATTGTAAAGTTTTCAACTTGGCCCTGGTAAATTTATACATCTTGGGAAGTGTCGTGACATTTATGGAAGTCTTTGTATGTGTTTCTTCATGTTAAAATGGAAAAATGATATTATATATTATATGTAAATGTAATGGACAAGAATAGTCAAGGCAACTGTTCAGGAAATGATGGAATTTTTAATTCAACCAAATAACAAAATTTCTTACAAAGTGTCAGCAATTAAGAAAATATGGTTTGGGAACAAGGATGGGTAGAAAGACCATAAACGCAAAGTAGAAGTCAAGTGGATGATTGCATGTTTGATTTATAAACATATAAACACAAATATTTACTGCACATAAGTGGTTAAAGTTATTGTCTTCCAAAAACAGCATGGGTCAATTCGATACTCATATAGAGTTATAAAAATATTGGCCTCTATTTAATACTATATACAAAATCAAATCCTGTTAGACTATAAGCCTCAATGTGAAAGTCAAAACAATTAAGCTTTGAGTGTATAATATAGTTGAATATTTTTTATCTTTTGAAAGATGAGTTTCTTACAATAAAAATACTATAAACAAGAGTCTTGATACATTGGACTATTAAACTGAGAAACTCATAGCACCATAACTCGTTATTCAGAGAGAAAAAAAGACAAAGAACATAGTGAGAAAAGTTATTCACAACACACAAAGATAATAAAGGCTGATATTCTGAAGATATATGTTAAAATATTAAAATTCAATAAGATAATGAATTACAATCAAATAAAACCATAGACAAATGACTTAGACACTTTAAAAATAAGCTAGTCAAAAGATTCTATTTTCACTATAGTAGTTCACAAGGAAACCCAAATCAAAACCGTGTTTTATAACGCCCTCTCCCTCAATAGCAGTAGCAGGAGTCAGTGAAATTGTGGAGAAATACAAACCTTACAACTAAAAGAAAGAATGCACAATCATAGAGGGCAACTAATTTACATCTACTTAAATGAAATTAAGGATTCACTGTGTTAGAGAAATTCCAGTCCTCAGTGTATACTCAATATGCATGCATATGTGCATCAAAAGACGTACAAATCAAGTACAATGACATTATTGTTTATATCATCCCTAAGCAGAAAACATGGCTGAAGAATGAAACTGCACTGCAAACTAAATAGTAGCAAAATAAAGAAGCTATGTGAACACACAAAATCATAGATGTGAACTCAACACAATATTGAACAAAATAATTCACATTTAGAATTCCATTCCATTCTGCAGCCAGGTGGAATAGTTCCTTCGAACAACTGAGATGACTGGAGTGCTACTAAAATATCTTCAGAGGGAAATAACCAAGAGTGGACAGAGGAAAGACACAGAAGCTAGACTCAAGGGAGAGACAGGAGGGAACCCAGCATGTGGCTGTTGTACACCAGAACTCATTCGTGGTTCCCAACTGCTTCAGGGGCAACAGATGAGCTGAACTGGCAATATTCTCACTACAGGCCTGTGGAACCCTGGCAGGAGAAGACCCTTCAACCACAACAGACACTCAATTTGGCAGAGAAAGCTGCTGAGAGAAGTGGTAGAGGCTACAAGCCAGCTGATGTGAAGCCCAGAGGGTTTGGTGCTGGAACACCTGTAGCACAGCATGACCAAGAAAGCCATTCCCCTATGGTTGACTTGCTCCCCTAGGAGACTTTAGCCCTAGGAAAATTTTCAGACATCAACTCTGCAGGGCAATCTTGCCCATCAGATGGGGCTGGTCTGATCTGAGCACCCATTGGTCCGCTGCCTCTTCTGGTGCCCAACCCTGGACAAACATGCTTTCAGGGCAGCGTTGGGTGTCCTAGGGGCCACATCATAGCCTCTGCACTGGTGAACCACACCTAACTGGTGGAAAACTCCAGGGAGGCAGCTGCTGTGGCCACACACCAGCGCACATGCTCTGTCCCCATACTGCAGCTTCCTCCAGGGCCACCCTGCTTCACTTTGCTGGTGTGTGTTTGTGCCACTATTTACTTTTCTTGTCCTACCAGTTCTCTGGAGTGCACTTCATCCCCTTCTCCCTACTGACCACCGTTGAAGGGCACAGAGCCAGCCAGCCCTTCCCCAACCAGCACTCTTCCCTTGTGCTAACACTGAATGGAGAGCAGCTTATCCTCCCCTGCTCTGTGCAATCACTCCTGATTGCAGGACACAGAGAATACATCCAAATCTGTGTCTGCCAGTGCCTCACCCCTGTATCATCATCACCTCTAGTGTGTCTACATACACAGTCGAAGCAGCACTTCCTACCCCCGTCCCCAGTTGTATTTCCTCTACCACTGTAGTGATTTCCCACAGGGAGGAAGGAACCTCAGCACATGCTAGTACTCTGCCACAGCTGCTGTTGCCATTGCTACTAGTATGTGTAAATGAGGATGGATCTCCAGTCACCTCACTACAAAAAACTTTGGCTGACATGACCCATTGGAGTGGCCAGTGGTCTGAGAGCACCACTGGAGTGACCAGTTATCTGGGAGCACCTAATCCCACCAAACACAGTGGGTTCCTAACCTCAAAGAGCCAGAAAACAAAGTCAGGTATCAACAAAAGTCCTCCAGAGTTAGAGTATGCAGTCTTGAAGTGGGGAGCTGAGTGTGGGTCCCCTAAAATCTTCCAGAAATGAGGCCAGTTGGTCAACTCTACTTATATCACAATCAAACTCTCAATGCCATCAAACAGGAAAAAAAAAATTCTAAAGGTCTGCAACTTCAAACACTGAAGGTAAATAAGCCCACAAAGATGAGAAAGAATCAGCACAACCTGACAACTAAAGAGGCAAAGTACTTTCTTTCCTCCAAATGACCTTATCACCTTTCCAGAACGGGTTCTGAATTGGGCTGAGGTGGCCGAAATGACAGAAGTAGAATTCAGAGTATGGATAAGAACAAGGATCATTGAGCTGTGGGAGTGCATTGAATCCCAATCCAAGGAAGCCAAAAATCATAATGAAACAATGCAGGAGCTGACAGATGAGATAGCCAGTATAGAAAAGAATGTAACCAAATTGGTAGAGCTGAAATCACACTATAATAATTTTGCAATGCAATAAGTATTAATACCAGAAAAGATTATGCAGAGAAAAGACTCAGAGCTTGAAGACTGACTTCCTGAAATAAGACAGACAAGAGTAAAGAAAAAAGAAAGAAAAAGAATGAAACTTCCAATAAGTATGGTTTTATGTAAAGAGATCAAGTCTACAACTCACTGCTGTCCCTGAAAATGATGGGGAGAATGGAACCAACTTGGAAAACATATTTCAGGGTATCATCCATGAGAACTCCCCCAACCTAACTAAAGAGGCAAACATTCAAATTCAGTAAATGCAGAAAACCCCAGTAAGATACTTCACATGATGATCATCCCCAAGACAGATACTCATCAGATTCTCCAAAGTGGAAATGAAAGAAAAGATGTTAAAGGCAGGTAGAGAGAAAGATCAGGTCACATATAAAGGCAAACCCATCAGACTAACAGCAGATCTTTCAGAAGAAACTGTACAAGCCAGAAAAGATGGGGGCAGGTGTCAATATTCAACATTTTTAAATACAACAAATTCCAACCCAGAGTTTCATATTCAGCCAAACTGGGCTTCATAAGCAAAGGATAAATAAAATCCTTCTCAGGCAAACAAATTCTGAGGGAATTTGTTACCACCAGACCTTCCTTTCGAGACCTTTTGAACAAAGCACTAAATATGGAAATAAAAGACCATTACCGCCACTACAAAACACACTGAAGTCCACAGACGAGTGACACTATAAAGCAACCACATAAACAAGTCTGCAAAATAACCATCTAACATCATGATGGTGGGATCAAATCCACACATATCAATACTAACCTTAAACGTAAATGGGTAACTGCTTAAATTAAAAAACAGAGTGGCAACTAGATAAAGAACCAAGATCCATTGTTATACTGTCTTCAGGAGACTCATCTCCTGAAATGACACACATAAATTCAAAATAAAGGGATGGAGAAAAATCTACCAAGCAAATAGAAAACAAAAAAGCAGGGGTTAGAATCATAATTTCAGACAAAACAGACTTTAAACCAAGATCAAAAAAGACAAAGAAGGGAATTACATTATGGTAAAAGGTGCAACAACAAAAGAAGATCTTAACTGTCCTAAATATGTATATACCCAACACATGGGTACCCTGATTCATAAAGCAGGTTTTGAGACCTTCAAATAGACTTAGACTCCCACACAATAATATTTGGAGATTTTAACAGGCCACTGACGATATTAGGACCTGAACTCAGCACTGTTTCAAATGAACCTGATGGATAGCAACACAACTTGCCACCCCAAAACAACAGAATATACATTCTTCTCATTTCCATATGGTACATACTCTAAAATCAATCACATAATTGGAAGTAAAACACTCCTCAGCAATTTCAAAAGAACTGAAATCATAACAAAAAAAAATCACTCAGATCACAGCACAATCAAATTATAATTCAAGGCTAAGATATTCACTCAAAATCATTCCATTACTTGGAAATTGAGTGATCTGTTCCAGAATGACTCCTGGGTAAAAAATTAAATAAAGACAGGTATCAGAAAGTTCTTTGAAACTAAGGAGAACAAAGATACAGCATACCAGAATCTCTGGGACACAGCTAAGGCAGTGTTAAGAGGGAAATTTATGACACTGAATGCCCATATCAAAAAGTTAGAAAGATCTTAATTCAACAACTTAACACCAGAACTAAAAGAACTAAATAACCAAGAGCAAACAAATCTCAAAGCTAGCAGAAGACAAGAAATAGCCAAATTTAGAGCTGAACTAAATGAGATTGAAACACAAAAATCTATTCAAAAGACCAACAAATTCAGGAGACAGTTTTATGAAATTTTTTGAAAAAAAAAATGTAGACCACTAGTTAGCTAGACTAATAATAACAAAAGAGAGAAGATTCAAATCAACACAATAAGAAATGATAAGGGCGGTATTATCACTGCCTCACAGAAATACAACCATCAGAGAATACTATAAATACCTCTAGGAATATAAACTAGAAAAATTAGACGAAATGGATACATTCCTGAACACATACAATAAGGACACCAATAATGAGACCAATAATGAGCTCTGAAATTGAACCCATAATAAATAACCTACCCACCAAAAAAGCCTAGGAACAGACAAATTCCTTCTGAATTTTACCAGGTATACAAAGAAGAGCTGGTATCATTGCTGCTGAAACTGTTCCAAAAAATTGAGGAGGAGGGACGCTTCCTTAACTCATTCTACAGGGCCAGCATCATCCTGATAAGAAAACCTGACAGAGCCACAGTAAAAGAAAAGAAAACTTCAGGCCAATATTCTTCATGAATGTAGATGCAAAAATCCTCAACAATATACTGATTCTAGTAGCACATCAAAAAGTGTACCCATCACAATCAGGTAATCTGGAATGCAAGGTTTGTCCAACATACACAAATCAATAAATGAAATTAATTTCATAAACCGAACTAAAGACAAAAACCACATGATTTTCTCAAAATAATGAGAGCCATACAAGACAAACCCACAGCCAGCGTCATACTGAATTGGCAGAAGCTAGAAGAATTCCCCTTGAAAACCAGCACAAGACAAGGATAACTTCTCTCACCACTCTTATTCAATATAGTACTAGAAGTCCTGGAAAGGACCATTGGACAAGAGAAAGAAATAAAGAACATCCAAATAAGAAGAGAGAAAGTCAAACTATCCCTTTATGCAGACGATATAATCCTGTATATAAAAAGTCCCATTGTCTCAGTCAAAAAGGTCCTTAATCCAATAAACAACTTCAGCAAAGTCTGAAGATACAAAATCAATGTGCAAAAATCACTAACATTCCCATATACCATCAACAATCAAGCTGAGAGCCAAATCAGGAATGCAATTCCATTCAAAATCCTTACAAATGCACAAAGATATCTAGAAATACAACTAACCAGTAAGATGAAAGATCTCTACAAGGGAACTACAAAACGCCGTTTAAAGAAATCAGCGATGACACAAACATCCCATGCTCATGGAAAGGAGGAATCAATATTTTTAAAATGACCATACTGCCCAAAGTGATTTTTAGACAGATACTATTCCTATGAAACTACCATTGACATTCTTATTTAATCCTGTTGAAGGTCCTCTACGCAGGTTTAAATATTAGAAGAGGCCTCTGTATTCAACTTTCTTGAGCAATCTCTGTTCCTCTAGGTATATATTTTCTTTGCTATAGCAAACAAAAATAACCTAACTTCATTTAAACAAAGATAAGTTCCAGGTCGCCTTTACTTGCCTTTCACAACCAAAGAGAAACACGTGACAGAATGTTGGGGCAATTTCCCACTGCACTGTAAGTAGGTTATTAGATGGTGTAATTAGTTTGTACATTTTCAATTTCAAGATATATATTATTACAGTTTAAAATAGTAGTTTATATCTCTTGCCAAAAACAATGTTAGGTAATTTATTATGATAATTACTTAGTGATTTATTCAATGTTTAAAATATTACGTTTATTTCCCAATCCTAAAATGAGTTAAGCTTTTAAAAGTCACATTTTTATGACTTAAAAATGTTTGAATTAACAAGGAAACCCATGCCTACCAAATTACAGATACATGTTTAGAATACAATTTGTTGTAATTATATGTCTCCTTTGGGAGAACATGTGTATGCTACAAGAATATGTTGGCAATCATTTTCAGTGTTGTGATTATATCCTTTATGATCTGCCTTCCTAATTCGAAGGGCAGGCACGTTTTTTCTTACCATGTTAATTAGCTTCTCTTCAATAATCCAGATGTTTTGTTTATGTAATTTATTCTTTCCTGTTGATTTTTTAGTAATGAGATTAATCTCTCTGATTCCCCTCTTCCTAGCTCAATATTATGCTTCTATAATCATTCCCTTTAACATGGGAGCAAAGACCTCAATCAACCAGTTTGTCTCTTCTTCAAACATTGAAAGTTTTTTTATGGAAAGGTTACTGATAATATCTTTTTAAAGTTTTTACATTATCCTCATCTTACAACTGTACTACAAAAATCCTAAATCAAAAAAATAGAAACAATGAATAGAACTATTATGGCAACAAATAGAATTCGACATTATATTGGATGTGGTTAAAAAGTGATGTAAAAATGTATCACCAACTAAAATGTATATATTTCTTCCATTACAAGTCAAGAACAAGCCTCCATTCATTCATTGTTGCCCCAGTCTTCTTTCATTTTAGATTTTAATCTTTTAGCCACATTTCATAGATATTCCCATGTCCATAGTTGAGTGAGCTAAACTCAAGTTTCAACCCAATGCACACTTCAACAGTGATTTCCAAGGTATATGTAGAGGTAGGTTAGTTTTAGTTAATTTCTAAGTCTAAGATTATTAATGGTAATATACACAAATTATTTCTAAAACTAAATAACTGTCAAGCAATTAGAGGTAATTTGGGTTGAAATATGTCCTTTACAATTTTCCAAGATGTACACTTCTCTAGATTGGCATACCAAGCAACCCTCAATCCATATCCCTTTGACAATCAATATTCTATGTTTAACTTTGTAATGAAATTACTTTTTTCCCAAATTAAAGCTAGTTTAAAGGAAAAATTGAGAAAAAAGAAAGATTAGGAACTCATTAAAGATATCCTATTTCTGTGCTTTCAAATATAATGTATTTATAACACAAGCATTGGACTTATTTTTTTATCTCCAGAAGATTTTATTCCATTTCTTCAATTACATTATAATGATCACTATTCTAGAATGAATTTAAATATTTAATAGGTATATAACCATTGAAAACTCTTGTTTTTTATACTATTCTTAGCTGTTGCAGTCAGTATATTTTTTTTCCAGAGAAAATGTTGCATCATTTTTCATCTAGTTCTCAAAAATATTTCTTGTGATTTTGATAATAGAATGTAAAACTTATTAGTTACTCATTGGGAAAAGAATATATAATTATATATTGTGATACATATACTGTACCATATATTGCATATAATATTTATTTTATTATATATTGTCATATGTGATACATCATACATTATGCATCATATATTAAATATACATTGCTCTCTGTTTTAGTGTTTTCCAAAGAAGTAGTATAAATAAGATGTAGATAGATACACACTAGCATTCATAAACATATAGATTTATTATAAGGAATTGGCTTATGCAGTTAGAGAGGCAGACAAGTCCCAAGATCAAAAGCTGGCAAGCTGGAGTCCCTGGAAATCCAATTATGATGTTTCGGTTCAAAGACCAGAAAAAACTCATATTCTGTCTTAAAGGCAGTCATGCAGGAGGGATTCCCTTTTAACTGGGGGAGGGCCAGACTTTTGTTCACTCAAGGCCTTTAACATACTGAATTAGGCCCACTCATACTAATGGGAATAGATATAATATATATATACACACACACATATATATGTACATATATATACACACACATATATATATGTATGTATGTGTGTGTGTGTGTATATATATATATATATATATATTTTTTTTTTTTTTTTTGAGAAGGAGTCTCACTCTGTAGCCAGGGTGGAGGGCACTGGCGTGATCTCAGCTCACTGCAACCTCTGCCTCCCGGGCAAGCAATTCTCCTGCCTCAGACTCCCAAGTAGCTGGGATTACAGGCCTGTGCTACCATGCCCAGATAATTTTTGTATTTTTAGTAGCGACAGTGTTTCACCCTATTAGCCAGGATGCTCTCGAACTCTTGACCTCATGATCCACCCGCCCTAACCTCCCAAAGTGCTAGGATTACAGGAGTGAACCACTGTGCCCTGTCAAGTATTTATAAATAAAAATGTCTGTCAAATGATTAAAAGTAATTTGGATTGAAATATGTCCTTTAAAAGTTTCTAAGATGTAAGCCTCTCTAGATTGGTATAACAAGCAACACTACTTTATCTATTTAAATGTTTAACTCACCCAAAAAAAACTGACAAAAACTGCCAGAATGATATCTGGTCACTCTGTAGTTCAGTCAAATTGACACATAAAGTATGCCTTTACCCTTTCAATTTAGGACCATGTTCTAGTTATCACATAATCATCAACTTCATAAATATGTGTATTTACTTCCTTTTCTATTTCTCTCTCTCATTAAAACACAAAGATAACAATTTAATATATTCTCCTGATTTTATATTGCTATTTTAATTTCACGCACACACATATAATAGGAGAAGTCAAACAATAATTGAATTCTGCATGCATGTGTGTCAGTTACAGAGAGAGTGATTGGGAGAAAGTAGAGTCACTGTGATGCTTAATTGTATGTGTCTTCTTTACTAGGCCATGGCTTTAAATTATTTGGTGAAACACTGAAAATTTTATGTAGCTATGAAGATAAATGGATGTAATTAATATTTATAATAGGTTAACCTTAAGTAAAGCAGATTAGTCCTACGTGAGTAGGACTCACATAATCAGTTGAAGGCCTTCAGAGCAAAAACTCAAGACCCCCAAATAAAGAATTATGTTTCAGGATTGTGACATAAAAGTCTTGCTTGTGTTTCCAGTCTACTGGCCTGCCTTATACATTATAGACTCAAGACTGCAACAACACTATTGCTTGAATCTCCCCCCTTAAGGCCAGCATTACAAATTTCAAACTTGCCAACTCCCACAATTAAATCAGCACCTTCCTTAAAATAAATGTCGCTGATACCCCACCCCATCAGTACCCTAATGCTCAGTACAAACACAGACTAAACATTTAGAGTTCTGCTTCTGTCAGCTTGTTATTTTAGAACAAGGTAGCACAAGGGAATTTTGACTATTTGCAAAGAAGTATTTTAAGAAAGTAGGCCATATACTTTATTCTTGAAACATCAAGAAAATTAGAGTTGTATAAACAGACAAATATTCTAGTTTAAGAGATCAAGCAATCATGACACCAAGGGTTAGAAGAGATACGCATGTGAGTATGCATCTATCACTTCTGTATGTTATGGATTCTGAATTTCTATTTTTGTGTACAGAGACATCCACATATATAGTCTTAAAACTATTATCTCATACCCTCTTCTTTTTCATTTAATATTTGATATTTTTAGACATTAATTATATCTCAAATTTAGTTTTACATATGATATGACATAGTGATCGAACACATTTTTTTTAAGCAGATTTAAACTCTTGGAAAAATTGCATTTATTTCAATATTGACTATTTACTACCTAATAAATTATTTAAATGTATGTGCATTTGTTCTTTAGAAATAATATATATTGCTTAGAAAGGAAAGAATTATTATTAGAAAAATATAAATACTTCTTTTAGCATAGCTACTTATTTCATGAGAAAGTCACATTATTATGTTATTTTCTGTTGGTTAGAACTTTTTACCTGCTTGCTTGCAAATGAAATTAGTTGAATTATACTTTTAATGGAAATAGACATCTAAGAATGCTGCCTTTCAGAGTTGACATTGTTTGTAAAATTATATTTATAATTAAATTTTAGTTTAAATGATTTGAACAACTTACAAGAACATTTTAATTCTCCTTTTTCAAAAGTTTAAGTATTTTGTAGCACATCACAAGCACAACTTCCCCAAAGAGAACAGCAAGAAAATGTGGTTAATGTAAAAATTAAACAGCCAACCCAACAAATAAAATATACTTGAAGGCAACAGAGACCTTTTAAGGCAATCAGGACATGAAAGAACACAATCCCATGGAAACAGGATTTGTGCTGAAATTTGGTATGACATTCTGCAGCAACTATTATCCTCAGGACATTTCCCAATTCTGAGAACAGAGTCTTATACTAAAAAGTATTTGAAAAAAAAAATCTTGTGGACATCTTTCAGACCTAAGAGACAGCCAACGCTTGAGGCACTTGAATCACATTGTAGTTTAATGGCAGATCAGAGTTAAAGAATACCCTAGGCTTTCAGGTGGAACCTCTAGAAAGCTGTGCTCTAGGACCAGAGGTGAACAAGAAAAACTGGAGTCTTATCCAAAGTGTAATCTAACTTTTAGTCATTATGGTCCCAAATTAAATTAAAGTGATTAGTCAATCTATCTTACTAGCAAAAGTAAAGGTGAATTCTCTATCTCGGGAAAAAAAAAATCCCCAGAGACTATAAAATTCCACACGAGTCCTGGCATTCATTAAAAATTATCCTACCTCTTGCATGAGTGAACATAAACTGACTTAAAGTCAACAAACAAACAGACAAACAAATGAATCAACAAAACTACACAGTTAACCTAGACTCTGGAATTTTTAGACACATGTGGCTGTAGTTAACATGTATAATAAATAGGAAAAATAAGTGAAATAGAAACAAAGTTGTATGATAGCCTTGGATAATTGAAATATGCAAAAACAAATCTAAATACACATTGCAATATACAAAATATAAAAAAGTACACAATAACTAAAAGTAAGTGTTCAATTGATCAATTTAGCAGCAATCTAGTTCTAACAAAAGAAAATATAAACAAACTTAAAGACAGATAAAGAAAAATATCGGTATAGAAACACAGGTAGGTAAACGATACTAAGAGGGAAAAAAAAAGACATATGGGACAGAGTAAAAAATTCTTGAATATTGTTACTTGAAGTCCCAGAAAAAGAAAAAGAGAAAGGGGGCAGAGAGACGGAGAGTGAGAGAGAGAGGGAGAGAGAGAAATGGAGAGAGAGAGGGAGAGAGAAAGCCCAAAGTAGTAATTGAGAAGATAGTAGCTACAAACAGCAAAATTCACAAATAGACAAGTATGTTCAAGAAGCTGTGCAAACATTGAGCACAATAAATATAACAATAACCAGAGATAAGCAGCTGTGCAAACATCGAGCACAATAAATATAACAATAACAATAACAAGGAGAAGTTGCTTCCAAAAGGGAAAAAAAAAAAAATGGCATCATTAAAGAAACAAAAATGAAATTCAAAGATAAAATTAGAAATATCAACATTCAGTTAATAGACTTCTTTGCTGTTATTAAAAATAATAGCTGCCAAACTAGAATTATATACCTAGCAAAATCCTTCAAAATAACGTTTTCTGCTAACCACAAGCTGAAAGCCTTCAGCACCAACTGACCTGCACAAAGGAAAAATTCGAAGAGAGTTCTTTAGAAACAAGAAAAATAATCTCAGGCCAAAGCATGGGGATGTAGGAAGAAATGAAGCACAACTGAAAGGTAAATATAATTGTAAATGTAAATAAATATTGACTTTAAAGAAATTGTTACTAAGATTGATAATATCATGTTGGAATTAATGTAAATGCAGAATTAAAGAATATGATGATGTTGGGGAGATAATGAGAGTGATAATATTAGATTTTAACAAATCAAAAATAATTCTCTTTAGGGTAAATAAATAATAGCAAAGAGTAAAAACCCTGTCAATATAAAAAAAGGACATAATTTTTAGTAATGACAATAAGAATGTCAACCTTATATGTCCCTCAACCATGGCTATAAGTTTTAAATGATTGAAGTGTACCCATGACTTCTTTGTGCTTAATAATTAATACCTATAGCAATCTGTATAGGGATTAACCTTTTTATCTACAGCTAATAAGACTTTTTTATTAATGTGTTTTATTAGACAATTTTGAATGTTTATGTGTGACAATCACTTCCATTTTATCATATATAACTTCTCTTAAATAATTTTTCCCCCGAAGTCTATTTTAATCAAAAAAATTACCTTTCAATCCAACAGGTTCACATTTTACATCTTTTAAGCCTCACTGTTATCTTTAATAAATGAATAGCTCAAACTGATCCTATTATCACAAGTTTTCAGAAAATCTGACAGTTGATAACTAGAGGGAGATTATATTAATTTACTTGCCATAGACTTTTACTGTAACTACTTCTTGAGTATTTTACATTTTATTAAAGGAAGGAAAGGCAAAGCTGAATAATGGGAGTTTTATTAGTTTTTACTTCAAGACCAATGACAGACTCCTGCGGTAATTTCTCCTCATTTTCAAAACTAATACGATTACACTCGAATTTTCCCCTAGGAGTATTATATTTTTGATACTGAGCAATACCAAATTTGCTATACTATACTGTATAATTTTGTCTGATTACCTCCCCACAGAAATAAAATTAGTATTATTCAAGAGCTGCTTAATAGTTTTTAATAAACAATGTTATTATCAAACAAGCTTAGTATTATATGATACATTTATACTGGAGTTTGATGTAAAAAATATACTATTACAGTATAGAATTTCTCTTTATTCATTTTTTCTTTTTTCATATTTTAAATTATGGTAAAATAAACATAAAAATTTACCATTTAAAACATTTTAGGTGTACAGCTCAATGGCATTAAGTACATTGACACTGAGGTACACCATCTATCTCTAGAACTTTTTCATCTCCCCAAATGGAAGCTCCATACCCATTAAACAATAACTCTCAATTTTCCCCCTTACTCAGCCCCTGGCAACCACCATTCTGCTTTTTATCTTTATGAATTAGACTGCTCTAAGTGTCTCATATGAGTGGAATCATACAGTATTTGTACTTTCATGTCTGGCTTCTTTCACTTTGCATAATATCTTCAAAGCTCACCCATGTCATAGCATGGGACAGGATTTCCCTCCTTTTAAGGCTGAATAATACTGCACTGTATATATACACCACATTCTGTTTGCTCATGTATCTGTCAGTCAATGGGCATTTGGTTTGTTTCCACCTTTTAGATACTGTGAATAATGCTGCTGTGAACATACATGTACAAACATGTTTGAATCCCTGCTTTCAACTCTTTTGGATGTATACTCTGAAGTAGAATTGCTGGAATACATGGCCATTCTATACGTAATTGTTTATTATCTTGATTTTTTTATTATACTTTAAGTTCTGGGGTACATGTGCACAATGTGCAGGTTTGTTACATATGGATACATGTGCCATGGTGGTGTGCTACACCCATTAACTCGTCATTTACATTAGGTATATCTCCTAATGCTATCCCTCCTACCTCCCCCCACCCCACTACAGGCCCCAGTGTGTGATGTTCCCTACCCTGTGTCCAAGTGTTCTCATTGTTCAATTGCCACCTACGAATGAGAACATGCACTGTTTGGTTTTCTGTCCTTGTGATAGTTGGCTCAGAATGATGGTTTCCAGCTGCATCCATGTCCCTACAAAGGGCATGAACTCATCCTTTTTTATGATAAGTGTATATGTGCCAGATTGTCTTCTTCAAGTCTATCATTGATGGACATTTGGATTGGTTCCAAGACTTTGCTATTGTGAATAAATGCCACGATAAACATACATGTGCATGTGTCTTTATAGCAGCATGATTTATAATCCATTGGATATATGCCCAGGAATGGAATGGCTCGGTCAAAGGGTATTTCTTGTTCTAGATCCCTGAGAGAATTGCCACACTGTCTTCCACAATGGTTGAACAAGTTCGCAGTCCCACCAATGGTGTAAAAGCATTTCTATTTCTCCACATCCTCTCCAGCACCTGTTGTTTCCTTAGTTTTTAATGACTGCCACACCAACTAGTGTGAGATGGTATCTCATTGTGGTTTTGATTTGCATTTCTCTGATGGCAAGTGATGATGAGCATTTTTTCATATGTCTGTTGGCTCCATAAATGTCTTCTTTTGAGAAGTGTCTGTTCATATCTTTTGCCCACATTTTCATGGGGTTGTTTGATTTTTTCTTGTAAATTTGTTTATGTTCTTTGTAGATTCTGGATATTAGCCCTATGTCAGATGGGTAGATTGCAAAAATTTTCTCCCATTCTGTAGGTTGCCTGTTCATTCGGATGGTAGTTTCTTTTGCTGTGCAGAAGCTCTTTAGTTTAACTAGATCCCATTTGTCAATTTTGGCTTTTGTTGATATTGCTTTTGGTGTTTTAGTCATGAAGTCCTTGCCCATGCCTATGTCCTGAATGGTGTTGCCTAGGTTTTCCTCTAGGGATTTTATGGTTTTAGGTCTAACATTTAAGTCAATACGTCTTGAATTAATTTTTGTGTAAGGTGTAAGGAAGGGTCCGGTTTCAGCTTTCTACATATAGCTAGCCAGTTTTCCCAGCACCATTTATTAAATAGGGAATCCTATCCCCATTTCTTGTTTTTATCAGGTTTCTCAAAAATCAGATGGTTGTAGATGTGTGGTATTATTTCTGGGGACTGTATTCTGTTCCATTGGTCTATATCTCTGTTTTGGTACCAGTACCATGCTGTTTTATTTACTGTAGCCTTGTAGTATAGTTTGAGTCAGGTAGCGTGATACCTCCAGATTTATTCTTTTGACTTAGGATTGTCTTGACAATGCGGTCCCTTTTTCGGTTCCATATGAACTTGAAAGTAGCTTTTCCCAATTCTCTGAAGAAAGTAATTGGTAGCTTGATGTGGATGGCATTGAATATGTAAATTACCTTGGGCAGTATGGCCATTTTCATGATATTGATTCTCCTATCCATGAGCATGGAATATTCTTCCATTTGTTTGTGTCCTTTTTATTTTATTGAGCAGTGGTTTGTAGTTCTCTTTGAAGAGGTCGTTCACTTCCCTTGTAAGTTGGATTCCTAGGTATTTTATTCTTTTTGAAGAAATTGTGAATGGGAGTTCACTCATGATTTGTCTTTCTGTTTGTCTGTTATTGGTGTATAGGAATGCTTGTGATTTTTGCACATTGATTTTGTATTCTGAGACTTTGTTGAAATTGCTTATCAGCTTAAGGAGTTTTTGGGCTGACACGATGGGGTTTTCTAAATATACAATCATGTCATATTTTATTGAGGATTTTTGCATCGATGTTCATCAGGAATATTGGTCTAAAATTCTCTTTATTTCTTGTGTCTCTGCCAGACTTTGGTGTCAGAATGATGTTGGCCTCACAAAATGAATTAGGGAGAATTCTGTCTTTTTCTTTTGATTGGAATAGTTTTAGAAGGAATGGTACCACTCCTCTTGGTACCTCTGGTAGAATTTGACTGTGAATCCGTCTGCTCCCGGACTTTTTTTTTGGTTGGTAGGCTGTTAATTTTTGCCTCAATTTCAGAACCTGTTATTGGTCTATGCAGGGATTCAACTTCCTGGTTTAATCTTGGGAGTATGTGTGTGTCCAGGAATTTATCCATTTCTTCTAGATTTTCTGGTTTATTTGTGTAGAGGTGTTTATAGTATTCTCTAATGGTAGTTTGTATTTCTGTGGGATTGATGGTAATATGCCTTTTATCACTCTTTATTGCATCTATTTGTATCTTCTCTCTTTTCTTCTTTATTAGTCTTGCTAGTGGTCTATCCATTTGGTTGATCTTTTCAAAAAACCAGCTCCTGAATTCATTGATTTTTGAAAGGATTTTTTTGTGTGTGTATCTATCTCCTTCAGTTCTGCTCTGATGTTAGTTATTTCTTGCCTTCTGGTAGCTTTATGAATGTTCTTGCTCTTGCTTCTCTAGTTCTTAAATTTTGATGTTAGGGTGTCAATTTTAGATCTTTCCTGCTTTCTCTTGTGGGCCTTTGGTGCTATAAATTTCCCTCTACACACTGCTTTAAATGTGTCTCAAATATTCTGGCATGTTTTGTCTTTGTTCTCATTGGTTTCAAAGAACATCTTTATTTCTGCCTTCATTACGTTATGTACCCAGTAGTCATTCAGGAACAGGTTGTTCAGTTTCCATGTAGTTGAGCAGTTTTGAGTGAGTTTCTTAATCCTGAGTTCTAGTTCGATTCCACTGAAATCTGAGAGACAGTTTGTTATAATTTCTGTTCTTTTACATTTGATGAGGAGTGATTTAATTCCAACTATGTGGTCAATTTTGGAGTAAGTGTGATGTGGTGCTGAGAAGAATGTATATTCTGTTGATTTGGGGTGGAGAGTTCTGTAGATGTCTATTAGGTCTGTTTGGTGCAGAGCTGAGTATAAGTCCTGGATATCCTCGTTAACTTTGCGTCTTGTTGATCTGTCTAATGTTGATGGTGGGGTGGTGATGTCTCCCATTATTATTGTGTGGGAGTCTAAGTCTCTTTGTAAGTCTCTAAGGGCTTGCTTTATGAATCTTGGTGTTCCTGTATTGGGTGCATATATATTTAGGATAGTTAGCTCTTCTTATTGAATTGATCCCTTTACCATTTTGTAATGGCCTTCTTTGTCTCTTTTGATCTTTGTTGGTTTAAAGTCTGTTTTATCAGAGACTAGGATTGCAACCCCTGCTTTTGTTTGTTTGTTTGTTCATTTGTTTGTTTTCCACTTGCTTGGTAGATCTTCCTCCATTCCTTTATTTTGAGCCTATGTGTCTCTGCACTTGAGATGGGTCTCCTGAATACAACACACTAATGAGTCTTGATTCTTTATCCAATTTGCCAGTCTGTGTCTTTCAATTGGAGCATTTAGCCTATTTACATTTAAGGTTAATATTGTTATGTGTGAATTTGATCCTGTTATTATGATGTTAGCTGCTTGCTTTGCTCATTAGTTGTCACAGTTTCTTCCTAGCATCGATGATCTTTACAATTTGACATGTTTTTGCTGTGGCTGGTACTGGTTGTTCCTTCCCATGTTTAGTGTTTCCTTCAGGAGCTCTTGCAAGGCAGGCATGGTGGTGACAAAATCTCTCAGCATTTGTTTGTCTGTACAGGATTTTATTTCTCCATCACTTATGAAGCTTAGTTTGGCTGTATATGAAATTCTGGGTTGAAAATTTTTTTCTTTAAGAATGTTGAATATTGGCCCCTACTCTCTTCTGTGTTGCAGCATTTCTGCTGAGAGATCCACTGTTAGTCTGATGGTCTTCCCTTTGTGGGTAACCCAACCTTTCCCTCTGGCTGCCCTTAACAAATTTTTTTCTTCATTGCAACTTTGGTAAATCTGAAAATTATGTTTCTTGGAGTTACTCTTCTCAAGGAGTATCTTTGTGGCATTCTCTTTATTTCCTGAACTTGAATGTTGTCCTACCTTGCTAGGCTGGGGAAGTTCTCCTGGATAATATCCTGAAGAGTGTTTTCCAACTTGGTTCCATTCTCCCCATCACTCCCAGGTACACCAATGAGACATAGATTTGGTCTTTTCACATAGTCCCATAATTCTTGGAGTCTTTGTTCATTTCTTTTTACTCTTTTTTCTCTAAACTTCTCTTCTGGCTTCATTTCATTTATTTGATCTTTGATCACCGATACCCTTTCTTCCTCTTAATCAAATCAGCTACTGAAGCTTGTGCATGCATCCTGTAGTTCTCATGCCATGGTTTACAGCTCCATCAAGTCATTTAAGGACTCCTCTACACTGTTTCTTCTAGTTAGCCATTCATCTAATCTTTTCTCAAGGTTTTTAGCTTCTTTGAGATTGGTTCGAACATCCTCCTTTAGCTCGGAGAAGTTTGTTATTACCGATCATCTGAAGCCTTCTTCTCTCAATTCGTCAAAGTCATTCTCCATCCAGCTTCGTTCCATTGCTGGTGAGGAATTGCATTCCTTTGGAGGAGAAGAGGTGCTCTGGTTTGTATTATTTTCAGGTTTTCTGCTCTGGTTTTTCTCCATCTTTGTGATTGTATCTACCTTTGGTCTTTCATGACGGTGACGTACAGAAGGGGTTTTGGTGTGGATGTCCTTTCTGTTGTTAGTTTTCCTTCTAACAGTCAGGGTCCTCAGCTGCAGGTCTGTTGCAGTTTGCTGGAGGCAGAATGGCAAATGTTGCTGTCTGATCTTTCTTCTGGAAGCTTCGTCTCAGAGGGTCACCCAGCTCTATGAGGTGTCAATTGACTCCTTACTGGGAGGCGTCTCTTAGTTAGGCTCCTCAGGAGTCAGGGACCCACTTGAGGGGGCAGTCTGTCCGTTCTCAGAACTCAAACTCCATGCTGGGAGAAGCACTACTCCCTTCAAAGCTGTCAGACAGGGACATTTGAGTCTGCAGAAGTTTCTGCTGCCTTTTGTTCAACTATTCCCTACCCTCAGAGGTGTAGTCTACAGAGGCAGACAGGCCTCCTTGAGCTGCAGTGTGCTCCACCCAGTTCGAGCTTTCCAGCCCCTTTGTTTACATACTCAAGCCTCAGCAATGGTGGACACCCCTCCCCCAGCCTCACTGCTGCCTTGCAGTTGTGTCTCAGACTGTTCTGCTAGCAGTGAGTGAGGCTCTGTGGGTGTGGGACCCTCCAAACCAGGTGTGGGATATAATCTCCTGGTGTTCTCTTCGCTAAGGCCAATGGAAAAGCACAGTATTAGGGAGGGAGTGTCCCGATTTTCCAAGTACTGTCTGTCAGGGCTTTCCTTTGCTGGGAAAGGGAATTCCCCTACCCCTTGCACTTCCCAGGTGAGGCGATGCCCCGCCCTGCTCCATGGGCTGCACCCACTGTCTGACAAGCCCCAGTGAGATGAACCCAGTACCTCAGTTGGAAATGTGGAAATCACCTATCTTCTGTGTCACTCACGCTGGGAGCTGCAGACTGGATCTGTTCCTATTTGGCCATCTTGGAACCTCCTCTCTTCTCTTTATTAACTTAAAGTAAAACATTACTAGTGTAGTTTGTGTTGCCACAAGTATGCTTCAAACTGACTCTTTACATATTTTTGAAATAAAGTGGCAAAATATCTGCTATGACTCCATAAAAGCTTAAATTACAAGTTTAGATCTTGGGGTTCAGGGCTGAATATTTGTTAAGAATTTATTATTTTCTTTCTGAATTTGGACAAGAAATTTCCAAACATCTTTGACATTTAATTCACATCAGAATACATTCTTGTATGTAATGACTTTCTAAACATATTAAAATGTTTTATTTTATGTATAACATGAGTAAGTAAACAAAACTTGGCACTTCCAAAAAGATGTTATTTAAAAGTGAATTTAAGTGTCCTAGCACTATGTCTAGTTTGCCTAGTAGCAAGATGATTCTAAGAAAATGGGAGAAATCAAATTGTGGAATTAAGACTATATACAGTAGTAGAATCGGACTAGTAGGTATAAGAGCAGAATGCCAAAAATAGTTAATATCTGTAGAACTTCCACGAATAACCACGTTACTTAAAATATGAGAAATTCAATTGTGCAAATATCTGTGCACAAAATTAGGCCCACTGAGACCTGGTTTGTTGATATATTACTTTTTGAAAAATTTGTGCAGCCTGTAAGTTCTTCTGCTTCTAGGAAGAATGTAGTTTGGAACAGTAGAGCAATGGTCAAACTGACCAAATATTCTTATTATTATAGAAAAATATTTGTCAGAATGAAAATAAGCCATAGTGTAAACACATGTTTCCCAACAACAAAAATGCCATATAAGTTCAAGTATGGAAATTTATGTAGCATGCAAAAATTTGTCAGGAGAAAGCTGGTGGCTATTGTAATAGTAAAGGAAGACTTAAAAACAAGAAGCATTACCTTAGTAAAGATGACATCTCTCATTATAAGGTCTCAATTCATGCATAAGATAAAATTTCAAAAACTAGATATAGATGGATAAAGTTACATGTGTATACAAAATTATATAACTATATTAATACTTAAAACAAAAATGTTAATATATACACGAATATATCTATATTTCTGTGTATATTGTAAAGATGTACATGTATGGATGTTTATTTATAATTAACTCCTCCCAGTGACTTGTGGAGGAAAAAAATGACAGATTTGAGCCAATAGCAGCAATTATTACAGAAAATGTAAACAATGTGAATATTCCAATAATTATAGAAAAGTAGTTGCAGAATGAAAATAAACCTTAGTAAGTATAACAACAGGAATGACATGTAAGTTCAAGTATGGAAAATTATGTAACATGCAAAAATATATCAGGAGAAAGCTGGTATAGCTATTCTTATAGCAAATGAAGACGGCAAATACAAGAGGCAGTATCTTAGTAAAGATGACATTTCTCATTATGTCTCAATTCATAAGTGTGATAAAATAATTATATATCTATATATTCCCAATAATATAGCTTTATAAAGGGAAAATGGGTAGAACTAAAAGAAAATTAGAAAATTAATCTCCATTCATTGTTGGTAATTTTAATACATTTTTCTCATTAACATTAAAAAATCACTAATCTCCAATACGTCTCCATTAGAAGTTTTTTTCTGGGGAAATTAGTAATAATAGTTTTTAATAAATGTCATAAATATCTATGTTCAATCACACTATTACCCAAATTAAAGCCAGACCAAAATAGAAAATAGTTACCCCTGCTAAAAGTCATGACCTTCAGAAGACATTTTGAAGAAAGCGATTATGTGCTCTGTTATTACGCAAAATGCATTTGTTACAAAGAATAATTAGATAGTGGAAACAAATTGCTACTTATTTGACTACAAATTACTAGAGATATTGCAGATTTGAAAGACATTATTGACAAATTTGATCTAACAGCTAAATGAGATGATACCCAATAGCCATTGATTACATATTCATCTGAAAATCACTCCATGATAAACCATAGAACAAATCTCAGCAATTTTAAAGTAATATTGTCACAAAATTTATGTTCTCCAATCTTAATGAAAATTAAGTTAGAATCCAATAATAAGAAGATAAGTCTACTCTCCTCCCACATATTTAGAATTTAAGCATACTCATCTACATATGCATAAAGAAAAAATCACAGCAGAATTTAGAAAATAGTTAGAAATGAATTGCAATTATATTGAAAGCATGACATACCAAAACTTATGGAATGCAGTTATTGCTCTCTCATATAAAATCAAAGTTTCTATATAAAAATAATACTTAAAAGTCCCAGAAGTTTAAATCTAAATACATTTTAAAAAGAAACTATGTAAGAAGAACATAAATCAACAAAAAAGAGAAAAGATAAAAAAGAGTAACAAAGAAAATTAACAAAATCAACATTGTTTTCCTTAGAAACATTAATAAAACTTATGTCTCTATCAAAGTTGATAGAGGGAAAATACTGAGAAAGCACAAATAACTAACACGAAAAATAAAAATATTACTCCAATACAGTTCATAGAACATGGAAAGAAATAGATAATGTCATCTCGAGTTTAATAAAATTGAAAATTTAGACACCATGGAGCAGCCCTTCAAAATGCAACTTTCCAAAGCTCAAATAAGAAGGCATAGAACATCAGAAAAATCTCATATATAATGAAAAATAAAATCCCTAAAAACAATCAATCCACAAAGAGAAACATAGATTTGATGGCTTTTATAGTGAACTTTCCAATTTCAGAAGGAAACGATAACACTTTTCCAAAATGCTCAGAGATAAATTAAAATAAGAAAATATTCCTTGAACCACTATATGAATCCATACTAAAGCCACACAAAAATTTAACTAAAAATGAAAATTGGCCGGGAGCAGTGGCTCATGCCTGTAATTCCAATAGTTTGGAAAACTAAGGAAAGAGGATTGCTTGATGCCAGGAGTTTGAGACCAGCCTGAGCAATATAGCAAGCATCTCTACAAAAAATAAAAAAATCAGCCAAACATGGTGGCACACACCTTAGTCCTAGCTACTCAAGAGGCTGAGGTGGGAGGATTACTTGAGCCCAAGAGGTTGAGACTACAGGAAGCTATGATTGTGCCAATGGACTCCAGCCTTGGTGACTGATCAAGATCTTGTCTCTAATAATAATAATGATAATAATAATAATAACAGTAATAATAATAATAAAAACAATGAAAGCACAGAGAAAACTATAGACCAGTCTTTATAATAACAGGTACCCAAAATGTGTGTGTGTGTGTGTGTGTGTGTGTGTGTGTGTCCGAAGGCATAAATCTATCATTACATTCAGATAGCAAGGTTATAATTGTTGAAATACAGAAATTAAAAACTACAAGAATTAATGGGTCATTCTATCATGGTTGCCAAATTTAAGATCACTATAAAATATACTTATATAAAAACAACCAAAAAACCCAGAGTATATATTAGAAGATGACAAACTCAGAATTATTGAAAGCAAGAATTCACAAAACAATAAAGAAGCAGAATATACTTGAAGACATTGAAACATAAATGTGGATGGGATAAAGTCACCTACTGGATCAGAAAAGAGTGGCTATGGGTTATATGTAAGATATTGATATAAAATTGTGATTTAGAGGTTTGAAATTTTAAGAATGATTGAAGAGAGCATGATAGTATCTTTTATAAAGCCAAGCTGTTTTATATAAACATCTGACAAACTTAAATTCAGGGCAAGGAGTATTAAATGAGACACAAGATGGCACAAAATGTACAGTCCACGAGGACGATTTGATTTTAGGAATGTTTAAATGCCAAGCAACATAATATGAAAATAAGTAACATGAAATCTATGGAGAATGCACAAAGAAAGAAATAGAAATGCAATATTAGAATGCATTTTTACTTAACCCATTCAAATAGTTGTTCTGATAGAATAACAGTTAATAATATATAAAGAATCTGAATAAAATAATTATTTGTATTGATCTCATAGATAAATTTTAGCTTTATTGTATAACAAAATTATGCTTATTCTTAGGGACACAAGGAAAACTTACCAAACATGACCATATGTTATACCAAAAACAAAATTTATTTTAGATTTCAGAAGGTAAAAGCAATACAGAAAAACATTTCTGAACACAGTGAATAAATACAAAAAAGAAACATTAAAATCAGTAGTAGACAAATATTAAAATGATCCAGAAATTAAAAATATGCTATAGCAATTTGATTTTGAAATAACTTTAAGATGAAAAAGAAAAGCAAAACTAATAATTCAATGCATCTAGAAAACAATAAAAAAATTCAATGAGTAAGTGTAATTAATATACAATGAAATACCACTGCATACCAACCAGAATATCATATTTTATGTAATATCTTATATAAGTATACATAGAATGACTCAAATGTAGCAGATTCAGGCACAATCTTCTTTGTATTGTCTTTTTAAGATTTATAATAATCTTTCCTTTAATCGGTTTGCTTATTTTTTAATTATTTGACAAATATTATGTCCCAGGTGACATTTTGTGTGTTGAGAGTAAAGCAGTAAATAAGAAACACAGGATATGTATATGTGGTGTTATGGAGGTGCAGGGACTGGTCTGCAAACAGAAGTGAATGAACAAGATAGTACTGTGATGATTCATGCTAAAAAAGGAAGGATGGAAGGTGCAGAGAGAGAGAAAAAATTGGGGAGAAACGAGTGAGGGAAGGAGGGAAGGAAGGAGGAATGATAAAAGGAAAGAAGAGAGAGAGAGATCAAGCAAGTATTCCCTTATTTATGTGATATAGAACAATTGTCAAAAAAGATTGGATGTCTAATTTTGATTGGGCTGTCATAGAAGAAGCCATTTTGAGTTTGGACTTAAATTTCTGTAAGTAGCCAAGATGAAAATCGCTGGGGCAGAGAATTACAGAAAGAGGGACAAGTACAAAGGACAAAGAAGAGTAAATAAAATGAGATTGACCTGATTAACAATAGAAAGGTAGTTTATTTGTCAGAGCATGGTTTAGAGGGAGTCAGAACTAGCCAAGACCACTCAAGAATTATCTTAAAGTAAGAATTGAAAATGTATAAACTTCTTTCCTCCTTTTTAAGCAGTTTTTTCTTCTCCATCGTGTTTGATTCATAAAATATCACTTTGGCCATCCAAAGAACTTTCCAACACACATTCTTACATCCAAAAATACATTCTATAATTTCAAAAACACACAACCATGTATTTTACTATTTTGTAATGTAATGGTAAAAATATGGCAAGGTATTATGGTATGGTAAATGTAAAATATTTTAAGAATACAGTTAAGTCAGGTGTTAGTATTAACTTAAAACCAAAATTTAAAAATTGATTTCGTCTACTTAAGTTTTTCATGGTAGTCAGGGACATTCAATTTCCCAATGTCGAGTTTTCTTTAAGAGAAATCACAGTCGCTGAAGGGACCCTCCATGAGAAATCATAAAATCTTTGCTGTGTAACATGGTACTTTTTTTAATGTTAACTCTCAGCTTCTTCTAATTAAGAAATTGAAATGACTATACTGAGTCCCTCAGGAGGCTAATGCCTTTTCCATGTGACATTTCACGCCCAAGGATATAAAACAGGGAGAGTGGACAAACATAGCAGCTACTGCCTTGACTGGGAAATTACTTTGAGAAAGACTTGGTTGTATTTTGATGGATAATCTATTCAGTATTTCAGGACTTTGTTCAGCTAGAATTTACCAAGAAAGTGATGAGCTACAGATGGTCCAGGTATTTTTTGTTTGTTTGTTTGTTTGGATTTTTTTATGGCACTGAGGCAGAATGCAACAATGTGTTTGCTTTTGCACACCCAAGCAGTTAAGTTTCACAAATAAAGTGTAAAAATAACTTCTGTGCACAGATAACACAGTTCATCTGTTAAGAGACACGGCAAAACTGAATCCAAAGAACCTTTTGGTTGAGCAAACAAGGAATTATAATGAATAATGTTGCTCCACTATAACAGATGTAGAACAATGACAGTCTGGCTGATATATGAACAGAAAAAATGGCTTAAGAGGAAAAGCCACAGGCCTCTCTTTCTCTGTCTCTCTCTCACTACTCACTTTAAGTGTACAGTTCAGTAGTGTTTATATATATTCACATTGTGAAGTGTACATTGTTGTAAACAGATCTTCAGAACTTTTTCATCTTGCAAATCTGAAAATCTATATCCCTTAAACAACTAACTCCCCCTTTCCTCCTTCCTCCAGACTTCTTATTATGACTGGGGCTTTTTTATTGCATTTATTATTTAAGTCTAGATTTAAGAAACAGGCTTCCTAAAATGTTAAACTTTGTTTTTTAAATAAAATGAAGTTAGAGTAATCCAATATTTACATTAAAGTTATGTGAAAACTTTTGAAACAAAATTTGTATATATTTATATTTATGTTTGTCTCTAAGTCTTCAAATGCAGACATAGTGCTTTGGTAAGTTCATGGGATTTTTTGATAAATTATTGTAGACATAATTTATGAAGGTACTGGTTGATAAAAATAATGTTGAGAACTTGGCCTCTCTTATTGATATAATCCATGTACTTATTAGCATTTAAGCATTCAAGAAATAGTTCTTGTTCAAATGAATACCTAGACTATTACATAACCATTCAAATAGTTTTGATGATCTGTTTACATTATAAGGTAAAGCAGTGAGATACAAAAGTGCTTTAATTTCACTTTATGTAGCTTATGTGAAATCCACACCCTATGGAAATATGTGAAGAAACGTTAAATTTGGGTCAAAGATAATGTGTATTGGATAGTGTCACTTACTACATCAAAAAAGGATAAGGCACTGATATAAAATTGTGATTTAGAGGTTTAAAATTGTAAGAATGGTTGAAGAGTATAGGAAGTTCAAAATGCTAAGAAAAAATGACTAGCAAAATAACTATCTTAATTATTTTATTAAATTAAAGATAATTATTCAATCTGTCTCATATCCTTTTTACCAAATATTTGAAGTGAATAAGGCTTTTGTTTACTTTTAGTTTATATTAAACTATATTATATTTACATGAAAACATTTTCTTTTGTATAAGAGGACAGAAAACTTTTTAAAATAACCATTTCCTTTTTCACTACACTAGATACAATTACTCATACTGCCTTAGAAGAATATGTCCTTTCATTACTTATTGAGAGCAGTGATAAGTTTTATGCATCTCTCTCGCTTTCTCAAAAAATTTTCCTCACTGACTCAAGCGGGGATTTCTGAACATGATGTAAATGCTTAAAGGCCTAGACAGTGGTAATGCCTTTATAGAAACACACCCCTCTTTGCCCTGTGGATTATTTCTGCATTTATTCATCTAAAGAACAATATTTATTAAGGTCCTATTATGTGTTGTGTGGTCTACAGATGTATAAAGCCCTCATAGGAAATAAACCTGCAGACATGGCTTCCTAAGTGCATTGCTTTAATTAGCTGAGCTGCTCCAGACAAATTCATGAATATAATCTACAGACATCTCTACACTGAGATCACCCACAGAGGCACCTATCCATTCATAATTCATATATTCAAATATAAAGTCACTACTAACAACTAAATATCATCCACTTGACTATGTCCCGCGAGTGAGAAGTTTCTCAGCCATCATTCAACCCATGCGGTAAGCAGCATCTGCAGTTTCTGGGCCCATTATCTGTTTACTTAGTAAGTGGTTTCAGGATATGGCATTGCCCAGTCAATTCAGATAATGTTCTGACTGCAGTACTTACTACCCGCAGTCAAGAAAAACTATTGAGACTAAATCCATAATGTCTCTCAAACCTATTTTCATCAGCCAGTGATGAAATACAAACCCCAACTCCTCCAGCACACACCCACACTTTACCTCACCACCGGCATATTGATGTGTGTTTCCTTATCCCTGACCCAACTTTCTCTCTCTCAACTAAAATGACATCTGTCAGCTTTGTCTTCTGGGACCATTATCCCATGATTAATCAAGTTCTAATATCCTCAATTTTTTTCTCCACAAGTTCCCTTTGCTTTTTTGTCTTACCTTTAACCTGGCTCACTTTTGAAAGTGCCGCCTCCTCACCTCCTCTGAGGTCCCTCCCACATACTTTTCCTACCACCCGTTTTAAGAAACCTTATTCTATTGAAGTCTAAACAATTGTAATATTCTACCCTAAACCTTTATTGTGTCATTTATTTGACATCACTTGACCTCTTAGTTACTAGCCATGTTTATATTCAGGAATCCGAAAACTAGCTCACAGTCCTTATCTGTAATGTATGTGTTCATTTTTTTCTGTATGTCTTCAAAGTGTGCTTTGATTACCTTCCACATCTCTAGATTCTTAGCCCCTTTACCTTTTCTTTTAATGACAAAAACTGTCCACACAGCAGCCTGCTAATTCCTACTCACTCCAAGGTGATTTCTCCAAATCTTTAATGTTCTGCTGTATGATTATAACTTCTTTTAGCTTTTTAAAAAACTATTCCCACTAAAGTCATTTTTAAAGCGGAGTCTTAATCAGACTTTAGATAGAAAAGAAAGATGTACCTACAAAATATCAGCCCAACCCAGATGTTCAGCATAAAAGGTGAAGTGATAAAATGAAGAAAGAAGTGATAAGATACTAGGAGAATGAGGAAAGTACTCTCACAAAATCATGTGTATATGGATTTTGTATATACACAGATATCTGTGTGTATATATGTATTCAAACACACACACATATAATAATTTTTACATATGTATGTTTATTCACCTTTTAAAGAAGTAGAACTATTAAAAGAAACATTTTATTTAAATTAAATTTAACAGAGTTTAACTGAGTAAAGAACAATTAGCAAATCAACCTGCCCTCAGAACCAAAAGAGGTTCAGAGACATTTGCTCCAAAAGTGAACAGGCAGCATTTATGAAGAGAAAACAGAAGTGAGGTACAGAAACAGCTTGATTGATTACAGCTCTATGTTTATGCTATTTGAATATAGTCTTATCAATCAGCCACTCATGACTGACCGAAGTTCAACTGCTGTAAGTGACGGAGACTGAGCTATTTGTTACAAAAGCATGCTCCTAAATTAAGCTGTCAGTTAGTTTATATACTAAGTTAGGTCGAGGTTTGTTACAGAGGGACTCACAGTAGGGAGGCATCCTCAGGCTAGTTTAGTTTGATTTAACAGTACTCATCTGTGACAAAGACTTCTTGGGTTAAAATAGAAGATAACATAAAATAAGTCACTTGATTTTTCTCAACGTTGTTATTTGTTAGCTTGACTATTGCACTTTTGATAGAGAGTAGTGGAAAGAAGCCTGAATGAAGTTGGTTAAGGAAAGAATAGGAAATGTTGGCTAAGGAAAAAATAGGAAGTGTGGAAATATAGGTATATTACTTTCTCTTGAATTTGGGTAGAGGAGAACAGAGAAAAGAGGCTGCAACTGTCAGAGAGACAAGGCTAGAAACACTGCACACCTTTGTATTTCATTATGATGATGTTGCAGTGTACAGGATGAACTGATACCATTAAGCAAAGAAAGGATGAGTAGAGAAATGATGTGCTTAATTAAGACTTCAGGAAAGGGTGGTATCTAGAGTATGGAAAAGGACTTAACCCTTGATTAGAGCCAGAGCTCTTCCTATAGTTACTATAGATGAGAAAGAAAAGATGGAAGTAAATGGGCAGAATTTATCTGAAGCAGATAAAGAAGCTCACTTTCGACAAAAAGATCTCATTAGATGAGAGTAGCCAAAGCCTAGAGCTTTGAGGGAAGATGGTGTTAAATAGTTCCCTTATAAGGTATTGTTCAAGCTATTGATCAAGCTGCTGTGAGAAAGAAGCTAAAACAGTGACTGACTTGTAAAAGGTAAAGTTGCCTTTTTTTTCTTCTTCTTCTAGATAATATCACTAGGCAAGTAGGCGAACTCTCCTGTCTGAAGTCTTGCAGGGATCCAGGCTGAAAGTACAGCCCTGCTTTCTTCAGCTCATAGCTTCCACTCCTATTTCATTCATCACCATTTTCAGTCTGCTAGAAAGGGCAGAGTTAAAGCACAGTGTAAATACCTTGTCTTTGAATATGTGGTCGCATATCACTATCTAAAAATTGGTCACATAGCTATATCAAGCCACATGGTTGCCTGGAAACTATAATCTGTGGCTAAGCAGCTGTTTCTCATTGAAAATCTGGGGAGAAGGCTTCCAATGCTACAAGGAAGATGGCAAGATTTCATACAGAGAGTTAGCTATCCATGCCACAAGGAATATGGGAAAGAAAACTTATTAAAGTAAGCATTTCACACCTGTAATTCCAGCACTTTGGGAGGCTGAGGTGGGAAGATCACAAGGTCAGGAGTTTGAGACCAGACTGGCCAATGTGGTGAAATCTTGTCTCTGCTAAAAATACAAAACTTAGCTGGTTGTGGTGGTGAGTGCCTGTAGTCCCAGCCACTCAGGAGGCTGACGCAGGAGAATCACTTGAACCTGGGAGGTGGAGGCTGCAATAAGCTGAGATCTTGCCATTGTACTACAGCCTGGTGACAGAGGGAGACTCTGTCTCAAAAACAAACAAACAACAAAAATGCATAGCCATAGTGTGGGTCCTTTTGACCATTACAATCATAAGTTGAGTCAGCGGATATATTTTCAGCTTCTCTCTGACTAATTTATTGAGGAAAAATTGTAGGCCAGGAGATGTTATGAACACTAAAGATAAAACATTAACATTTTTTATAATATATTTGGTATCACAGAACTTTCATTCTAGTAGGTGGAACATATGGTCAACCAATATGCAATCAAACAAACAAGAAATATATCACATAGTAAAGCACAGTGAAATAAATTAAACCTATGTGATTGCAAGAAAAGAAAGTCTATTGACTTGAAATGGCATTTAAAGTGGGATATGAAAGAAAAAAAAAAGCCAGTCGTGCAACAGTAGGATGACAGAGAATTTCTGGAAGCAGATCATTTGACGCAAATCTCCTAAATGAGAAATAAGTTGTATTTGAAGAACAAAACGAGAGACAATGATATTAATGCATAGTGGGCAAAGGGGAAGAGATAGGGCTGAGGCTGAACATGCAGGGGAAGGCAAAACATGCAGGGTATTAAAGTCTGAATAAAAAGATTATAATTCATATTAAGTGAAAAACTAAGTGATTTTGACAATTTCAGAGTTTGAGTGACATGTTGCAATTTTACTTCAAAAACACAACCAAAGTTAGGGTTTTTAAAAAGTAGGATGAAGCAAGAAGAGTTCAGCTAATCCCACTTTGAAGTATTGATCTGAAAATAATGAAAATGTATATCTGTAAAATACTTGTACAAAAATACTTATAGAAGATTTATTAATAACAGTCCTGAACGGGAAACTACTCAAATGGCTATCAGCAAGTGAGCTGGCAAATCGTGTTGCATTCATACAATGAAACACTCCTCAGCATTTTAAAAGTTATGGGTTATTGACACACAAAACAAAATGGCTCAATCTCAGAAGCGTGCTGAAAGAAGTAAGTCAGATTCAAAAGAGCACATACTGTATTATTCAATCTATATGAAAAATAATCTCAAAATATGAAGTCTGTGAAAATAGCAAGTAGGTCAGATGTTGTCTGTGTCTGAAGTAGTGTGAGGGCTTACTGAAGGGCAGCATGTAAAAAGTGTTCAGAGGGGATGAAAATATTCTGTATCTTGATTATGGTGGTGATTACATAGGTATACACCTGGCTCAAAACTGTTTAACTTTACACTTGAAAATATACATTTCTTTTTAGACAAATTATATCTCATTAAAGTAAAGCATTTATTAGATTCTGTTTTTGTTTTAAATGTAAAAGATCAATGGAGTTATTGATTTTCAGAAGTTCTTAACAATCTTTTAGTAAAATTCTATTTCATATAGGAGAATCATAGTAAGTGTTAATATAGAGGACAATTCGCTGAATAATCCAAGTCATGACTAACTCTCTAGCCTAAATTAATTTACTCAAATTACCTTTTTAACACTAGGTTTGGACATGTTTTTTATTCCATACAAATGCTTTTCTAAATTCTTTCTCACCTAAATATCAATCTTTAGCTCCTCCTGGGAATAAGTTTCAATTGGCTTACCATATACTGATATCACTTCTTCATTAATAAAGACCTCCATTATTAGATGATAAACTCAAAGAGTACAAATTTTTCTTTTCTTATTACCACATCGTCAGCAACTAACAGGATTTAGCTAATAGAAAATTTCAATAGCTATCATTAGAGCCATTGTCATGAGGAATCACACACCAAATATACCACATGATATTGGGCAGTGGCTTATATTATTTGTCTCTAAACATATTTCCATATGGATATCTATATTATAAAGATTTTGAATCTCTCTGAATAAAAGGAGACATGAGTCAAGTAATTGTTAATAGAGGGTTAAGCAAAAGAAGAACAAATTAGAAGAGAATAGATTGATAGTTATTTGAAAATAACAGTAGTTACGTGAATGGCTAAATTAAAAATATGGTTTAGCAACATTACATATTTCATGCAGTGAAAATTCACCATTTATGAACCACTGAACATGTGATATTTGGTTTATTGTTCCTGTGTTAGTTTGCTAAACATAATGACCTCCAACTCCATCCATGTCTCTGCAAAGAATATGCTCCCATTCTTTTTTGTGGCTGCATAGTATTCCATGGTGTATACGTACTACATTTTCTTTATCCAGCCTATCATTGATAAGCATTTAGGCTGCTTCCTTGTCTTTGCTATTATGAATAGTGCTGCAATGAACATGCGTGTACATGTGTCTTTATAAAAGAACACTTTAAATTCCTTTGGGTATATTCCCAATAATGTGATAACTGGGTCAAGTGGTATTTCTGTCTTTAGCTCTTTGAGGAATTGCCACACTGTCTTCCACAATGGTTGAACTAATTTATACTCCCATTTAAAGTGTATAAACATTTCTTCTTCTCCTCAGTCTTGCCAGCATCTATTATTTTTTGATTATTACTAATAACCATTCTGACTGGTATGAAATCTCATCATGGTTTTGATTTGAATTTCTCTGATGATCAGTGATGTTGAGCTTTTCATTTTCAAATACTACAAGTTCTCACTTATAAGTGGGAACTAAGTAACGAGGACACATGAACACATGGTGGAGAACATCACACACAGGGGCCTATTGGAGAGTGCAAGAGGGAGAAGGAAGAGGGTCAGGAAAAATAAACAATGGGTACCAGGCTTAATACCTGGGTGACAAAATAATCAGTAAAACAAACTCCCATGACACAAGTTTACCTGTGTAACAAAACTGTATATGTACCCCTGAACTTAAAAACTAAAAGAATATTAAAAAGACAAGTCAAACAGAGAAAATATAAAAATGAAAGTAATAAAAGAAAGTGTATAAAGATAAGGATTTTAAAAAGAATCACTGAAGAAAAGCATTTTATAATTTCCTCAAAGGCTTTCTGTATGATGTACTTTTGAGTTGTAAATATCTGAAGATGGAGCAATATCTGAACAAATACTGCTAAATTCTCAAGACCACACCCCAAATTCAAAGCTCATTGCAAGAAGAAACAAATTCTACTAGGACTCTCTACATTAGTAATTCTTACTTCACGCATCCATGAAGAGAATGTAAAAATAAAGGTACACAACTGAAATCTAAAGAAAGCTTTCTAAATCTTTTACTAGCCCCAGCCTTCTAGTTTTCTAGTAGTAGTTTTGGGATGACTGAAAAAAAAATCTAGAGAAATAATTTTCTGTATCCATGGAAACCTTTTAATGAAGATGTTTGAGATAAATATGGCTGTCAATAATTTTGATAGAAGATGAACCTTGCTACCTGTAAAAGCAATATTAAAAGTCCCCTAGGGCGAGCTAAATAGAATGAGTGATTTTATTTTCTGTGGTAAAATTATAGACATAAGTCTTTTAGCTGGAAATAAGTCTGTCTTACAGGGAAGTGGAAAAGTGCACACTCAAATACTCTGTAGGTTTGGGAGTAATTACACAAACATTTGAAGGCCACTTTGTACACCTGATACATCCTCCCAAGCCTATTTTTCTCACATTATTAAATTTTTACTTATTTTAGTGCATTCTGGGTAACTCTCACTCCTCTTTACATCTATTTATAACCTGTAAATCATACTCACTAAATAGTCACTCATGTCAACTATTTTATGCAAAATAAGTGAAATAAAATGGACATTTTATTTTTAATAAATTTGGGATATAAAGTTGTCAATCTGCTGAACATATGTACATGTTAAACATTAGAAAAATCTACATCTTGATAGGTAGAGTGGCAATAGTGAAACAAGTGCTTAAAAATACATATATATTGTACACTTACTATTGACATAGCCATGTTTTAAAAAGTTACTGATTTAGCAAATGCTCAACTCTTACTCCTGGGAGGGGAATATATAATCTCATACAAAGCATAATCTTATATCCTAAAAACAATATATCCTGGTAGGTTCTATTTCCTATATTTTACAAAGGGACAAATAAGTTGTGTAAGTGTTGAGTGACTAGCCTGAGGCTGTCCCACTCACGGGTGCTAGAACCTGGATTCAAACTCCAACCAACTGGCTCTAGAGTCAGAGCTTCTTTCACTCCACTGCACTACCCCCTACTGTCTCCATCCTTTGGTCATCTCTGTATGGGAGCTTAAACAAAGCTGAGTGACTTTACTGGATCAGAATTGGAAACATGCCTGCAGGGCAACTCAAATTTTCACTACTCTGTGTGTGTCCTGAATGACCACAGTTTTGCTTTGGAGGCTACAAATAAATATTAGCATGGAGGAAAATTTGCAAATACAGAATCTGAAAATAATAAACATTAACTTTACATCTTTATGAATTTGATTCTGTCATTATTATGATTTCTAGTCAGTTCACCTTCGGATATTTCATCCATATTTATAGAATAATTACTTTCTACATGGGATGTTATTCAGTTCTAACTTTCATACATATTTAATTTACTTTGTATAAGCATATCAAATTTACGTACACCTTTGACCTATTGTAAAATAATGATATCTTAGTGGTTGGAAGATTATCGGAATGCCCCTCTATCTCATCTTGATTGACTAATATTAGTTTAGTGACATTGACTTTTAAATCATCTACCACTGGAAGGAAGTACACTGGGTTAATTTCTGGAGCAACATTTTCATATTTCAATTATTCCTATGTGAATAACTAGTTAATTAAATGATGAAAATTATTGATAGTTTATAATAAATGTTCAAGGTGATTCAAATATTTATAAAATAAATAGAATATACACAGAATTTACAACAAAAGTACTTTAATTCTTTACAGATTAGGAGACCAAAGTTGAGAAGTGGTAGGTGCTCTCTCTAATGTATATTAGTAGTGGAGATTAAGACTTAAGGTGTTTCCTCCACCTTTCAGATTAATGGTTCAATATCAGTCCACACTACTTCTGAGAACAATTATTTTTCATAAAATTAATAGAAATATAATTAAAAATCAAAAAGTCTTAGAATATAGTATTTAATACTTCATTGTTACATTTTGTTAATTGTGAAATGATTTTCAAATCATAAAAGACATATTTTAAGTGTATGGTTATGAATTTGACAAATGATTATACTTGTGTGGCCAAAACTTCTGTGTTTTGGAGATTCACCTAGGTTATGTATTAGTACTTAATATTTTTCTTTCTGTATGCTTCAGTTTGGAAGATTTCTATTGATCTATTCAAATTTGTTAATCCTTTCTTTGGCTCTGTCCCATCTACTCTTTACCCAACCCAATAATTTTTCATATTTTTCAGTTTATAGTATTTTTATGTTTACATTATATTATATTATATTATATTTTGAGATGGAGTCTTGCTCTCTCATCCAGGCTGGAGTACAATGGCATGATCTTGGCTCATTGCAACCTCCGCCTCCCGGGTTCAAGAAATTCTCCTGCCTCAGCCTTTCCAGTAGCTGGGATTATAGGCACGCACCACCATGCCTGGCTCATTTTTGTATTTTTAGTAGAGACGGGGTTTCACAATGTTGACCAGGCTGGTCTCGAACTCCTGACCTCAGGTGATCTGCCCTTTTAGGCCTCCCAAAGGGCTGTGATTACAGACGTGAGCCACCGCCTTTAATTTTTATTTGTTTCTATTTTTTTAATTCACAAATTTCCCATTCTTCCAATGATTATAATATCGAATAGACTGTATAAAATATTCCTGATAATTATTTAAAATTTATTTTCTCTTCATTCCAACATTTGGGTTGTCTTTTGGTCTATTTCTATTGATGTTCTTTTTACTGTGGGTCACCTTTCTCTGTTTTATACAAGTTTAATAAACTTTTCTTTTTCAAATGTTATTTTGTGAATTAATATGGAATAGAGAGTCTGAGTTTTGTTTTCTTCCTGAGGAGAGTATTCTATGTATTCCAAAAATCAGTTACTGAAGTTCAGCTTTGCCCTGTATAGGCTTGCTTTTGTTTTTTAATAGTGTAGGCCCTGAGATTTGGCCCTTACTTCTAATATGTGACTCTTTCAATGTGTCTATAAGAATTCTAAGAAGGCTACCAACCCTTTTTAACTTGATGGGACTCGAACTTCAAGTGTCTCTTTCTTATGGAAGACAGTTACTGAAGTGTCTTCTGGGCTTTCATAGTTCTTAGCTGTTGTTTCATTCCTGGACTCCTTGCATTTCCCATTCAGGGAAAAGTGAAAGACAAAGGGGAGTTTTTTAAGATTTTGGTATTTTCTTTTCTTTTTTTTTTTTTTTTTTTTTTTTTTTTTTAGACAGAGTTTCACTCTTGTTGCCCAGGCTGGAGTGCAATCTTTTAATTTCTAGTGACTTTGGTGACTCTGACCTCCAACCTGACTCCTAATACCAATAAAATTGTAGCTCTTGCTTGAACCCTGGGTGCTAGTCCAGGTTATAGGCTGAGCAATGCTCTGGTGGAAGCAGCCAGTTGAATGTGGACCTTATCCAATGTATTCCTGCATGGAAGACTTACATTTATTCTATGTCTTCCTGATTTTGACCTCCTTTTCAATGCCTTCAAAAGTTGTTTTCCATATTGTTCCAGGGTTTACTTTTGCTACCAGTAGGAGCATTAGTTAATTAAAAACAAGACTATCATTACCATAATTCAAATTCACGTTTTGATACTGAACAAAGCACTACTGATCTCTAGTTCGGGCTTTCCATCTTTAAGAAGCTGCTAATTTTTGTCTATTTCTTCTTGTTAGAAATATTATGAGATAAACTAAGAGAATTTGGGAATTATACTGTAAGGTATTTTGAAAAAAAGTAGTTCATAAATAAAAAATCTCATTATTATTCTTTACCTAACTCTCTCCTCTTCAATGTTTCAGTTTTCTAAAAGAATTGTCAACCTTCCTTTGGTTGAATTGTCTTCCTGGAAGAATTGTCTTCCTTCCAGGTAGAATTGTCAACTCTACCTGAAAAGGTAGAGTTAAACATACTTCAATATCAAGGTCACATGTACAAATAAGAAGTCATTTAAGAATTATTGAGAATCCATTTATAGTTGCTGCAACTGTAGTATGGATTCCAAAATGAAGCCCAGAATATGTAAAAAGGAATTGAGTTTACCCAATTTATAAACTGTCAGATGTTATCATTTGTATATTTGGATATAAAAATACTACTCCTAGTTTTTAATTCTTTGTTTTTTTTTTTTTTCAAGACGGAGGCTTGCTCTGTCACCCGGGCTGCAGTGAAGTGGCTGGATCTCAGCTCACTGCAAGCTCCGCCTCCCAGGTTTATGCCGTTCTCCTGCCTCCACCTCCCAAGTAGCTGGGACTACAGGCGCCCGCCTCCTCGCCCGGCTAGTTTTGTTCTTTGGTTTTTTTTTTTTTTTTTTTTTTGTATTTTTTAGTAGAGTTGGGGTTTCACCATGTTAACCAGGATGGTCTCGATCTCCTGACCTCGTGATCCACCCTTCTTGGCCTCCCAAAGCTAGTTTTTAGTTCTTATTTCACCAGAGTGACTGATCTACTTTTGCAGAAGAATTAACTCATTAATTATTGGCTCTTAAATAACTTTTATCTAATATAAAGTAATAACTTTAAGTATTTTTCTCAAACACAAAAAGGTTTTCTAGTGTCCCCTGGTTTAAATTGAAAAAGTGGAATATGGTGGGTAAGGAGAAGCAAAATGAAGAAAAAGTAAGAATGAAATTTAACAATAATACAACTCATCTAAAATATATTATGGTTTCACTATATATTTCCTGTATGTCCTAAAATATATCTATGGTTTATATCATTGTTTGTATACATTAGGTCTCCATTGTAATCTGTTAACCTGGTACTTGACCTCAAAAGTTGAAAAGGTTTTCTCAATGCCAAATATTTTAATTAATAAGAAACTTTACTGAAATGAGTTGGGATAGTTGACTAATTGCTCTGTTGTGTGCATATCTTTGATAAATTTGTGTTTTCAGCATTCAGTTCCAGTTTTCTTTGAAAAACCACCACCTGCTATATAAAATGTGAAACTTTGAGTTTGAACCACAAGATAAGTTATCAGTCAAAAACAATCTTCTTTCAGATATATTTAAAAACACACTCCACCCCATATTACTTTATTCTATTTTATTTTCAGGTTTTCTTCTTAGTCTTTTCTTCTCTCTGCTCACCTATTGTAAAGCCAGAAAATTACATTTTTGTTGGGGTTTTACAATTTCTTTTTGGTGGAAAGACTAAAGGTCAGGCAGCATTCCATTTCAGGAAGATAGCTAAATGGTTGGCATTAAAGTGTCTGCCAAAATGATGGAGTGGTATTTATTTTTATTTTTCAGTGAAACCATATGAAATTGCAAATAAAAATGCTCACTACCTTTAATGTCAGATTTTAAATTTAAAAATCTCTCATGTTCCTGCCTCCCGAATCAAAACTTATTCTGAGTGATTCACATTGACTTCAATGCCTATTCCTTTTTAAAATAGCTTTGAAATCTGAATTATACCAAAACAATTTTAAACAAATTTAAAACAATCTTATTTATCAGGATAAGAAATTGTTAAAACTATTTGGTTAATAATAATTAATTTTAACCTTATTCATTATTAAATTATTTTGATTCAAGTTGTTCAAGATGGGGGGGTCAAATATAGTATGATCTGCATTTTGTATGGAAAACATGGAAAAGCTTTCTAATGTTGTTTGCAGTGTGTCAAAAGATAAATAAACCATTCCTGTTTGTTTGGTATTTTTTGTTTTCTAAACTTTTCAATATTCTAAATATAATAAATAATAGTGCCTATGACTGCAATGATAACAATAATAATAATAAGTTAAAGCTACCATAATAGTAGCCTGCATTAGTTTACTACTGGCTAATTACAGGCCAGGCACAGTGATAAGTGATTTACTTACATGAGTTATTTGTCAACAGATCCTAAACACCATCTACAGTTCCTAAATACCATATATATTCATATGTATATTTCATATACACTTTTCTACCTATGTGTATTCTGTAAGTTACATATTCTAAAATGGTTAAGTGATAAAAGTCATTTTAGAGTCTGGATAAAAGCAAATAGTTTATTCACATTAAACAAATTAATTTTAAAATTATAAAATAAACTGGATTGGGGTATAGCCTTTTGATCTCACAACTCTAGTTGTCTTCAGAGGGTAATACAAAAAAATTTATTCTGCTTTTCAACTTGCGGCAAATATTTTCTCTTTTTATAAAGAGAAAATATTTCCACTGTACAAGGTAAAGAATATAGGCATTGATGAAGCAAACCTGGATTTGAGTCTTGGATCAGTCAGTTGCTGACAAACTTTTGTCTTCATTCCTTTTTTTCAAATACACTTATTTTTTTAAATACAATTTTATTGTTGGGGTCATAGCAATGGAAATGCAATAATGACATGAATACAAAAGAGAGATGGTTTGTAAAAGATTGCATGATACCGGCTATTACTTTTCTTTTGAAAGAATGAACTACATAGTCATTTGCACAGGTATCACTGGGTGGTGATATATGTATACTTTCTGGGACTAAAGTGAATGACTCTAAACCTGGTGATGAGGAACTCATTGAACTATTTGGGAGACATTAAATTTAAACAAAAGGTCCTCTTTCTGAGACAAAGCAGCTCTCTAGGTAAGGTCCTAAATACTATATCTATAGATGTAGACATAGATATAGATATACATAAGTATAGATATACATAAACTGTATTATGTATTTTGTAAATGCATATATTATATATACACTTAGAATACTTTGGAAATGTATATATTGTATAAGTACTATATATAATATATATTTTATATATAAAGTTTAATACTATATATATATATTATACTTTTCTACATTTTTGTTTTTGTTTTGAGAGGGAGTCTTACTCTGAGCTGAAGTGCAATGGCAAGACCTCAGCTCACTGCAACCTCCGCCTCCCAGGTTCAAGCAATTCTTCTGTCTCAGCATCCAGAGTAGCTGGGACTACAGGTGCCCAACACCACACCCAGCTAATTTTTGTATTTTTAATGGAGACGGGGTATCACCATATTGGTCAGGATGTTCTCAAACTCCTGATCTCAGGTGATCCACTTGCCTCAGCCTCCCACAGTGCTGGGATTACAGGCGTGAGCCACCGCGCCTGGCCCATATGTGTATATTGTAAGCTAAATGAATATGAATATCTGACCAGTGAATCTAAAATCATCTGGAGTATCCTTATTTAAAATCATCTGAGATATCGTACTTTTAGCAACATCAAAATCTTTAACATTATCAATACATGAATGTTTTTCTTTTCTTTGTTCACAGAATGTTTTCTTTTTTATTTGTTTGTTTTAATTTAACAGTAAATCTGAGTATTGCCTGGACCTAGAGCAAGGGATGTCATATAACATCTTTCCTACATCTAAGAACTAAATAAATCTAACTAAAAACTCAAAATTTAGAAAAAAGAAAAAATGAAATTTGTATACGATCAAATTCAAAACTTTGTGCCATACTAAACACTCCTACAAAGTGAGTTTTCTCAATATTTTAAGTAGTGAAGAGAATCAGTCTCATGGTATATTAATTCACTAACCATCTGAAGTCAGATGTGCTGTAGGGAAAATTTGGGTATAAATAATGTATCAGCTGGTTAATTAATTTGAACTTTATCAAGAACCTGTTTTTTGTCAGGTATTCCATTGGAGAAGCTTTAATAGTGATTAAACTATTTTCCTTTATTACTGAATGCTAGGAGAAGGGTGGAAGAAACAGACATGTACTCAGTTGATCTTCAACTCTTACCACTTTCCTGGTGTAGCTTGAGTAATTTTATGTTTGTTACAAATGGGAGTTATCTACATGAGTGGGAGAAGAGGCACAAAGAAGGCTAAAATAGACCTGTGTATTATGAAGTCCACCAGGCAAATAAATTGGATAAGACATAGACATAAGAGACAAAACTATATTCAGGTAGAGATGTGCTGCAGGAAGTTTAAAATCAGCATGGAACCCAGAAGATAGAGAACTACACCCTACCTTGCTACTGAAACTTTCTGTGAAGTCTTGTAACTATTTTGTTGACAACTCAGCTGTGAAATTGGCAACTCTTTGAGAGATAGTGTTTTTATTTATTTTTTTATTCCTACACTTGCTCTCCACACAATAGATAACAAACAACTGAAATGCATGTATTTCCACTAAACACAGATTACAAGGAGATAGAGAGGACCCTTCTAAATCAGCAATATTTATGAATCTCCAAAAGAAGTAGATGTGTGTGTATGAATTTGTATCTTATGTGAAGGAGAAGAATTGGAAGTGTGGGGCAATTCAGACTCTCTCATTTAGGATGCTCACTTTGATAACATAAAATTAGGTATCGGTAGATAATAGTTGATCTAACTGAAAGGTTGTGAATGCTTTGGAAATGAAATTTCCAACGAAATGAAACTGTTTAGTTCCACTGGTGTATTTGTATCTGTCTTTATGCTAGTACTATACTCTTTTGATTACTGTAACTTTGTACTATGTTTTGAAATCAGGAAGTGTGAGGCCTCCAGCTTTGTTTTTCTATCTTTAGATTGTTGTGATTATTCAGTATCTTTTGGGAGTCCATATAAATTTTAAATTAATTCTACTTCTTTAAAAAAGCCATTGAGATTTTGATAGGGATTGCATTGCATTTTTTTTTATTTCTTTTTCTTTTTTTTTATTATACTTTAAGTTCTAGGGTACATGTGCATAACGTGCAGGTTTGTTACATATGTATACTTGTGCCATGTTGGTGTGCTGCACCCATCAACTGGTCAGCACCCATCAATTCATCATTTATATCAGGTATAACTCCCCAATGCAATCCCTCCCCCCTCCCCCGTCCCCATGATAAGCCCCAGTGTGTGATGTTCCCCTTCAGGAGTCCAAGTGATCTCATTGTTCAGTTCCCACCTATGAGTGAAAACATGCAGTGTTTGGTTTTCTCTTCTTGTGATAGTTTGCTAAGAATGATGGTTTCCAGCTGCATCCATGTCCCTACAAAGGACACAAACTCATCCTTTTTTTATGGCTGCATAGTATTCCATGGTGTATATGTGTCATCACTGGCCATCAGAGAAATGCAAATCAAAACCACAATGAGATACCATCTCACACCAGTTAGAATGGCCATCATTAAAAAATCAGGAAACAACAGGTGTTGGAGAGGATGTGGAGAAATAGGAACACTTTTACACTGTTGGTGGGATTGTAAACTAGTTCAACCATTATGGAAAACAGTATGGCGATTCCTCAAGGATCTAGAACTAGATGTACCATATGACCCAGCCATCCCACTACTGGGTATATACCCAGAGGATTATAAATTATTCTACTACAAAGACACATGCACACGTATGTTTATTGCAGCACTATTCACAATAGCAAAGACTTGGAATCAACCCAAATGTCCATCTGTGACAGACTGGATTAAGAAAATGTGCATTGCATTTTTAGATTGCTTTGGGTAATATGGCCATTTAACCATATTAAATCTTCCAATTGATGAAACTCGGTTGTCTGTACATTTACATTTATTTCTGTCTTCCTCAATTTTTTTCAGTAATGTTTTATGGCTTTGGTGTACAATATCTTTTTGCCTACTTAGTTAAGTTTATTCCAAAGGATTTTATTCTTTTAGATTCTATTGGAAATAAAATATATATTTCTTATTTTCTCATTCTGACAGTTCATTTTTAGCGTCTGAAAATGCAACTGAATTTTGCATGTTGGTTTTGCATCTTGCAACATTTCTAAATTAATTAATATTCACAGGTTTTGGGAAAGGAGTTTTCAGAGTTTTTTACATATGTCATCTACAAACAGATATAATGTTGTATTTTTCAATCTTTTTTTGATTAGTTTTATTATTTTTTTTTCATGCCTAGTTTATCTGGCTAGGATACCCAGTACTATGTTAAATAAGAATGACAAGTGTCAATATCCTTGTTTTGTTAATTCTCTTACAGAAAACATTTAATTTTTTCAGTTGAGTATGATGTCAGCTTTGGGCTTTTCATACATTGCTTTTATTATGTTGTGTTACATTTCTTTTATTCTCAGTTTATGGAATGTTTTTATTATGAAAGGGTGTTGAATTTTGTCAATTGCATTTTCTCCATCAATTGAGGCGATGGTGTGTTTTTGTTTTCCTCTCTGCTAATGTGTTGTATTAACTAATTTCCATATGTGGAAATATCCTTGCATTCCAACAATAAATTTTATCTCTTCAGGGTATATAGTTTTTTAATATGCTTTTAAATTCATTTTCTTAATATTTGTTAAAAATTTTTACATCCACTATTCATTAAGGTTTTTGATCTCTAGTTCAGTATTTTTGTAGTTTCTTTTCCTGGCGTTGGTATTAGGGTAATGTTGGCCTCATAAAATGAGTTTAAAAGTGTTTTAAATTCTTCAATTTCTTGAAATAATTTGAGAAAGCAGTATTAATTCATTTTCACGTTTGAGAAAGCAGTATTAATCCATTTTCATGTTTGGTAGAGTTCTCCAGTGAAACCAACTGATTCTGGGTTTTCATTATTGGGAAGTTTTTGATTATTGATTTAATTATCTTACTAATTGTGAGTCTGTGTAAATATTTTATTTATGACACATTTTGATAAATCTTATATTTCAAGAAATGGAAATTTATTCTAGGCTTTCCAATTTGTTGGTGTATAATTGTTAATAGTAATCTCTTGATTGATTGATTTAATTATCTCACTAATTGTGAGGCTGTGTAAATATTTTATTTATGACACATTTTGATAAATTTTATATTTCAAGAAATGGAAATTTATTCTAGGCTTTCCAATTGGTTGGTGTATAATTGTTAATAGTAATCTCTTTTGATACTTTTTACTTATGTCATCAGCTGTAATGTCTCCTCTTTCATTTCTCATTTTTGTTATTTGATCACACTCTTTTTTTCTCATTATAGATAAGAGTTTGCAATTTTATTGATCTTTTCAAAGAAACAACTCTTAGGTTAATTGATTTTTAAAATGTTTTTCTATTCTCTATTTTATTTATTTCTGTAGTAACCATTAATTCCTTTCCTCTAACTTTAAGTTCAACTTGTTCTTTTTCTTTTTTTTCTTTTTTTTTTTTGAGTTCCTTTAAGTATAAAGTTAGACTGTCGATTTGAAATATGTTTCATTTCTTAATGTAGGTATTAACTACAAAGTTTCCTCTGTGTACTGCTGTTACTGAGTCCCATAGTGTTGGTGTGTAATAGTTTTATTTTCATGTTTTGTTCAAGATAATTTCAGATTTCCTTTGGGAATTTTTTCTTTGACCCATTTGTCATTGAACAGCATATTGTTTAGTTTACGCATTTTCTTTATACTTTTTTAGTTCTACTTTTCTTATTGATTTCTAGTTTCTTTTCATTTTGCTTGAAAATAATGTTCATATTATCTTCTAAAGGAATTTTATTTGTAGATAAAACGAGGGTTAAAAAAGGTTTTATTTCAGTCTCGAAGTTTAGAATTAAAACTTGATAAAATTATCCTAAGTACATAAAATTAAAATATTTATAACATTTGTATTTTAAGACTTCAAAGGAATGCACAGGCTTTTTATTTAGAGGGCTTAGGTTGCTATAAAGAAACAATGTTTAGTATTACACTGTATATGTTGGAGCAACACAGACCAAATTAAGGTGTTAATTTCATATCTTATGCTCTTTAAAACTGGGCATTAATTTAAGCTTTCTAAGCTTTCATTCTTTTTCTGGAAAAATAATGAGTGTAATATCTTTCCTAGATGAATGTTGCAAAGATTTATGGATAAACGTGTAGTACATAGGTTTATATAATAGTGATTCTATATCTTCCATTTTCCTAGTGATATATATCCTGATATTTATTCTTCTAAGATAAAGATAATTTACCTTCATAATATTTATTTATTGTTTACGTTGTAATAAATTTATATTGGAAAAGACAGTTAAAACTTTCTTCTTAAATGATTACATTT
>NW_012123376.1:10576274-10591989 GCF_000951035.1 Colobus angolensis palliatus
TATGTAACAAACCTGCACGTTATGCACATGTACCCTAGAACTTAAAGTATAATAAAAATAAAAAATAAAAAAAGTAAAAAAAAAATAATAAAAAAAATTAAAAATGGTATATCTTAAGGATACCATGTGAAACCCCAACAAAACTTCCACTGAGGATTTTCTATTGTATGATTCCATTTTTACCTTGTAGCATTTTTCACACTTAAAAGCTAGAAGAGATGAAATTCAAGGAAGTGTCTATTTTACAAAAACTTCTAGAATATGCTGCTAAATTTTTTCTGCTTTTGACTTCATTTCAGAGTGAGATATGTCGTTATCCTTTATTAAAGGTAATATGTATTATGTAAGTTCAATTAGATCAAGGTCTAATCTTTGACAACTGAGACTAGAGAGACCTCAGTTTGTTTTTTGAAGAATGCATCTATAAGTCAATATTAGATTCTTCTAGGAAAACTAAGAGAAGTTTCCAGTTTAAAGTTTGGAATCCATACTTAACAACTGTGAAAGAAGACAATATGGTAATTTACTCTTGCTTTTTCTCTTTATTATATTTGGCTTTGCTTCACAATGGATGTTAAGAAATGCAAACTATGGTTGAAAAAATATGTATACAAATTGTTATATGTAAATTATGTTTATATGTTTATATACATTTACGTATATATGCATAAAAATCGTTCAAATAGTTATTTTGGCTCTTTGTGAGGAGTTGTATTTGCTGAGTTAATCAGAAAAAAATTAAAATAGGAACTGAATCTAATATGTACTCGTTTTTTAGCAAATTCATGTATGCATGTATGTATGTACGTATGAATAACATCACCATTCTAATAATATGGATAGGAAAATCTTTTGTAAAGATAAAACATAATTTCTTTTGGTCATTTTTGGAAACTGTTTATACTGACAGAAAAAAGTATGTTTCTTACCTTCTGGGCCACTAAAATGAAGATAGCAGTATTATATTTTTGTATCTCTTATCTTTTTTTAGGTTTATATCCTATGAATTATTAATATATCAAAAACATTATGAAAATTTCATGAGTACAATAAGAAACAATGTTTCTACACTAACCAGTCTGAAATATCTTATTCAGAATAGTGAATTGCAAAATCTCTTTTTTTATTTTAAGCACTTATAACGACATGCAGAAAATTATGGTAAATATTTACCGAATATTCCACTATTTTTGTTTGGTGTCCAACAGCAGTATTAGAAGCAAATATAATGATAGTAAATTATATAAAATAACTTTATTACTTTTATCATCATCTTGATACATTCATGTGACATCTTAGAAATTAGCAGATTAAAAACAATCATAATTGTATTCAAAAATGCAATAGCAGAAGACTAAGAAATTATTAAGTGCTGTTTTAACAACTTATATTGATCAAAAGTAGCATTGTACTATATATTTCTGTATCTATATCTGCATAACTATGTGTACAATTATAAATATGTCTATAGCACCATTCAGATTTAAGTATATGCCTTATCCTAAACAAAACAATTAATAAAATCAAAAGGCAGATTACTCCAAATGAAGCACAAAAAGTAGACATAAAAAGAAAATACATATAAGAAATGACACACAGATAAAAGATTAAAAATTCATGGAATATTACAGGAAAATTGTATATTTATGTAGTTCTCCCATTCTAGATTTTTAGTAAGAAAATCCCAGTGTTAAAGGATGTCGACTAAGTGTCAGCTGGCCTCCATATCCACCCCTCATAAAAGTTCTAGTAAATTTAAAAATAAATCATAATGTATAATTTTGTGAGAAAAAAATAGCATTGCAGATGAACAACTATCCATGTTAGTTTTATGTCTTACATTAAAGTCTTTTAATTATGAAAGCATTTATTTACAGATGAGAGAAGAATCTACAGCAAATAGAGTACTTGTAGCAGAAGGTATTGTTCAGAATATATTTGTGCCATACTTCCACTAGATAGAGTTCGTATTTGAAAATTTGTGCTCAGTCAGAGATTATATTTTCCATCCTTAACAGCATCTAGGTGTAACCTTGTGGCCAAGTCAAAGCTAATAAGTTGTGAATAGAAGGTACATACAGTAGTTCTAAGTGTGATACATAAAAACCTTTGATGCTATTCTTCATGTTCTGTCTTCCCATTTTCCAGCTGGTTGTAGGCATCCAATGTGACTTTAAGAACCACATGTTGCCACCAAAAGAGGATTAATCTGCCTGTGTTCCTTAGTGACTGGACAAAGTATCTGTAATCCCTAACTGCCTGCTTTGAGTTGGACTTCAGGTGAGTGAAAGTTAAACGTTTATTATGTTAAGCTAATGATATTTTAAGTTTACTCAATTAATGCAGCTTCTGTTACTGAATTAATGCAGAACTTAATGTGTATGTAATAGTTTTAAGAAGAAATTAGCAGATCTACATACTATAGCAAGATTAGCTGAGTTCAAACCCTAACGCTGCCAATTACTAGTTGTGTAACTAAACAATTTAATTTCGTTGAAAATTTCATTGAAAATATGGAAAAATTGAAATCCTTTTACATTTCTGATGTGAAATGATAAAACAGTTGCTACTGAAAACAGTACGGAGATCCCTCAAGAACTTTTAATAGAATTACCATGTGATCCATCAATCTCACTTCTGAGTATATATCTAAAATCATTGAAAACGAGATCTCCATGCTATATTTCTACATTCATATTCATTACAGCTTCACTCACAAGGGCCAAGATGTAGAGACAACACAAATGTTTATCAACAAATGAATGGATAAAGGAAATGAGGTGTGTAAATACAATAAAATATTTTAACTTTTAAATAAATAAAATCCTATCATACGCTACAGCATGGATGAACCTTGCTGAGTGAAATAAACCGATCACATAAAGGAAAATGGTACATGATTCCTCCTAAAGTAGTCAATCTCTTAGATACAGAAAACAAAATGGTGGTTTCCAAGTGCTGAGGATAAAGAGGGGAGTTGTTCAATGGACTTAGAGTTTCAGTATCACAATGTGAAAAATTCTAGAGATCTATTGCACAGCAATGTGCATACAGTTAAACTATTTTACTGTACACTAACAAATGATTAAGCTGGTCCATTTTATGTATTTTTCATATAATAAAACTTTTAAAAAGTATTATGAACTTTAGTTTTAGTTTTCAATAACATCTTTTTAATGTAGATAACTATTTTAGGAATTTTAGATAGACTTGGCACTTTTAGGGTTTTTTTTTGTTAGAGAACCACAGGTGACAGTCAATACTTGGGTAAATTTTTGCACAATTCTTGTTCCAGCTTTCACTTTTGGTATCATAAACTTTTTTTTTTTTATAAATGCACTCAAGTTAGATAGAAACATTCATATTAACCAAGCTCAAGTTACTGATACATAATACTTATAGAGAATCTATTGTTTAATAGTAATGAAATTACTTTGTTAGATCTTTTTTTTTTTTTTAAGATGGAGTCTCGCTCTGTCGCCCAGGCATGCCCTACTAATTTTTGTATTTTTAATAGACACAGGGTTTCACCATGCTGGCCAGGCTGGTCTCGAACTCCTGATCTCAAGTGATTCACCCACCTTGGACTCCCAAAGTGCTGGGATTACAGGCGTGAATCACCACGCCCAGCCAATTTCTTAGATTTTCAGACTCCACTGGACTCTAATCTAGTGAGGAAGTGTCCTTGTCTATTTTGTATACAAATGATCAAACACATAAACAGAGTGTTTGACACATATGGTGCTTTTGGATTATCCCTGATTCTTCTTTTTCTGTCACACTACATAGCATATCAATTTCAAAAGCCTGCTAACTCTGCTTTCACATAAAAACTGGTTGTGAACAATACCACAATACTTTCATTTTTGTTACTGCTGTCCCTTGTCTCTTCTATTGATACATTTGCTTTCTAACTGCTCTGTATGCTACCAGCATCACTTCCCTATAATCCACTCCCACCCCAAAACCACTGTAATCCTTTTAAAATTTAGGTCATATCATGATCTTTCTCTGTTCACAATTCTATGTTTGTCTTCCCTTTTTATTTAATGGTCAAGAAAGTCCTTTTATTGATATTCTTACTGTTAACTTTCAACCTTTACCACAAGAACACTCTCTGAATTAATTTTTCAATTTGCACTGCATTTACACTGTCCTTACTGTAACGTGAATCCTCCAGACATTATCCTAAGTGCAATAGCTGTACTTCGTTTCTGAGTTTGGAATGCCTTTCTCTGGAAATCAGCAACACTTGCACCTTTAACCTTCAAATGTTGTTCAAATGTCACTTGCTCAATGAAGTGAGTACTCTGTAATTGCAACCACATCTCTACATCCTCTACCCTATGTGCAGCATATTTTTACTCCATATTCTTTATAATTTTTATCATAATATATAATTATGTATTTATAACATTTTCATCTATTCTCAACGACTAAAACACATGATTCATACAATCTATGCTTTTTCGTATTTACTGAAGAATAGTAATTCTATACTGATATTTCTGGTGTGCAGCACAATCTTCAGCATACAAAGAGGTGCTCAATAAATATATGTTGAATAGGTGGTGCATAGTAATTCTTCTGAGTGACTGGTGTCCCTAAGAGTGTATCTTTCATCACTAATTACCAACTATTTTAAAATAACACTGAAATAATTTATTAGTGAGGCAAAATCAAGTTTATTAGTTTACTGCACTAAGGAAAAACAGCCTCTTGCCAGTGTCTGTGTCATGGCACAGAAGGAGAAAGGTGAGTGATAGATTTTTATGGGATTTTGGTAAAAGATTGAGTCATTTAAAGGTAGTATTCCGATGTAAGTATCTGAGTGGAACTGTGCACATTTTGTGCTATATTAGAATTCCTGAAAACAGTGAGGCAAATATCAGAAGCAAGTCTTGATGATTAATCAATTGATAATTTAGCAGTTGAGAAGTATTGTTCTCAGAATGGATCTAATTAACCAGTTAAGTATTCTGTTTTCCTGATAAGGGGTTGCTTAATCAGTTGATCATTCAGATCAATGAACTTTGGGGAAGTTTCTGGAGGCAAATATTTAAGTTGTTTACTGATGTGCAAAAAAAAATCCTCCTGAAAGAGAAGTTCCTGAATTTTTATACTTTCCTTTTCTCCTTAGGAGCTGAAATTATTTTCCAATGTCGGATTTCTAATCATGTAATGCAGGGGTTAAGAATATTTATAATCTTTTTACTCTGTACTTGGTAATTCGCATGCATTAGTTTATTTAATCCTCAAGAACAAAACAGTGAGGTTGAATATTATCTACAATGAACAGATTTGTAAATTAGAGCTTAATTGTTTTTCCCATTTTTGTACAGTTAGGAATGATCAGAATTCAGATTTACACATATAACTTCATAATACTTGAGTTGAGAGACCATAAAATTTAGTGACTAATAGCTTGGGGTTGGAATCAGACAGACATAGATATAGTTGACTCTGCTATTAAAAACTTTAAGTTTTTAATCTTTTGAAACCCCAATTTCCATATCTATAAAATAAGTATCATTGTAGAACCTACCTTATGAGCTTGCTGTGATGATTGAGTTAAACACTTAATACATACTCTGCCATATAGTCAATGCTCAATACATATAATCTGCTTGTAGCATTATCATTAAAGTGTGGGTTATTTCCTCTGTGCTGTATTTATGGACCACTGTAAATCAATCTCTTATTTTCGCTCACTTGAACAAAAGCAGCCTAAATTAAAAACGGGCAAAACAAAACATACAAAATATATTAATAACAGCTGCTGAACAAAGACTTTTTAAAGAATATATATCACAAGACTCTTCTCACAAATGCTTTTAGTTAAAAGTGGCCTTGTGCAAAAGAAATACACTCTCATATTGCATTTCTCATTTTGGGTCTGGTTTGGTTTATTTGCTTGAATTTTATCTTGTAAAATATGTGCAAGTTTATACCTATTATTATACCAATTATTTGTAATTAAATGCTTCTATTAGTTTGTTGCAAAAGTAATTGAGGTTTTTGCCATTACTTTTGCACCAATGTAATATAGTTATCTCATGATGCCATAACTTTATAAACTTTTGCCATCAAAGTTGTGACTATAAGACAATTTTCTACATTCTCCAAAATTATCTGTCTATAAGAATGATAAATAATTACTTTTCATAATCAATACTTTACAAGAGTATTTCTGGAAAAATTCTTAACTATCTCTCAATATATAAATTGATGAAGCTAAACGCAATCACAGAGGCAATGATAAGGTAAACAAATTTATTTGATAATGGTAACTTATGAAATACGTGGAGTAAAAAAATAAATACAGGGAAATATCAGAGAAATGGCAGTGTATTGACTCCAAAAATACTCTTTTCCATATGAGACCACTGAAAAAATTGTCTAAGCTTACTTTTTCAAAAATGAACTCAAATCTTGCAAAATTTCAAGAGGCATTTATTCAAGAAAAATGGGTGTCTCAGTAAGAACAGTGAGCTTTGTATCATTTAACTAGCCCCTTTCCAACCCTCCTTTCATCGGTTCCTCAGTAACCTTGAAAACATACAGACTTGTAGCCATAATGAAAATCACCAGTCCAGTAGCCACTGAAACTGGAAAAAGCAGATTGGATTGCCCTGAAGCACCACTCCTGAGAATTGTCATTACTTGACCTCTCTGACAGTTTTATGGAAACCCCCACTCACAAGAAATGTCTCCATTTCACTTTAGGGCTCTTCCAGTGTTCACAACCTGTTCCCGGTGATGTTTTGCAAAAACAATCAGCAGAAATTGTTTAAAATTGTGCCCATTTGAAGCCGTGATAACAATTAGGGCAAACAAGAAAGTTTGCAAAAAACTTCAGAGGGAAGACTGGTAAAGGAGATGTCCATGGTGTTGCTTTGAAAGCAAAGACAAATTTGCGGATATCAATAAGGCCATGCAAATGTGTTAAGCTGCATGCATAGCTAGAAAAGACCTGAGAAGACCTTAAGCTTTTAGCTCTGGTGAACCTTGACTCTCTGCACAAACAGGAAAGTAAAGGCTAAGACAGAGTTGTAAACTAACTGTGTATTAACAGCCTGCCTCAACACAGAAGAAGAGCCCTTTAGGAAAGTCTAGGAGACTTACTGGTTTCAGATGTTACAGAAAATCTCTTTGCAATCATTAGTTGACCATTAATCTAAGTAAGTAGAAACTTAATGGCCATGCATTATAAAGAATACACGTGGTATAGAAGCAGCACAGCAAATCACTTAAAACCAATAACCATCCCTAGAAAAGGGGAAGAACATGATTTTAGAAGTTGCCATAATATATTATTTAAGTTGTCTAGGTTTCAACAAAACATTTTGAAACATTTAAAGAAACTACAATGCATGCATGGTCCATACAAAAGAATAACAAAAAATGAGTCAATAGTAAGGTTCCCTGAGGAAGCTCACATGTTGGATTGTCTAGATAAAAACACTTATCTATTTTAAACATAATACATATGTTTATGTATTATTAAAACCATATCTAAATAACAAAAATATAAAAATAAAACCTCACTTAATAGAATATATCAACAAAGAAATAGACATTATAAAAAGAACCTAATAGAAAATCTGGAGATGCAAAATACAATCCAAATTATTTTTGTTTTGTTTTGTTTCGAGACAGAGTTTTGCTCTTTCACCCAGGCTGGAGAGCAGTGGCACAATCTCGCCTCAATGCAACCTCTGCCTCCTGACTTCAAGTGATTTTCCTGCTTCGGCCTCCCAAGTAGCTGGGACTACAGGCACATGCCACCATGCCCAGCTAATTTTTATATTTTTAGTAGAGATGAGGTTTTACTATCTTGGCCAAGCTTTACTCTGATATCTTGACAATAGATTTGAACTAGCATAATAAAGAATTAGCAGACTTGAATATGGGTCGATTTGGATTACTCAGTTTGATAAATAAAAAGACAAAGAATTAAGAAAAATGAGTAGTCTAAGGGACTTGTGGAATATTTCAAGCATACAAAAGTATGAAAATCCCAGAAGTCGTCCCAGAAGAGAGTTCCAGAAGGAGATGGGAGAGAGAAAGAGGCAGGAAGAATATTTAAATAAATGATGACATCAAATTATACAATTTACCTTAAATATTAATTTACACCTCCAAAAACTTAATGAACTCCAAGTAGAATAATCTCGAAAGATCCAAACATATTGTAATCAAACTGTTGAAAGTAAAATTCAAGGAAAGAATTTTGAAATTTACAAGAGAAACCTGAGTTATCAAATTTTACTAGCACTTTCTCACCATAAAGCATGGAAACCATCAGAAACTGGAATAACATATTTACAGTGTTGGTAGTAGCAGCAAAAGGAAGGAAAACTCTCAACCCAGAATTCTGTATGCATCATAAGAATCCTTCAAAATGAAGTAGAGGAAACTATTTCCAGATAAACAAAAACAGAGTTATTTGATAACAAAGCTGTTTTCAACTGTGCTTGTCAAAAACAATTAGTTGAGATTGTATACTATTATGAGTGAATAAAATACGAATGATTAGTGAAGAAAATTTACAAGAAAAATAAAAATAACTTCATGTAAAAATGGAAAGAAGCTAGAAAGTTAAATAAATTCCCATAAAGAAACAAACAATACCAGTAAAGGTAGTTAGTTAGGTAAACATAAAAACAATGTAAACATATATTGTTTGCAGCTATTCTTATCTCCAGAATGATTTAAAAGATTAATGCATAAAGTTGTCCTAAAATTATAAAACTGTTTTATGACTGTTATGTAAAAAGATGTAATTTTTATGACAATAATAGAACAAAGAAGTGAAGAGTTAATGGAACTACAGAGAAACACAGTATTTGTGTACTACTGAAATCAAATTGGCATTAATTCAAACAAGGTTGTTACAAATAGGTTTAAAGTAAAAGTTTAGAAAAAATATGTCATGAAAACATTAACTATAGAGAGTTACATGGCTACACGAATATCAGATACTTAGGGAAAACATTCTTAATAGGGACAAAGAAATATTTTATCATCATAAAAAGTTAAATGATTAATATATTAATTTGCCTCACTATAGTAACCATTTTACTACCTATATGTATCCCATATCATCATATAGTAAACCTCACATGTACATAATAAAATTTGTTTTTAAAATCATCAATCCATTACAATAATTATAAACCTGGATACACAGAAAAACATAGACAACTCAGTGACAATATTGGAAACTCAATACTCTAATTTCAGTAATTGATAAAACTAGACTGACAATGAAGAGTGAAATTAAAAAACTTAAATAATGTTGTAAGCCAACTACACCTAATAGACCTCTTTAGACCCCTCCACAAAACAAGAGCAGGGTGCATAAAAAGCACTTGAAAAGATATTCAGTACAGTTAGACAAAACAGAAATGTAAAGAAAACCTATAATGAGATGCTTCTATTACAATAGTTATCATCAGAAAGACAACAACAAATGTTGACGCCAATGTGAAAACATTAAAACCCTCACAATTTGTTTGTGGAAATGTAAAATCCTTCAGTCATGGCAGTGGGTTCATTGTTGTCTCTCCAAAATTCCTGTCCACCCAAAATGTCATAATATGACCTTATTTTAAAATAGGGTCTTTGCAGTTGTAATTAGCTAAGGATTTCTAGATTAAATCATCTTAGATTTAAGTCAGGCCCAAATACAGTAACTGATGATCTTATAAGAACAGAAGAGGAGAGAAGAGGGGAGGGGAGGGGAGGGGAGGGGAGGGGAGAGGAGACACATGGGGAGGAAGTCCATGTGAAGAAGAGAGGCAATGATGGGAGTGATGCAGTCATAGTCCAAATACTCTAGGACCCACCAGAAGCTGAATGAGTCAAGAAATACTTTTTTCTTATATCCTCAAAGAAAATCAGGAGCCCCTGACACTTTGATTTTGTACTTCTATCCTCCAGAACTTGAAATAATACATTTCTGTTTTTAAGCCACTGTTCTTGGGGTAATTTGTTATCATAGTCCGAGGAAACTAATATTTAAAAAATAGTTGACAGTTTCTTTACAAAGTAAAATGTTGAGTTAAAACAGAATCCATTAATTCCATTCATGAGAATAAGAAAATATATGTCCATGCAAAAATTCACTCATCAATGTTTAGAATAAAATTATCCATAGTAGCCAAAAAGTGGAACAGCTCAAATGCTCATCAATTGGTGAATGGATAAACAAATGTAGTATATCATATAATAGAATATTATGTACCCATAAAAAGGAATTCAATACCGTTGCATGTCACACCATACAGGAATCTTGTAAACAGTATGATAAGTAAAAAAGAAATCTGACTCCAAAGGCCACATATTGGGTAGCTGCATTTATATGAAATGTCCAGAATACACAGATCCATAGAGACAGAAAGGATGCATCATTGTCAGAGGCCAGGGGAAAAAGAGAACGAGGTGTGAATGCTAACAGTGCAGGTTTTTGAGGGCAAGTGATGGAAATATTTTTAAATGTGATAGCAGTAGTGGTTGTAAAACTTCCACTTGTAAAAAATCACTGAATTTTATGTTTTAAAATAGTGAATCTTATGGTGTGTAAGTTACATTTCATTTAAAAATAAAAAATTAATATTTACTGCATTATTCTAAAGATTCCAGATATTAATCCTTTATATTCTGTCTGCACTTTTTATAATTTTGCAATTCATTGAAATCCATCCACTCTTAAATTTGTGATGCAAAATATTTGACATAGTCATAAGATGTCTCTATGCTGCCCAAAACCCTGTTCATATAATAAAATCCACTCCATCTGATATTTTTAGAAGTCCAGCCACTGCATATATTCCATTCACTCTTAAATTACATTGTACACATTGCATTTTAGACTTTTCTAAATTTGTTTTAATTAGACCTTTAACTACAAAGGGTTTACACATATAATGTGCTAAACCTCTAAAGAGAATAGAATTTTCCCACATAATGTTATTTTTCTTTTTCTAATCAAGCTAAAGGCCTGGCTAACTTTCTTCCATGTGATTACCATATAAATAAATAAATACATAAATATAGATATATACATAAATCAGTATAATCTTAACCAGGCTTTAATGCCACCTCTGTGATCTTTCTTTGTTCACCACTTATTCATTGGAGAAATAATAATGTGTCACTCAGAAATAAATGGCACAAGAGCAATCCACTTTTATCAATTTATGAAGAGATTACTACTATATATAGACTGTGATAAAATTAAACTATATTCACTTCATGTATTTCTCCAATTTTCCTTAAAACCAAATTAAAGTTGGGGCAAAATTAATAAATACAAAAATCTTCAGAAATACTTAATTTTTATCTCTAAATGCATTTGAAAAAATATATTTCAAGATAATTTATTGCAGAAACTATACTTGTTAAATGCTTCTTTTTCAGGAAATATCTTAAACAAAATTTTCATTGAGCACTTACTATGTGCTTGTACAGTTTTATGTATTTATACCCCTTCAAGAATGTTTTATCTTTAAAATATCTTATGAGTTACTAAAAACAGCTCCATTTACATATCAGGAATCTGTTGCATAAATGTATCAAATATTTGTTTAAGGTCACACAGTTAACAGGAACTGAGGACAGGATGCACACTCTAGTTCTGTGGCTGCAGAGTTCCCCCTCTTCTTGACCGCTCTTGGGGGCAGTAGTTAACATTTTGGGCTATCACACTGCACAGTGACCACAGATAATAATAATGTATTGTATATTTCAAAATTACTAAAATAATAGATTTTTAATGTTTCTCACCATGAAAAAAATTAAGCTGGTGAGATGATGGATATGTTAATTTGCTTGATGGAATCTTTCTAAAATGTATATGTAGATCAAACATCACATGGTACCCCATAAATATACACAATAATTATTTGCTTATTAAAAATGAATTAGTAAAAAAGTTAAAAAATTTAAAAATCTGAGGAGGAAAGCCATCATTCTTACTGATATTGTAAAAACTACAAAATATTAAACAAACAAAAAATAAAACCAGTTTTTTCACTTCATTCCGGAACATTTCACCCCTTTCGTCTAACCAGCACTACCAGAAATCATAAAACCAGAGTATATTACTGAGAAAACTTTTATGCTTTGCTCCAAGTATTTTCATATTAGCATATGAGGTTTTTATTTCTTCAATATTATTAGAAACTCCAAAAGTGTGCCATGTATTATTTTATGGCGTAGATATTGGGATTGAGCATTTTCACTGAAGTTCAAATAGCTTCACTGAAGCTTATGGCTAACCTTAGCTGTTTTATAAATGAGTACAAAATGGACTAAAATACATATCAATCACCACAACCCCAAAATGGAAAGGTCTAAGAAGTTTTTACTCCATTAATGTACATCATATGCTCTTCAACTTATATGTATTATGTTAGTGAACATTCATTCAAAGCACTTTGAAAATGCTTTTAAGACTTCCCTGGAGATGATTTCCATATAAAATTATCACAATTGAGATCTACTCTATAGTATATAATTTATTTGAATATGCTATTTTCTTACACAAAATTTAATGCAGCACCATGGATCATTAAGTACGAAGAATTCAAACACAAGTCTCTAGTGACAATTTACTATGTAGAAATCTTTTTGAAAGAGACTTTTGAAAACATAACAGTCCTGTGCCACTCAAATGTATCATTCGTAGTAACTTGTCAAACTTACAGATGAAACTGATGAACATTAAAAGGCAGTTTATTAATTAATATCTTGGAGTTTTATGTAACAGTTTTTTTTATTTGAAATCTTCTTTAAAGTTGAAATGTGTTGCTTATACTAACTTTATGGTTTAGGTAAAGAAAGCAAAAATGCAAGTATGTGTAGAACACATCTTATTGTTCAAAAATAACCTTTACAAAATGTAATTTTTATTATATTCTGAAAATGTATTATAGGATATTAATAGTTCAGTTCAAATATATGTATTGCACTTAAGCTTTATAAATCTGTGCTGCCTATTGGCTGTAGTTTATTAAAAAATTACTGCTAAGTAACAAACCACTATATACTATAATACTATATATTTGCACATACTTTTCTCTAATTGAATATATGATTTCAATATTTTAGACCATTTCCTAGGTGTGGTATATATGATAAACTAAGTAAACTCTAAGTTCTGCACATTTTTCCAATAGCTTATTATGCATAGAGCTAACAGTGTCACTATATGAGGCATCTCCAGATGGCAAGTACATAAATGGGAGACTGGGGAAACTTGTAAAATCAATTACAATTGCAGGTGAAATTAAATTTGGAAGCCAAATCATTAATATATTGAATATGCATCTGGTTAGAATTCTTTGAACCATTTAGGAACACTTCTATCTTATTCTAACTCAAGAGCCTCTTACATGTTGTAACTGTTAAGCATTCTCTGTCTGAATTAAGACCATATGTGAAGTTTAGGCTTATCCCCAAGGTGTCCATCTGGAGCAACTGATGTTGATTTCATTGTTCAATCTTGATGTCCACATATGAGAATCAGTGAGATAGATAACTAAGTGAGTTGATTAAATAGACTTTTCTGTGTTCTTAAAATATGTTTGTAAAATTTAATACTTAAGAATGCTTGAGATTTAAGATTAATTTTATTTAAAATTAATTATTATTTTTATTAAAGCATCTAATAATTTACAATTAAATGCCTTTCAAAAATTTTCTTAGAACAACATTAATTCTTTCATAATCTTGTTTCTTTATAAAGTATCAGAATACAGGCTCTAGTAAATTAGAATAAATGAGTTACAGATTTTTGAAACATTTTAAAATACAACTATATATAAAGTACTTGCCATTTAATTTCTGAGAATGTTAATATTTTCCATTAATAACCTGTTTTATAGGATTTGTAAGTCAATGTTAGTTAAGAAAATGTCTTTCCCAAAGATATGCAATTCCTTTATAATTATTCGTAAACTTTTAAAAGACCAATATATTCAAAACAAATATAAAAAACATACTGTATACTGACCACTGACACGTTGTCATTGTAGCCATTATTTATATATTGTTTTCTCTAAATAAAATTCTTTTGTTCTGAAATTACTTAATAATACAGGAGTATTAATAATTTCTACTCCATTTTTATTTAAATGAAAGGAAAACCCTTATGGAGCCCTAAACGTAGAGGCAGCTGCAAGACTCTAAGTAACTTCCATTATGTAAGCCATCAAAAAGATTTACAATATTGTAACCAATGTCACTCTTACAAAATTTGCTTTTTGCTTCAGATTACACAGTTATTTTCACAAAAGCATTTAATTTTTATTAATTTGTAGCACATAAATTATTGTTATTTTAAACAAATTTGTAAATTGATTTATTCTCTGGTTTTATTTTGAATTTGGTAAATATTGATACATGTAAGCAAAATAAATAAAAGCTCTTTATAATCCTGAAAAATTTTAGAGAATGTAAAGCATGCCTAGGACAAAAAGCTTGAGAAACGCTGCTTATGGGCATGCTATGCATAATTAATAGATCAATATAACTTCCAAGGAGGTAAAAAATGGTTCTTAGAGGTGGGTAAAAACATTTTATTCTTTTTATTTATGAAATGCAACTATACATAGAATACATAAACATATATATCATATATCTGTGGTGTTAAAATTCCATGTAGGATGGATAATTGGGGAAAAAATGTCTAGAAGGCTCTTGATAGGGAGATGGTAATAGAAAAAAAAATTATAAACCCTACTTTAAGTTAAAGTCTAAGTTCTAGAAAGAGGTCAAGAATGTGCTTACTTAGCATCAGTGAGCTTGCAGTGTTAAATTAGATATTCATTGTTGTCTCTCCAAAATTCCTGTCTACCCAAAATGTCATAATATGAACTTATTTTAAAATAGGGTCATATTATGACCCTATTAGCATCAGGGTTTGTGTGGAAGAGCTCTACTCCACAGCCATTTTTGTCTTTGATTATGGTATCATTCATCCACTTGGCTGGTCTTTGAATATGAGACTGTGTGATCACATAATTACTGTACCTGAATGTCAGATCCTTGTAGGCTTGTCGTTTCTTCCTCATCTTAACCTTCCAATTTCCTTAAGTGGATCAGTGCATGCTAAGCCTTCCCATACCTTTCTTGGGGCTGAGAAGCAAAGCGGAATTTATTTGTTCTTCCATACTATGGGGCCTTTCAAAGCGTCTATCATCTGCTTCAAGCTTCTTCTCTTCCCCACACACTTCAAATTGCGTTTACTAATTTGCTTCTTCAATGTCATTGTGGCATAAAACCAGTATGCAAAGATACTGCCTCAAAATTTCAGAAAGGAATGACTTGAAATGATTCTATGTAGTCTTTGACTAAGGAAGGCTGCCAAACTACCTATGAGTGCCAGTGACTAGAAGTCACTGTATTATTCACTGCAACAGAGTTGTCATAAAATAAACAAATACTGTAATGCACTGCATGAGGAAATGTCAGACAACAGTGGACCCCTTATGTGACAGTGGTCCAATAAAGTTACAACAGAGCTGAAAAATTCCTATTGCCTAATGAGGTCCAAACCATCCTAATGTTATTGTACCAATGCATTGCAAATATGTTTGTGCTGACGCTGGTGTAAGAAAACATGCTGTGCTTAATACTTGATGATAAGAAATGACTATGTTACTGGTTTATGTATTTACTATACTATCCTTTTTTTTTTTTTCTTTTT
>NW_012123376.1:10592989-10607121 GCF_000951035.1 Colobus angolensis palliatus
CATGCTGCTATAAAGACACATGCACATGTATGTTTATTGCGGCACTATTCACAATAGCAAAGACTTGGAATCAACCCAGATGTCCATCTGTGACAGACTGGATTAAGAAAATGTATCTTTCTACTTATAAAAAATAAATTAATTGCAATACAGCCACAGGCAGATCCTTTAGGATGTATTTCAGAGGAAACTATTGTTATTGCAGGAGATTACAGCTCCATGAATGTTATTATCTATGAAGAACTTCCAGTGGGGCAAGATGTGGAGGTGGAAGACAGTGATATTGATGACCCTCAGCCTGGCTAGTCCTAGGCTAAGGTGTGTGTTCGTGTCTTGGTTTTTAACAAAAAAGATTAAAAAGTAAAAGTAAATAAATTTGAAAATAGAAAAAAATTTGAAAATAACCAGCTATGGCTGGCTCCAGAGATATCACTTGGGCAATGTTTCAGCTGTAATTTGAATGTCTCACTTACTTCCACAGAAATTAGAGAATAAGAAACTTAATTCAGTACAAATAGAAGCCTTATACATTGGCAAATGCTAGTTGATACTCTCATTAGTCATATAAAACCTAGAAATATGGAAAGAAGTCATGGAATCGCCATGTGTTCTTTGAAGACATACAGTGGAATTATGAATAGGAAAAGTTGAGTACATTGATTTCTTTTCTCATTCTTGCTCTGAGAATTTAACTACAAAGTACTGTTCATGTAAGATGACCTTTAAGATTTCTGGAGCCTTTAATTTTTCCTGAGTTTTACATTTATTATTTCACCTTTTAAAATATTGAACTTGTATTTTAAGTTCATTTATGGATAATGAACTTATCCATTATTGCAAGTTATAAAACCATCAAGTGACACTCGATGGTTTGATTCTATTGAGGAGATAAAATTTCCTGTTTTAGAATGTACAATTTCTTAGGAAAATGTAATCTCTTTAGCATTCATAGCTTCTTTTTACTTGTGATAACCTATTATTCTTAACATTTTTCATAAAAATTGCAGAATACATATTTGCATCATTATTACTATAGTTAAAAAGTAAGTTTACTAAATTCAGAATGGAAACACACTTATTATTTGATGTTATATTAATGATTTCCCTTTTAAGCAGGAATTTAAGATCATATTCCAACAGTCTATGGCTCTGTGAATGATATTCAGTTTATTTAATTAAAGAATGCTGTTCTAATTACTAGCTTCCAAAAAGAAACAGTATATTAAAATGTATATTTTTAGTAAGATCTTTCATAGATAAGTAATTAGAAGCTATAACGTCATTTGATGTCATGTGAAAAACAATCTTTTGTGAGACAAATAGTAAATAGAATGATAGGGAACATAGTCTTCCAATTAATACAATGGTAGAGAACATAGTCTTCCGATAAATTTATCTGTAATTTTCAACTTACTGATTGTAAAAGACAGGCAATCAGAAATCTGCAGAAAGCAGAAGTCTATGGGTTAATGAGTTTCTAACTTTTAACTGTTAGATTCTAAGAACAGTTTTGGTTGAAACATAAAAATGGACATATTATTCATCACTTTTTAGAGTATTTACTCCAAAAAAAAAAAAAACAGACTGCAGAAAGGGAGAAATTTGGGACAATGTCAGTAGAAAGTCAGTCTTTAATGCCAAAAATAATAACATTTAGCACATAGGGAGTATCATGATAATCTATAGAAAACTAGTTTAAGAAATGGTTTGTATATGTTTTTCCTATGAGTCTTTACAAAAACCTAAATCCAATTAGGGTGACCTGATTTTATCAACAGCAGTGTAACTAAAGAAAGTGTTTGCCTAATCAATTTTATTGTAACCTTGCTTTCTGAAGCAATGCTGGGTTAATAGAAGGATGGTGCTTTGCAATGGAAGCTGCAAAAAGAGAGGGTCTTAAAGAATTGTGATGTGTCACTGTATCTCCAGTTCTTTCTCAGAAAAAGCACATTCTGATAAAATGGATGTAGAATTCCAATTGGGATAAATCATTAGAGAGTTAAAGTTTTAGGTCATTGTTCTTCATGACTTGTTACTTGCTAATCAAACACCTTTCTGGCATTAATTTGGCCATCCGATATGAACATTATACAAAATATGATGTAATGACCAGAAAATACTTTATCTTACGCCTAGTAATATCCTGATTTTTTCTTTATTTTCCTCTTTATTTTCTTTTTTCTTTTTGTCTCATTTTCTTCCAGTTTTAAAAACCAATTTGAAGATATTTTCCACTGTCATAACTCTGCACATGGGGACTATTATTTTGATACATCATTATTAATTTGTAGAATTAGATGATTGATCTTACCACATAATGATAGGCACTGGGAAGAAATCTCTTCTTTTACATTATGTTTATTACTATTTTACCTAATTGCTATGAGAATTGATTCTGATAGAAGTTCTCAGTGTTTCCCATTTAAAAACAGAATAGGATATCTGGTAACTTTTCTGAGTAAAACTATGCCTGGGCATCATTTAATTTTTGATTCCCAGATTTCTTTAAAATCAAACCTTTGAAAACCGATACAGTCAATTTGGGCTTGACAGTTATCTCTCATGTCATAATAAAGTGAAAGCACAAAATTGAAATTAATTTTTCGTATTTCATATTCTCACACACATATATAGCATTTATATTTTGTTTAGTTTCTTTTCAACTTTTATTTTAAGTTTGGGAGTACACATGCAGGTTTGTTACATGGGTAAATTGCATGTGGCAAGGGTTTAGTGTACAGATAATACAGCATAGTATCTGGTAGGTAGTTTTTCAGTCCTCTTCCTTCTCTCACCCTGTGCTCTCAAGTAAGCCCCAGTGTTTTTTATTTCCTTATTTGTATTCATGTGTACTCAATGTTTAGCTCTCGTTGATAAGTGAGAACATGCAGTATTTGTTTATCTGTTCCTCTATCAATTTGCTTAGAATAATGGCCCCCAACTCCATCTGTGTTTCTGCAAAAGACATGACTTTGTTCCTTTCTATGACTGTGTAATATTCTGTGGTGTATATATATATATATATATATACACACACATACATATATATACATATATATAATATAATATATATATATCATATTTTCTTTATCCACTCTACCGTTGATGAGAATCTAGGTTGATTTCATGTCTTTGCTATTGTGAATAGTGATGTGAAGAACATACAAATGCATGTGTCTTTATGGTAAAATGATTTATATTCCTTTGAGCATATACCCAATGATGGCATTGCTGGGTTGAATGGTAATTCTGTTTTAAGTTCTCTGAGAAATCACCAAACTGCTCTCCACAATGACTGAACTAACTTAAATTCCCACTAGCACTACATGAGCATTCCCTTTTCTCCACAACGTTGCCAGCATCTATTATTTTTTTTTTTTTTGCATTTTCATAATAGCCATTCTAACTGGTGTCAGATGTAGTATCCAATTGTGGTTTTTATTTGCATTTCCCTAATAACTAGTGATGGTGAACACTTTTTTAAAGACTTGTTGACTGTGTGTGTCTTATTGTGGAAATTGTTCGTGTCCTTTGCTCACTTTTTAATGGGGTTGTTTTGCTTGTTAATTGTTGATTTGTTAAAGTTCCTTATAGATGCTGGATATTAGGCCTTTGTTGGATGCATAGTTTGCAAATGTTCTCTCCCATTATTTAGATTGTCTGTTTACTTTGTTGACAGTTTCTTTTCCTATGCAGAAGCTTCTCAGTTTAAATAGGTTCCATTTGTCAATTTTTGTTTTTGTTGCATTTGCTTTTGAAGTCTTTGTCATGAAATCTTTGCCAAAGACAATATCCAGAATGGTATTTCCTAGTTTTTCTTCTCCTTGTAGTTTCTTTGTTTTGTTTTACATTTATTTAAGTCTTGAATCCATCTTTTTTATTATCATTGTACTTTAAGTTCTAGAATACATGTGTACAGTGTGCAGGTTTGTTACCTAGGTATACATGTGCCATGTTGGTGTGCTGCACCCATCAACTTGTCATTTACATTACATATTTCTCCTAATGCTCTCCCTCCCCCAGCCCCCCACCCCCGACAGGCCCCAGTGTGTGATGTTCCCTGCCCTGTGTCCAAGTGTTCTCATTGTTCAATTCCTACCTATAAGTGAGAACATGCGGGGTTTGGTTTTCTGTCCTTGTGATACTTTGCTTAGAATGATGGTTTCCAGCTTCACCCATGTCCCTGTAAAGGACACGAACTCATCCTTTTTTATGGCTGCATAGAATTCCATAATATACATATGCCACATTTTCTTAATCGAGTCTATCATTGATGGACATTTGGGTTGGTTCCAACCAACTATTCACTATTGTGGAGAGTGCCACAGAAAACATACATGTGCATGTGTCTTTATAATAGCATGATTTATACTCCTTTGGGTATATACCCAGCAATGGGATTGCTGGGTCAAATGCTATTTCTAGTTCTAGATCCTTGAGGAATTGCCACACTGTCTTCCACAATGATCGATCTAATTTACATTCCCACCAACAATGTAAAAGCATTCCTGTTTCTTCACATCCTCTCCAGAATCTATTGATTCCTGACTTTTTAATAATCGCCATTCTAACTGGTGTGACTCATTGTGGTTTTGATTTTCATTTCTTTGATGACCAGTGATGATGAGCATTTTTTCATGTGTCTGTTGGCTGCATAAATGTCTTTTGAGAACTATCTGTTCATATCCTTTGCCCAGTCTTTCATGGGGTTATTTTTTTCTTGTAAATTTGTTTAAGTTATTTGTAAATTCTGGATATTAGCCCTTTGTCAGATGGGTAGATTGCAAAAATTTTCTCCCATTCTGTAGGTTGCCTGTTCACTCTGATGATAGTTTCTTTGGCTGTGCAGAAGTTCTTTAGTTTAATTAGATCCCATTTGTCTATTTTGGCTTTTGTTACCGTTGCATTTGGTGTTTTAGTCATGAAGTCCTTGCCTGTGCCTACGTCCCGAATAGTCTTGCCTAGGTTTTCTTCTAGGATTTTTATGGTTTTAGGTCTTACATTTAAGTTTTTAATCCATCTTAAATTAATTTTTGTATAAGGCTTAAGGAAGGGATACAGTTTCAGCATTCTACATATGGCTAGCCAGTTTTCCCGGTACCATCTATTAAATAGAGAATCCTTTCCTCATTTCTTGTTATTGTCAGGTTTGTCAAAGATCAGATGGTTGTAGATATGTGGTGTTATTGTTCTGTTCTATTGGTCTATACCTCTGTTCTGTTCTATTGGTCTATATCTCTGTTTTGGTACCAGTACAATGTTGTTTTGGTTACTGTAGCCTTGCAGTATAGTTTGAAGTCTTTCAAAGCGTGATGCCTCCAGCTTTGTTCTTTTTGATTAAAATTGTCTTGGCTATGTGGGCTCTTTTTTGGTTCCATATGAATTTTAAAGTAGATTTTTCCAGTTCTGTGAAGAAACTCATTGGTAGCTTGATGGGGATGACATTGAATCTATAAATTACCTTGGACAGTATAGCCATTTTCACAGTATTGATCCTTCCTATCCATGAGCATGGAATGTTCTTCCATTTGTTTGTGTCCTCTTTTATTTCATTGAGCAGTGGTTTGTAGTTCTCCTTGAAGAGGTCCTTCACATCTCTTGTAAGTTGGATTCCTAGGTATTTTATTTTTTTGTAACAATTGTGAATGGGAGTTCACTCATGATTTGGCTCTCTTTGTCTGTTGTTAGTGTGTAGGAATGCTTGTGATTTTTCCACATTGATTTTGTGTCCTGAGACTTTGCTGAAGTTGCTTATCAGCTTAAGGGGATTTTGAGCTGAGATGATGGGGTTTTCTAATTATACAATCATGTCATCTGCAAACAGGAAGAATTTGACTTCCTCTTTTCCTAATTGAATACCCTTTACTTCTTTCTCTTGCCTGATTGCCCTAGCCAAAACTTCCAACATTTAATCCATCGTGAGTTGGTTTTACTATATGGTGAAAGAAGGGGTCCAGTTTCAGTCTTCTGCATGTGCCCAGCCAGTTATCTCAGCACCATTTATTGAATAGGGAGTCTTTTCCCGATTGTTGATTATTGTTGACTTTGTCAAAGTTTAGGGGGTTGTAGGTGTGTGACTTTCTTTCTGGGCTCTCTATTTTGTTTCATTGAACTTTGAGTCTATTTTTATATCAGTGTCATCCTTTTTTAATTACTGTAGCCTTATAGTATAGTTTGAAGTGGGGTAATGTGATGCCTCCAATTTGGCTCTTTTTGCTTAAGATTGCTTTGGCTATTTGGGCTCTTGTTTGGTCCCAAATAAATTTTAGAATAGATTTTTTCTAATTCTGTGAAGAATGTCATTGGTAGCTTGTTAGGAATAACATTGAATTTGTAAATTGCTTAGGTTAGTATGGCCATTTTAACAATATTAATCTTTTTGTCCATAAGCATGGAATCACATTTACATTTTGAAGTTGCAAACTGTATTTCAGTTTCTTTCTAAAATTTTAAAATGAATATGTGAGTATTATCAAAAATAAAACTATGCAAATATATGGCAATAGAAACTTAATAAACTGTTTTCCCTGTCATACCATCCTTTGTTCTCTGAGACTTCCAAGTTATCTTTATAGTTTGCATATCATAATCTCTTCTTTTACTTCTTACAGTCATATAAAATATATTAGCATCGATGATATACTCTTGAATTTGTAAAGTGTTATATCATACCTTCTGATATTACTTTCAATATAATGCAATTTTTAACATTACATATGACTGAACAATAGGGTGTCTTGGAAAAACTAATTTCTGTTAATGTTATTGCAGTTTCATTTATTCAAAACCATTTTGACCCCAAAATAAATTTATCCTTCATGTATTCTATCTATATGTCTCTTTGTTTTACTCAGTCTCAGGCTAAATGCACAGACACAAACACTGCCAGCCCAAGGCTTTAGAAATGTTCATCCTCTACACACACCCTGTTCTCATATAGAGGACTAAAAAAAAAACAAAAAACAAAAAACAAAAACAGTATAACAATACAAACATGGGCAACCTTTTTTTGAACAAGCACATATTTTTCCTTTAATGATGTTCCCTAAACAAAACAGCTAGCAGAAATTTGATTTGCCATGTAAAATGTCACAATTTAATGTAAACATCAAATAAAATACCAAAATTGTTACTGAAGAGAGAAGAAAAAACACAGCAAAATATTTTTAAAAGGCTTCTCCTGATGACACAGACAGAAATGTTTATGGTTACAGTTTAAAAAGCCAAGAGGTGAGAATAAATTTGCCACCATCTCCCCTTGTCCCAGCATAAGAAAAATAACAGCCACAAATCAAAAGAAGGAAGGCCAATTGGATGTCACCACACAATTTCCAGACACTGATTTCTGCTATGTTGATGCAGTGTTGCTTTGGACAGTTTTTATAGATCTTCTAGTACCTAACAGATGAAAATATAATTGTACTCTCAGAGCTTCATCAGGGAAGCGAGATATTTTCTAAGGAAAAATGGGGAATGTATAGTGAAAATGAGAGGAAATTCCTCTTGAGTAAGGATGACAGACAAAATTCAGATGTTCAGTTCAATTTAAATTTTAAATATCAATTGTAATGTATGTCCCAAGTATTATGTGTGGCACATATATACAAAAAAATCTGCTGTTTATCTGAAATTCAAATGAAATTATATGTGTATTTTGTATTTGTTAAATTTAGCAACCCATTCCTGGGGAGTTTTTTCTGCAGTTTTTTTCCTTCTCTTCTGCCATATATTTCTGACAAAGTAACATCACATAAGTGTGTCTTGTTCAAAGAATTTCTGACACCAATCTCCTTCTGGTCAGCTTGTCAGTGCCTTATTCTTTTCCAATTTTCTTGTTCCCTGTCTGAATTGCCCTATACTTTTCACATGGGCTCTTCTTCCAGGCTTCCATTTTCCTCCTCACATTGTGCCAGCTTCACAGTTTCCTCTCTGCTGCCTGCTTGTGTGTCCCAACCGAGACACTGTTGTTGCTGCTCCTAACAGCAATGCCTTCCTGCATACTACATGTGAGAGACTGCACTTGAGAACTGCTTTCTAGCTCTTTCATTTCCTGTGGCCTTTCCTCATCCTTCGGATCTGTAGCCCAAGAGCATGAAGGAAAATGACCTTCTCTACTGAATCTGTTACAATTAATGAACTAATACTGTTACATGATCATTAACTAATGTTCACAGTTTACATTAGCCTTCACTCTTAGTGATGTACATTTCCACGGGTTTTGGCTGAATGCACAATTTCATGCATCCACCATTAAAATATCATAACAAATAGTTTCAGTGTCCTAAAAATGCCCTGTATACCACCTACACATCTTTTTCTCTTTCCCCAGGACTTCTCACAGTTGCTGACATGTTTACGATCTCCATACTTTTGCCTTTTCCATAATGTCACATAGTTGGAAACATAGTACATAGACTTTTCAGACTGTATTCACTTACCAGTATACACTTAGGTTCTGTGTATGTCTTCAGGTGGCTTGATAGCTCATTTCTTTTAGGAGCTAAATATTGCTCCAATGTATGGATGTGTGATTCACCTATTGAAGAGCATGTTGACTGCTTTCAGTTTTGGGGCAGTTATGAAAAGAATGTGTTGCAAAAGCTTGTGGGCAGGTTTTAGTGTGGACTGAGTTTTTTTTTTTTTTTTTTTTTGAGATGGAGTCTAGCTGTGTTGCCCGGGCTGGAGTACAGTGGCCGGATCTCAGCTCACTGCAAGCTCCGCCTCCCGGGTTTACGCCATTCTCCTGCCTCAGCCTCCCAAGCAGCTGGGACTACAGGCGCCCGCCACCTCGCCCGGCTAGTTTTTTGTATTTTTTAGTAGAGACGGGGTTTCACCGTGTTAGCCAGGTTGGTCTCGATCTCCTGACCTCGTGATCCACCCGTCTCGGCCTCACAAAGTGCTGGGATTACAGGCTTGAGCCACTGCGCCCGGCCCCTGAGTTTTCAACTGGGAGAGTGATTACTATATTATACGACAATCATGTTAGCTTTGGAATACATTACTAAACTGTCTTCCAAAGAATGTCTACAATTTTACATTTATGCTAGCATTGATAAAAAATTGTTGTTGCTTCACACCCTTGCCAGTATATAGTGTTGTCAGTGATTTGAATTTTTAGCATTTAATTGGTGGTTATTGTTATTTCATTGTTCTTTTGACTTGTACTTCCCTGATGGCATATGACGGTGTATGATAATAAATATCTTTTGATGTTCTTATTTGCCATTTATATAACATTTATTTGGTTAAATATCTATTTGTCTTTTAAATAGGGTTGTTTATTTCTTATTTGTGAGTTTTTATAATGGGTTGTTAATTTCTTATTTGTGACTTTTAAAAAAATTGGTTATTTCTTATTTTTGAGTTTTTAGAGTTTTTTTATATTTTCAAAACAAGTCCTTTATCAAATACATGTTTTGCAAGTATTTTCTCCATATACTTGGCTTGGATTTTCATTCTCTTAACAATGTCTTTTGCCAAGCGACATTTTTAATTTTAATGAACTCCTACTAATAATTATTTTTTTCCCATGGGTTGTGTTTTGGTGTCATACTTCTAAAAGTAATTGCCATACCCAAGGACACCTAGAATTATCTTCTGTTATCTTCTAGGACTTTTATAGTTTTGCCTTTAGGTCTGTGATCTATTTTGAGTTAATTTCTTTGAAGGGTGTAAGGTTTGCGTACAAATTCATTTTTTTTTTTCTGCACGTACATGTTCAGTTGTTCTAGCATCATTTGTTGAAAAAACTATTCTTTCTTTTTTGAATTGTGTTTGCTGTTTTATCAAAAATTAGCTGACTATGTTTACATGTGTCTAGTACAAGACTCTCTGTTCCATTGATGTATTTATTTGTTCTTTTCTTCCAGTACCACACTGTCTTAATTGTTGTAGCTTTATCGTAAGTCTTGAAAACCGGTAGTGTTAGTCTTACAACTTTGTTCTTCTGTATTGTGTTGGCTACTGTGGGTCTTTTGGCTTTCCACGTAAAATTTAGAATAATCCGTTTGTTGACACCTGCAAGGATACTTGCTGTAACTTTTATTGGGATTGCATTGATTCTATAGAACAAGTGGGAAGAATTTACATCTTGATAATATGGAGACTTGCTATCCATGACCATGCAATATCTCTCCATTTATTTCGATCAACTTTGATTTATTTCATCAGAATTTTATAGTTTTCCTCAGATAGATTTTGAAAACATTTTGCTACATTTATCCTTGTTTCATTTTCATTTTCAAATTCTTATTGTCCTTTGCTGCTATATAGAAAAGTAAATGACTTTTGTTTATTAACCTTGTATTCTGAGTCTTTATGATAATTACTTATTAGTTCCAGAAAGGTTTTCTTCCTGATTCTTTCAGTTTTTTACATATAAAATTACATCATCTTGTGAACAGAGATGGTTGTATTTCTTTCTTCCCAATCTGTATGCCATTTGTTTGCCTTCCTGTCTTATTGTGTTAGCTAGAACTTCTAGTATTGTATTGAATGAATTTGGTGAGATAGGAGATACTTGCTTTATTCCCAATATCAAGGGAAAGCATCTAGTTTCTCAGCATTAAGTGTTAATTAACTGTACATTTTTTTGTAAATAATCTTCATCAAGTAAATTCCCATCCATTTCTGGTTTTCTCAGAGTTTTTATCCTGAATGGCTGATGGATTTTGTCAAATGCTTTTTCTGCATCTATTGATTCATGTGACTTTTTTCTTATTTAGTCTGTTGGTGTGATTAATTACATTAATTGATTTTGGGGACATTGTTTAATCCACTCAGGCTATGGTATTAGTTTTAGCAGCCAAAGCACAGTAAGATGTAAGATGTTTTTCTGTACTGAGTGATATGATTTGACTATGTGTCCCCTCCAAATCCTATGTTGAAGTGTGTTCTCTAGTGTTTAAGGTGGGACCAGGTTGGGGTGGTTTGAAATAGGGAGGCAGATCCCTCATGAATGACACCAAGCCATTGCTCAAAAATAAATAAAATTCAAGAAGATAAAATCTAAAATAAAATAAATACAGTGCCAAGACTAATGACTATGACAATTCTTTAAGTGTATTGTGTTTCAAAATACAACATTTTGTGGAAAGAACAGAAGTCACTTACAAAATTGACTGTTTTTATTAAATGATAAACATAATATTATATTCTGTTAGCTCATGGTATATTTAGTAACTGTGTAACTTTCGATACTATATCAAGACTCTTTTTTCTTCTAGGGCCTTATGTTTTTGGGCAATAGTTTACTTTGCTTAAATAAGAATAGAAGTCTTAATCCCATTACTGGGTATACACCTAAAGAAATACAAATCATTCTACTATAAAGACACATGCACACGTATGTTTATTGCAGCACTATTTACAATAGCAAAGACATAGAACCAATCCAAATGCCCATCAGTGATAGACTGGATAAAGAAAATGTGGCACATACACACCACGGAATATGATTCAGCCATAGAAAGGAATGAGATCACGTCGTTTTCAGGGACGCGGGTGAAGCTGGAAGCCATCATTCTCAGCAAACTAACACAGGCACAGAAAACCAAATGCCGCATGTTGTCACTCATAAGTGGGAGTTGAACAATGAGAACACATGGACACAGAGAGTGGAACAACACACGCCAGGGCCTGTTGGGGGTGGGAGTGAGGTGAGGGAACTTAGAAGATGAGTCAATAAGTGTAGCAAACCACTGTGGCACATATATACCTATGTAACAAACCTGCACGTTCTACACGTGTCCCATTTTTTGTCTTAGAAGAAATAAAACCTTTTGTTGATGTTTTACAAAAAAAAAAAAAAAGAAGAATCCAATTCCATTCACAAGAGCAAATTAATAGTAATAATAATATACTTAGGAATAAAAGTAACCAAATACATGAATGACCTATACAGCAAAAAGTATAAAATATTTATGAGGGAAATTAAAGAAGACAAAGGGGAAAGACAGTTCATGTTCCTGGTTTAGAAGAATTAATGGTATTAAAATGTCTATACTACCCAAAGCAATATGTACATTCAATGCAATCCTTATGAAAATCTCATTGGTAATATTTGCAGAAATAGAAAAAAAATCTTAAAGTTTATGTGAAATCACAAAAGACCCCAAATAGTCAAAACAATGATAAGGAAGAAGAAGACAGCAGGAGGCATCACACTTTCTGAATTCAAAATATATTGCAAAGTTATACCCATCAAGACAGAATGGTACCATCGTAAAAACAGACATAGAGAAATGCAATAGAATAGAGAGTTCAGAAATAAAACTACATACCTATGGTCAGCTGATCTTTCACCAAGGTGCCACATATGTGAACATGCAATTGAGAATGTATAGTCTCTTCAGTAAATGGTGTTGGGAAAACTAGATATTTACATTAAAAGGAATGGAATTTTACCCTATATCACACAATACACAAAAATCAACCCAAAATGGATTAAAAACTAAATATAAGACTTGAAACTATAAAATTAAGGGAAGAAAATCTAGAGAAAAAAGTCCTTACCATCGATCTGGGCAGTGACATTTTTTGATGTAACACCCAAAACACAGGCAACAAATGCAAAAATAGACAAGTGGGATAGCACTAAAAAAAAAAAGCTTTTGCACAAATGAATCAACAGCCTCAAAAGACAGTCTACTATTAAATGGGAGAATGTATTGGCATACCATATATGTGATAAGGGGTTAATCTTCAAAATATATAATGAATTCAAACAACCTAAAGCCAAAAAATTCAAACGAAATAACTTGATTAATGAATGGGCTAAAAGCCTTAATAGACATTTTTTCAAAAGAAGACACAGATAGTCAACAGTCATATAAAAGGTGTTTAATATCATTAGGGGGTAAATGGGGAGATGTTGGTGAGCAGGTACAAAGTTTTAGTTAGAATAAATAAGTTCTGGAGTTCTACTGTATAGTATAGTGACTATAGTTAATAATATTGTATTATATACTGGAAAATGATAAAAGTATATCTTAAGTGTTCTCAACATAAAAATAACCATGTGAGGTAGTAAATATACTATCAGGAAAGGCAAATCAAAATGATAATGAGATACCATGTCACACTTATTAGAATGGCTATCAAAAATAGGAGAGATAAGTGTTAGTGAAGATGTGGAGAAAAAAGAGCCTTTATATACTGTTGGTGGTAATGTAAATTGGTAAAGCCATTGTGTAAAACAGCATGAAATTTCTCAATAATTAAAATTTAAACTACTATATGACTAGCAATCACATCTCTGGGTATATATCCAAAGGAAATGTAATCAGTATTCTGAAGAGGCATCCAAGCCTATTGCAGCATTATTCACAATAGTCAAGATATGAAATTGACTTAAATGTCCATCAATGGATGAATGGACAAAGAAAATATGGTATACATATACAGTGGATGAACCTAAGGAAATTATGGTAAACGAAATAAAACACTCAAAGATAGACAAACACAGCATGACCTCATTTATATATGAAAACTAATAAAGTCAAGCTTATAGAAACTTACAGTAGAATCATGGTTGCTAGGCACTGGAAGAAGAGGGGAAATGAAAAGAGGTGGTCAACTGTTATGAAGTTTCAGTTAGAGAGGCTATGTAAGTTCTGAAGATCTATTGTATAGCATGATGATGACAGTTAATAATAATGAATTATAAAGTGAAAAATGCTAAGACAGTAGATCTTAAATACTCTCAACATGAAAAAGTATAACCCTGTGAAGTAATGAACATATTAATTAATTGGTTGTGGCAAACATTTGGCAATGTATATGTGTATCAAACATCACTTTTACATGATTAATATACGTGATTTTACATGTAAAGCTGGCTATAAAACAACAAAGGCAAACATTATCTTACTTACATGTGAATTTTTAAGCCAAATTTATCAAAGAGAGTAGAATGGTGATTTCTATAGGTTGGGGTTAGAAAAAATAGAGACATGTTGATCAAAGAGTACAAATTCTGAATTTTGTGGGATGAATAATTCTGGAGATCTAATGTGCAGCACGCTAACCATGCTTAATTCGGTACTGTAAACTTGAAATATGCTCAGAGAGTTGACCTTAAGTGTTTTCATCAAACACAAAAAGAAAATCTTAACTCTGTGAGTTGATGAATA
>NW_012123376.1:10607171-10607871 GCF_000951035.1 Colobus angolensis palliatus
AAAGAAAATCTTAACTCTGTGAGTTGATGAATACGTTTATTTACTTGATTGTAGTACTCTTTTCACCATATATATATATATATATATATATATATCTCTCAAAATGTCACTTTGTGTACCTTAAATATGCACAAGTATTATTTGTCAAGTATACCTTATTAAACCTGGGGTGAAAATAGGAGGTAGAAATCCGGTATGATAAGGAATGACTGTAGACTTTGATAGTGAAACAAGTGGGAAAAAAATGTTCTTTTTAAAAGATGAGATGATAAGGCTAATAGTCAGGGGGCATGTACTTTTACTGTGAGATAATGAGGAAGATGAATTTTGTTCACTATCTTCTACACACATGCACATTTGTAGACATATATATCTGTATGTATATAATATTGACATTATATATATATAGAGAGAGAGTAAATAGCAGATGGCATGCAAAGTTTCAAAATATATAAATATGTGTGTTGGGTGGGGATGAGGGGAGTGCCAATTACTCCCAGCAGAAACAACAAACTATGCCTTCCAGAGTACATTTGAATAAAATTCCAGAACAATAAATTCATACAAATGGACTATCTTGATCTTCGTAATAAAGAAAAAGATGAGCAGTTTGAATCGCGGTGCGACGAGGGAGTAGGTGGTGGGATCTCACCGTGGGTCCGATTAGCCTTTTCTCTGCCTTGCTTGCTTGAGCTTCAGC
>NW_012123376.1:10609236-10614690 GCF_000951035.1 Colobus angolensis palliatus
TTTTGTATTATTATGCATATTCAGTATATAAGTTACACTTACACTTGTACTTTTAAAAATGTTATTTATTTGAATTCAGAATTAACTGAGATGTCCTTTATTTACCAGGAAATTCAAATCCACTTCTGTCCCTGAAACAGAAATGTTTTGGTATACTGTTACTGACAAGAATATTAGAATTAATCTGATTTGAATGAAGTTATTAATCTGAATCCTTAGGGAAACATTGAAAGTGAATTTGAGGGATTTTTGTTTGTGTGTTTGTTTTTAATATGGTCTATCTTTGCAAGTGACTTTTGCTTTCAATGTTTAGTAACCTAAAATAAAGTAGAAGGTAAAACACACTCTTTAGTTCATATCATATTTGAAATTGGCAAAAATAGTTTAGTATAATTATTAAAGTGCTGTACTTAACATTTTTAAACAATAAGAAAAGATTTAATGTTTGTGGAGCAGAGATTAGTTAAGAATAACGTTTAGAAAAGAGAGAACTGACAGGGGAAATAGTTATCAGATTAGAGGTCCGAATCGTGATAAAGAAAATGTGAAAAGCAAAAGATTAAAGAATGGAAGTTAAATTAGGAATTGGTTAGGGATTGGGGTATAATTTTCCTTAAATCATAACAGTCGAGTAGTTACTATGTCCATGGTTGCTTCAGGGTTTTTACTTATATGATAAATTTTATGAAATAGTGATAAAAGAAAGAGTATAGCAAAATCAGGATCATGAACAATTTTTATTGAAAATAGAAACTCTTGAAGAATGCTGAAAGATGCATCTTTCAGAAATTTGTAAATAATGGAAAATGGTATAAATTTAGTGAGGGCAGATTGTTAAATGAGAAAAACTGGTGAGAAAGTGTAAGGAAAAAGGTTATTGAGAAAGTGAAAATGTCTCTATTTTTTGTCTTAGGAATACCAGGAGCAACAATATTGAGTGTTCAGGTAAAAGTGGTATTTCACTTTAGCTATAAGTAAAAGTTTGTGTAAATAAAAATTTGAGAATATCAAGAAAAGTGTAGATAAGCACTGTGTAAGGTATAAAAGAATGAAATAGGTACAATATTAGTAAATAAAGCAGAAGTCATTAAAAGAGAGCTGAAGCAGGATTTTATTGACTGGAGAACTTTTTTCTGAGTCACGATTGTGTATCACAGTAAAAAAGTAAAAAATAATCCAAAGCAGAGGCATGTCACATCAAATATTAGGGAATATATTGCTCATAAAACTTTCATCCTATTTCAAGGGGTCGATGATAAATGTCTTCTTTTGCCAGTCCTGGTGTGCTTATGTTTTTGAATGTGCCTGTGTAGTTCGAAGGTCCCTGACACTTACTAAAAAATAAACTCTGGGCATTCTAAAATGATTTTCTACCCTTTAATAAAACTGGAATTAATTTAAACAGTCTTTAAAAAATATGTGTTAGGAATAATTGACAACCCAAATAAGAGTGGAGCTCTGACTTAACCAGCAGTTTACATGAAAGTTAGCAAATACTGTTATTGCACTGAAAGGTCGATATAAATTACCAATGTGATAGGACTGCTATAAAAACAAATGTGATTTGAGATATTATTAGAAGTAAAATATCCAGAGAGATTGAGTGTACCACTGTGAGTGTACTGTCCCAGTAAACTTTATTTTAATATTATTTTCAACTCTACATTCAACATTTGTACAGGGTTATTGCCTAAATGCAAGTCAAAGATAGGGTGATCAGGATAATGTGGTGATATAAAGGATTTTTGCAAGGAACATGCATGGGTGGTATAGAAAGTATATTTCCTTTGTCACGATAGGATTCAAAGCAATCAGAAATGTCCCTTGTAAGATTCCACAAAAAAAGTGCCAGCAAAAGACTCCATGAAAGATTTGTGTCACTCTGTGAGATGAATTCACACTTCACAAAACAGTTTCTCAGAAAGCTGCTTTTAAGTTTTTCTCTGAGGACATTTCCCTTTTCACCATCGGCCTCAATGCCCTCCCAAATATCCCATTGCAGATTCCACAAAATTAGTGCTAGCAAACTGCTCAATGAAAAAATGGTGTAACTCTGTGAGATGAATTTACACATCACAAAGCAGTTTTTTCCAACGCTTCTCTCCAGGTCTTATCTGAGGATATTTCCTTTTTCACCATAACACTCAGTGCGCTCAGAATATCCCATTGCCGATTCCATGAAAACAGTGTTAGTAATCTGCTCCATGAAAAGGATGGTGTTACAATGTGAGATGAATACACACATCACAAAGCGATTTCTCAGAAAGCTTCTTTCTAGTTTTCCTCTGAGGAAATTTCCTTTGTCACAAGAGGATTCAAAGTGATCGGAAATGTCATTTCTCAGAATCCACAGAAGTAGAGCTAACAAACTGCTCCGGATAACATTGGTGTAACTCTGTGAGATGAATCCACATATCACAAACCAGTTTCTCAGAAAGCTTCTTTCACATTTTTATCTGAGGACATTTCCTTTTTCACGATCAGCCTCATTGCCTTCACAAAAGTCCCATGGCAGACTCCATGAGAATAGTGATAGCAAACTGCACAATTAAAGGATGATGTAACTCTGTGAGGTGAATGCACACATCACAAAGAAATTTCTCCAATGGCTTCTCTCCAGTTTTTATTTGAGAATATTTCCTTTTACACCATGGACTTCAATGCAATCTAAAGTGTCTGTTCTCAGATTCCACAGAAGAAGTGCTAATAAACTTCCCCATGTACACAATGCTGTAAGTCTGTGAGATGAATTCACACATCACAAAGCAGTTTCTCAGAAAGCTTCTTTTACGTTTTTATCTGAGGTCATTTCCTTTTTCACCATCAGTCTCAATGTTCTCCTGAATATCCCATGGCAGATTCCACAAAAATAGTGTTAGCAAACTGCTCAATGCAAGAATGGTGTAACTCTGCAACATGAACTCACACATCACAAATGAGTTTCTCCAAAGGCTTCTCACCACTTTTTACCTGAGGATATTTCCCTTCTTATGATAGCACTCAATGCACTCACAATATTCCATTACAGATTAAACAAAAATGGTGTTAGTAAACTGATCCATGAGAGGAACAGTGTAACTCTGTGAGATGAATTCACACATCACTCAACAGTTTCTCACAAAACTTCTTTCTAGTTTTTATCTGAGGATATTTCATTTGTCACCATAGGCTCCAAAGTGATGCAAAATATCCCTTCTCAGATTCTACAAAAACAATGCTAGCAAACTGCTCCAGGAAAGAGTAGTGTAACTCTGGGAGATGAATTCACACATCACAAAACACTTTCTCAGGAAGCTTGTTTCCAGTTTTTATCTGAGGATATTTCCTTTGCCACAATAGGATTCAAAGCGATCAGAAATGTCCCTTGTCAGATTCCACCAAAACAGTACCAGCAAACGGCTCCATGAAAGATTTGTGTCACCCTGTGAGATGAATTCAGACATCACAAAGCAGTTTCTGAGAAAGCTTCTTTTAAGTTTGTATCTGAGGATATTTTCTTTATCACCATCGACCTCAATGCCCTCTCGAATATTCCATTGCAGATTCCACGAAAATACTGCTAGCAAATTGTTCAGTGAAAGAATGGTGTAACTCTATGAGATGAATTCAAACATAAAAAAGCAGTTTCTCTGAACGCTTCTCTCTAGGTCTTATCTGAGGATATTTCCTTTTTCACTATAACACTCAATGTGCTTGGAATATCCCATTGCCGATTCAAGTAAAACAGTGTTACTAATCTGCTCCATGAACAGGATGGTGCTACATGGTGAGATGAATATACACATCGCAAAGCAGCTTGTCAGAAGGCTTCTTTCTAGTTTTTATTTGAGGATATTTCCTTTGTAACCATAGGCTTCAAAGCAATCTAAAATATCCCTTCTCATATTCCACAAAATCAGTGCTAGCAAGCTGCTCCATGAAAGACTAGTGTAACTGTCAGATGAATTCACACATCACAAACCAGTTTCTCTGAAAGCTTCTTTTCAACTTTTATCTGATGATGTTTCCTTTTTCACCATGGTCTTCAATGCAATCCAAGGTATCACTTCTCAGATTCCACAGAAGCAGTGCTAACAAATAGCTCCATGAACAGAATGGTGTAACTCTGTGAGATGAATTCACACATCACAAAGCAGTTTCTCGGAATGTTTCTCTCCAGGTCTTCTCTGAAGATATTTCCTTTATCACTGTAACACTCAATGCACTTGGAATATCCCATTGCCAATTCCATGAAAACAGTGTTAGTAATCTGCTCCATGAAAAAGACGGTGTTACATTGTGAGATGAATACACACATCACAAAGCAGTTTCTGAGAAAGCTTCTTTCTAGTTTTTATCTCAGGATATTTAATTTGTCACCATAGGCTTCAAAGCGATCAGAACTATCCCTTCTCAGATTCCACCAAATCAGTGCTAGCAAGCTGTGCCACGAAAGAGTAGTGTAACTCTGTGAGATGAATTCACACATCACAAAGCATTTTCTCTGAAAACTTCTCTCCAGTTTTTATCTGAGGATATTTCCTTTTTCACCGTAACACTCAATACGCTCAGAATATCCCATCGCTGTTTCAATCAAAACAGTGTTACTAATCTGCTACATGAAAAGGACGGTGTTTCATTGTGAGATGAATACACACATCACAAAGCAGTTTCTCAGAAAACTTCCTTGTAGTTTTTGTCTGAGGATATTTCCTTTGTCACCATAGGCTTCCAAGTGATCCAAAATATCCATTCTCAGATTCCTCAAATTCAGTGATTGCAAGCTGCTATTTGAAAGAGTAGTATAACTCTGTGAGATGAATTCACACATCATAAAGGAGTTTCTCAGAAAGCTTCTTTTCAACTTTTATCTGAGGATACTTCCTTTTACACCATGGTCTTCAATGCAATTCAAAGTATCATTTCTCAGATTCCACAAAATCAGTGCTAAGAAACTACTCCATGAGCAGAATGGTGTAACTCTGTGAGATGAATTCACATCTCACCACGCAATTTCTCAGAAAGTCTCTTTCTAGTTTTTGTCTGAGGATACTTCATTTTTCACCATGGGCTTCCTTGCAATCCAAACTATCCCTTCACAGATTCCACAGAAGCAGTGTTAACCAACTGCTCCATGAACAGAATGGTGTAATCTGTGAGGTGAATTCAAACATCACAGAGCAGTTTCTCATAAAGCTTCTTTCTAGTTTTTATCTGGGGATATTTCCTTTGTCTGTATAGGCTTCAAAGTGATCCAAAATATCCCTTCTCAGATTCCACAAAACCATTGCTAGCAGGCTGCTCCATGAAAGACTAGTGTAACTCTGAGAGATGAATTCACACATCACAAAACAGTTTCTCAGAAAGCTTCTTTCTAGTTATTCTCTGAGGATATTTCTTTTGTCACGATAAGATTCAGAGCGATCAGAAATGTCACTTCTCTCAATCCACAGAAACAGAGCTAACAAACTGCTC
>NW_012123376.1:10616210-10616789 GCF_000951035.1 Colobus angolensis palliatus
CAATTTTCCCAGCACCATTTATTAAATAGGGAATCTTTTCCCCATTTCTTATTTTTCTCAGGTTTGTCAAAGATCAGTTAGCTGTAGATGTGTGGTATTACTTCTGAGGGCTCTGTTCTGTTCCACTGATCTATATCTCTGTTTTGGTACCAGTACCATGCTGTTTTGGTTACTGTAGCCTTGTAGTGTAGTTTGAAGTTGGGTAGCGGGATGCCTCTAGCTTTGTTCTTTTGACTTAAGATTGTCTTGGCAATGCAGACTCTTTTTTGGTTCCATGTGAACTCTAAAGTAGGTTTTTCCAATTCTGTGAAGAAACTCATTGGTAGCTTGATGGGAATGGCATTGAATCTATAAATTACCTTGGGCAATATGGCCATTTTCATAATACTGATCCTTCCTATCCATGAACATGGTATGTTCTTCCATTTGTTTGTGTCCTCTTTTATTTCACTGAACAGTGGTTTGTAGTTCTCCATGAAGAAGTCCTTTATGTCCCTTATAAGTTGGATTCCTAGGTATTTTATTCTCTTTGAAGCAATTGTGAATGGGAGTTCACTCATGATTTGGCTCTCTGTTTGT
>NW_012123376.1:10618784-10626305 GCF_000951035.1 Colobus angolensis palliatus
GGACAATTTAGTCCATTTACATTTAAGGTTAATATTGTTATGTGTGAACTTGATCCTGTTATTATGATGTTAGCTGGTTATTTTGCTCGTTAGTTAATGCAGTTTCTTCCTAGCATTGATGGTCTTTACATTTTGGCATGCTTTTGCAGTGGCTGGTATACCAGTTGTTCCTTTCCATGTTTAGTGTTCTTTCAGGATCTCTTGTAGGGCAGGCCTGGTGGTGACAAATATCTCCATTTGCTTGCCTGTAAAGGATTTTGTTTCTCCTTCACTTATGAAACTTAGTTTGGCTGGATATAAAATTCTGGGTTGAAAATTCTTTTCTTAAAGAATGTTGAATATTGGCCCCCACTCTCTTCTGGCTTGTAGAGTTTCTGCCAAGAGATCTGCTGTTAGTCTGATGGGCAAAATTCTTTTCTTAAAGAATGTTGAATATTGGCCCCCACTCTCTTCTGGCTTGTAGAGTTTCTGCCAAGAGATCTGCTGTTAGTCTGATGGGCTTCCCATTTGTGGGTAACCCGATTTTTCTCTCTGGCTGCCTTTAACATTTTTTCCTTCATTTCTTTGGTGAATCTGGCAATTATGTGTCTTGGAGGTGCTCTTCTCGAGGAGTATCTTTGTGGCACTCTGTGTATTTCCTGAATTTGAATGTTGGCCTGCCTAACTAGGTTGGGGAAGTTCTTCTGGATGATATCCTGAAAAGTGTTTTCCATCTTGGTTCCATTTTCCCCCTCTCTTTCAGGCACACCAATCAGATGTAGATTTGGTCTTCTCACATAATCCCATATTTCTTGGAGGCTTTGTACATTTCTTTTTCTTTTTTTTCTCTAGACTTCTCTTTCACTTCATTTCATTCATTTGATCTTCAATCACTGATACTCTTTCTTCCAGTTGATCAACTCAGTTACTGAAGCTTGTGCATTTGAAATGTATTTCTCGTGTCATGGTTTTTATCTCTGTCAGTTCGTTTATGGCCTTCTCTGCATTGCTTGTTCTAGTTATCCATTCTTCTATTATTTTTTCAAGATTTTTAGTTTATTTGCGCTGGGCATATAGTTCCTCCTTTAGCTCTGAGAAGTTTGATCGACTAAAGACTTCTTCTCTCAACTCGTCAAAGTCATTCTCAATCCAGCTTTGATCCGTTGCTGGTGATGAGCTGTGTTCCTTTGGAGGGGGAGATGCGCTCTGATTTTTTGAATTTCCAGCTTTTCTGCCCTGCTTTTTCCACATCTTTGTGGTTTTACCTGCCTTTGGTCTTTGATGCTGGTGATGTACTGATGGGGTTTTGGTGTGGGTGTCCTTTCTGTTGGTTAGTTTTCTTTCTGTCAGGACCCTCAGCTGTAGGTCTGTTGGAGATTGCTTGAGGTCCACTCCAGACCCTGTTCGTCTGGGTATCAGCAGCAGAGGCTGCAGAAGATAGAATATTGTGGAACAACGAGTGCTCCTGTCTGATTCTTGCTCTGGAAACTTCGTCTCCGGGGTGTACCCTGCCATGTGGGGTGTGAGCTGTTGGTCTGCACTCAGTGGGTGATGTTCCCCTGTTAGGCTTCTCAGAGGTCAGGGACCCACTTGAGCAGGCAGTCTGTCCATTCCCAGATCTCAACTTCCATGCTGGGAGATCCACTGCTCTCCTTAAAGCTGTCAGAGAGGGTCGTTAACATGTGCAGAGGTTTCTGCTGCTTTTTGTTAACTATGCCCTGTCCCCAGAGGTGGAGTCTACAGAGACAGACAGGCCTCCTTGAGCTGTGGTGGGCTCCACCCAGTTAGAGCTTCCCAGAGGCTTTGTTCACCTACTTAAGCCTTAGCAATGGTGGGCGCCCCTCCCGCAGCTGTGCTGCCGCCTTGAAGTTAGATCTCAGACTGCTGTGCTAGCAATGAGGAAGGCATCCCGGGAGTGGGACCCTCTGGGCCAGGTGTGGGATATAATCTCCTTGTGTGCCGTTTGCTAAGACCCTTGGTAAAGCACAGTATTTGGATGAGAGTTACCCAATTTTCCAGGTGTTGTATGTCATAGATTCGTTTGGCTAGGAAAAGGGATTCCCTTCCCCCTTGTGCTTCCCAGGTGAGGCAATGCCTCACCCTGCTTCAGGTCTGGCTACTCAGGCTGCACCAGCTGACCAGCACTGATTGTCTGACATTCCCCAGTGAGATTAACCCAGTACCTCAGTTGAAAATGCAGAAATCATTCCTGTGTCACTTGCGCTGAAAACTGGAGGCTGGACCTCTGTCTATTTGGCCATCTTGCACACGACTCTGCTTCTCTCCAGTTTTTATTTGAGGATATTTCCTTTTTAACTATGGGCTTCAGTGCAATCTAAAGTATCCCTTCTCAGATTCCACAGAAGAAGTGTTAATAAACTGCTCCATGAACAGAATGGTGTAACTCTGTGACGTGAATTCACATATTAGAGAGAAGTTTCTCAGAAAGCTTCTTTATGGCTTTTCTCTAAGGATATTTCCTTTGTCGTGATAGGTTTCAAAGCAATCAGAAATGTCATTTCACAGAATCCACAGAAGCAGAGGTAACAAACTGCTGCAGATAATATTGGTATAACTCTGAGAGATAAATTCACACATCACAAGGAAATTTCTCCAAAGGCTTTTCTCCAGTTTTTACTTGAAGATATTAACTTTTTCAACATGGGCATCAAAGAAAACTAAACTATTACTTCTCAGATTCCAGAGAAGAAGTACTAATAAGCTGCTCCATGAACAGAATGGTGTATATGTGTGAGGTGAATTCACACATAACAGAGCAGTTTCTCAGAAAGATATTTTGTAGCATTTATATAAGGATATTTCTCTTTTCACCATAGGCTTCAAAGTGATCCAAAATCTCCATTCTCAGAATCCACAAAATCAGTGCTAACAAGCTACTCCATGAGAGAGTGGTGTGATTCTGGGGGATGAATTCACACATCACAAAGCACTTTCTCAGGAAGCTTGTTTCCAGTTGTTTTCTGAGGCAATTTCCTTTGCCATGGTAGGATTCCAAGCAAACAGAAATGTCCCTGGTCAGATCCCACAAAAAAAGTGCTAGCAAAGGGCTCCATGAAAGATTTGTTTGACTCTGTGAGATGAATTCGCACATCACAAAGCAGTTTCTCAGAAAGCTTCTTTCTAGTTTGTATGTGAGGATACTTCCTTTTTCACCATGGGCTTCCTTGCAATCAAAACTATCCCTTCTCAGATTCCACAGAAGCAGTGTTAAGAAAGCGCTCCATGGAGAGAATGCTGTAAATTCTCTGAGGTGAATTCACATATCACACAGCAGTTTTTCAGAAAACTTCCTTCTAGTTATTATCTGAGGATATATCCTTTGTCTCTGTAGGCTTCCACGTGATCCAAATTATCCCTTCTCTGATTCCACAGAAACAGTGCTAGTAGGCTGCTCCATGAAAGAGTAGTGTGCCTCAGAGAGATGAATTCACCCATCACAAAGCAGTTTCTCAGAAAGCTTCTTCTAATTTTTCTATGAGGATATATGTCTCCAAATGCTTCTCTTCAGTTATTATCTGAGGATATTTCCTTTTTCACCATAAGAATGCAATCGGAATATCCCATTACCAATTCCAGGAAGACAGAGTTAGTAATTGGCTGCATGAAAAGGACAGTGTTACATTGTGAGATGAATACACACACCACAAAGTAGCTTCTCAGAAAGCTTCTTTCTCATTTTTATCTGAAAATAGTTTGTTTGTCATGATAGGATTCAACATGATCAGAAATGTCATTTCTTAGCATCCACAGAAGCACAGGTAACAAACTGCTCTGGACAACATTGGTGTAATTCTGTGAGATGAATTCACACATCACAAACCAGTTTCTCAGAAAGCTTCTTTCTAGTTTTTATCTGAGGATATTTCCCTTTTCATCATTGGCTGTAATGCACTCCCAAATATTCCACTACAGATTCCATGAAAATAGTGTTAGCAAACTGCTCAATGAAAGAATGGTGTAATTCTGTGAGATGAATTCAGACATCACAAAGAAATTTCCCTGAATGCTTATCACCAGGTCTTATCTGAGGATATTTTATTCTTCACCATAACACTCAATGTGCTCGGAATATCCCATTGCCGATTCCATGAAAAGAGTGTTAGTAATCTGCTCCACGAAAAGAATGGTGTTACATTGTGAGATGAATGCACACATCATAAAGCAGTTTCTCAGAAACCTTCTTTCTAGTTTTTATCTCAGGATATTTCCTTTGTCACCATAGGCTGCAAAGCTATCCAAAATATCCCTTCTCAGATTCCACAAAATCAGTGCTAACAAGGTGTTCCATGAAAGAGTAGTGTAACTCTGTGAGATGAATTCACACAACACCAAGCAGTTTCTCAGAAAACTTCTTTTCAAATTTTGTCTGAGGGTATTTGCTTTTTCACCATGGCTTCAGTACAATCCAAAGTATCACTACTCAGATACCACAGAAGCAGTGCTAACACTGCTCTATGAACAGAATGGTGTGACACTGTGAGACGAATTCACGTGTGACAAAGCAGTTTCTCAGAAAGTTTCTTTCTAGTTTTTATCTGAGGATATTGCCTTTGTCATCGTACGCTTCAAACCGATCTCAAATATCCCTTCTCAGATTCCACAGAAGCAGTGCTAACAAACTGCTCCATGAACAGAATGGTGTAACGCTGTGAGATGAATTCACACATCACAAAGCAGTTTCTCAGAAAGCTTCTTTCCAGTTTTTATCAGAGGATATTTCCTTTGTCACGATACAATTTAATGCGATCAGAAATGTCACTTCTCAGAATCCACAGAAGCACAGGTAACAAACTGTTCTGGATAACATTGGTGTAAAACTGTGATATCAATTCACACATCACAAATCAGTTTCTCAGAAAGCTTCTTTCACATTTACATCAGAGGACATTTACTTTTTCACCATCGGCCTCAATGCCCTCCAGAAATTCCCATTGCAGATTCCATGGGAATTGTGTCAGCAAACTGCACAATGAAAAAAAAAAAAAAAAAGAATGACATAATGCTGTGAGGGGATTTCACACACCACAAAGAAATTTCTCCTAAGGTTTCTCTCCACTTTTAATTAGAGGATAGTTCCTTTTTCACCATGGGCTTCAATACAATCTAAAGTATCCATTCTCAGATTCCACAGAAGAAGTGCTAATAAACTGCTCCATGTACAGAATGGTGTAAATCTGTGAGGTGAATTCACAAAACGTTTTTTGTAGCTTTTATATGAGGATATTTCCATTTTCACCTTTGGCCTAAAAGTGATCCAATAAGTCCCTTCTCAGATTCCACAAAATCAGTGCTAGCAAGCTGCTCCGTGAAAGAGTGGTGTAACTCTGAGGGATGAATTCACACATCACAAAGCACTTTCTAAGGAAGCTTGTTTCCAGTTTTTATCTGAGGATATTTTCTTTGCCACAGTAGGATTCAAAGCGATCAGAAATGTCCCATGTCATATTCCACAGAAAACATTGCTGTCAAAGGGCTCCATGAAAGATTTGTGTGACTTTGTGAGATGAATTCACAGATCACAAAACAGTTTCTCAGAAAGCTTCTTTTAAGTTTTTATCTGAGGACATTTCCCTTTTCACCATCAGCCTCAATGCCTTTCCAAATATCCCATTGCAGATTCCACAAAAATAGTGTTAGCAAACTGCTCAATGAAAGAATGGTGTAACTCTGTGAGATGAATTCACACATCACAAAGGAGTTTCTCAGAAAGCTTCTTTCTAATTTGTATCTGAGGATACTTCCTTTTTCACCATGGGCTTACTTACAATCCAAACTATCCCTCTCAGATTCCACAGAATGAACGTTAAGAAACTGCTTCATGAAAAGAATGGTGTAAATTCTCTGAGGTGAATTCACATATCACACAGCAGTTTTGCAGAGAGCTTCTTTCTAGTTATTATCTGAGGATATATCCTTTGTCTCTGTAGGCTTCAGAGCGATGCAAATTATCCCTTCTCTGAATACAAAGAAACAGTGCTAGCAGGCTGCTCCATGAAAGAGTAGTGTACCTCTGAGAGATGAATTCACCCGTCACAAAGTAGTTTCTCAGAAATCTTCTTTATAGTTTTTCTCTGAGAATATGTATCTCTGAACGCATCTTTTCAGTATTTATCTGAAGATATTTCCTTTTCCATCGTAACACTACACTCGGAATATTCCATTGCTGATTCCAAGAAAACAGAGTGAGTAATCTGCTACATGAAAAGGACGGTGATACATTGTGAGATGAATACATACATAACAAAGTACCTTCTCAGAAAGCTTCTTCCTAGTTTTTATCAGAGGCTATTTCCTTTGTCAATATAGGATTCAACACGATCAGAAATGTCACTTCTCAGAATCCACAGAAGCACAGGTAACAAATTGTTCCGGATAACATTGGTGTAATTCTGTGAGATGAATTCACACATCACAAACCAGTTTCTCAGAAAGCTTCTTTCACGTTTATGTCTGAGGACATTCCCTTTTTCACCATCGGCCTCAATGATCTCCCGAAAATCCCATTGAAGATTTCAGGAGAAGAGTGTCAGCAAATCGCACAATGAAAGAATGATATAATGCTGTGAGTTGAATTCACATATCACAAAGAAATTTCTCTGAAGGATTCTCTCCAGTTTTCATTAGAGGATATTTCCTTTTTCAGCATGGGTTTCAATGCAATCTAAAGTATCCATTCTCAGATTCCACTAAAGAAGTGTTAATAAACTGTTTCATGTACAGAATGCTGCAAATATGTGAGGTGAATTTTCACATCACAGAGTCGTTTCTCAGGAAGCTTCTTTAAAGCTTTTATAAGAGGATATTTCCATTTTCACCTTTGGCATAAAAGCCATCCAATATGTCTCCTCTCAGATTCCACAAACTCAGTGCTTGCAAGCTGAGCAATGAAAGATTGGTGTAACTCTGAGGGATGAATTCACACATCATAAAGCACTTTCTCAGGAAGCTGGTTTCCAGTTTTTTCCTGAGGTTATTGCCTTTGACATGATAGGATTCAAAGTGATGATAAATGTCCCTTGTCAGATGCCACAAAAACCAGTGCCAGCAAAGGGTTCCATGAAACGTTCGTATGACTCTGTGAGATGAATTCACACATCACAAAGCAGTTTCTCAGAAAGCTTCTTTTAAGTTTTTCTCTGAGGACATTTCCCTTTTCACCATTGGCGTCAATGCCCTCCCAAATATCCCATTACAGATTCCATGAAATTCTGAATGAAAGAATGTTGTAACACCATTCTCAATGAAAGAATGGTGTAACACTGTGAGACGAATTCACACATCACAAACCAGTTTCTCAGAAAGCTTCTTTAACGTTGATATCTGAAGACATTCCCTTTTTTACTATCAGTCTCAATGCTCTCCCAAAAATCCCATTGAAGATTCCATGAGAATAGTGTCAGCAAACCATACATTCAAACAATGATATAATGCTGTGAGTTGAATTCACACATCACAAAGAAATTTCTCCGAAGGATTCTCTCCAGTTTTCTTTTTTTTTTTTTGCATTGATCAATTTTTTTT
>NW_012123376.1:10628074-10628530 GCF_000951035.1 Colobus angolensis palliatus
AAATGCAGAAATCACCGGTCTTCTGTGTCCTTCGCGCTGGGAGTTGGAGACTGCAGCTGTTCCTATTCGGCCATCTTGCTCCGCCCCCGCCTCTCTCCAGTTTTCGTTAGAGGATATCTCCTTTTTTGCCATGGGTGGACCTCATGTAATCTAAAGACTCTGTTCTAAGATTGCACAGAACAAGTGCAAATAAAATGTTGCACGTACAGAATGGTGTAAACCTGTGAGGTGAATTCACACATCACAGAGTGGTTTCTCAGAAAGCTTCTTTCTACCTTTTCTATGAGGAAATTTCCATTTTCACCATTGGCCTAAAAGACATCCAATATATCTCCTCACAGATTCCAAAAGCTCAGTGCTAGCAAGCTGCACCATGAAAGATTGGTGTATCTCTGAGGCATGAATTCAAACATCACAAAGCAGTTTCTCAGGAAGCTTGCTTCTACTTTTTATCTG
>NW_012123376.1:10629145-10635174 GCF_000951035.1 Colobus angolensis palliatus
AAAAAAAAAAGAAAGGATGGTGTAACTCTGTGAGATGAATTCACATATAACAAAGCAGTTTCTCCGAATGCAACTCTCTAGGTCTTACCTGAGGATATTTCCTTTTTAACCATAACACTCAATGTACCCGGAATATCCAATTGCTGTTTCCATGAAAACATTGTTGGTAATCTGCTCCATGAAAAGTACAGTGTTACATTGTGAGATGAATACACACATCATAAAGCAGTTTCTCAGAAAGCTTCTTTCTAGTATTTATCTCAGGATATTTCCTTTGTCACATAGTCATCACAGCGATCCAAAATATCCCTTCTCAGAATCCACAAAGTCAGTGTTAGGAAGCTGCTCTTTGAAAGAGTAGTGTAACTCCTTGAGAAAAATTCACACAGCATCAAGCAGTTTTTCAGAAAGTTTCTCTTCAAATTTTATCTGAGGATATTTTGTTTTTCACCATGGGCTTCAATACAATCCAAAGTATCACGACTGAGATTACACAGAAGGAGTGCAAAGAAACTGCTCCATGAACAGAATGCTGTAAAGCTGTGAAGTGAATTCACATATGACAAAGCAATTTCTCAGAAAGCTTCTCTTTACTTTTTATCTAGGGATATTGCCTTTCTCACCATAGGCTTCCAATCGATCTAAAACATCCCTTGTCAGACGCCACCGTAACAGTCCTAACAAACTACACCATGATCAAAATCGTGTAACCCTGTGAGATGAATTCACACATCACAAAGCAGTTTCTCAGAAATCTTCTTTCTAGTTTTTATCAGTGGATATTTCCTTTGTCACAAGATACAACGCTGTCAGAAATGTCACTTCTCAGAATCCACAGAAGTACAGGTAACAAACTGTTCCTGATAGCATTGGTGCAGCTCTGTGAGATAAAGTCACACATCACAAAACAGTTTCTCAGTAAGCTCCTTTCACGTTGATATCTGAGGACATTCCCTTTTTCACCATCGACCTCAACGCTCTCCAGAAATCCCCATTGAAGATTGCAGGAGAATAGTGTCAGCAAACTGCACAATGAAAGAGTGATATAATGCTGGGAGTTGAATTCACACATCACAAAGAAAGTTCTCTGAAGGATTCTCCCCATTTTCCATTAGAGGATATTTCCTTTTTCACGATGGACTTCCATGCAATCTCAAGAATCTCTCTCAGATTCCATAGAAGAAGTGCTAAGCAAATGTTCAATGTAAAGAATGCTGTATGTGAGGTGAATTCTCACATCACAGCACAGTTCCCCAGAAAGTTTCTATCTAGCTTTTCTATGACGACACTTCCATTTTCACAATTGGCCTAAAAGCCATCCAATGTATCACCTCTCAGATTCCACAAACTCAGAGCTAGCAAGCTGTGCCATGAAAGATTGCTGTAACGCTGAGGAATGAATTCACGCATCACAAAGGGCTTTCCCAGGATGCTTGTTTCCAGTTTTTATCTGAGGCAATTTCCTTTTCCACGGTAGGATTCCAAGCGAGCAGAAATGTCCCTGGTCAGAATCCACCAAAACCAGTGCCAGCAAAGTGCTCCATGAAAGATTTGGTTGACTCTGTGAGATCAATTCACACATCACAAAGCAGTTTCTCTGAAAGCTTCTTTAAAGTTTTTCTCTGAGGACGTCTCCTTTTTCACTACCAGCCTCAGTGCCCTCCTAAATAACCCATTGCAGATTCCACGAAATTTGTGTTAGCAAACTGCTCCATGAAAGAATGGTGTAACTCTGTGAGATGAATTCACACATCACGGACCATTTTCTCCGAATGCTTCTCTCCGGGTCTTATCTGAGGATATTTCCTTTTTTACCATAAGACTCAATGTACTTGGAATCTCCCATTGCCATTTCCATGAAAAGAGTGTTGGTAATCTGCTTCATGAGAAGGATGGTGTTACATTGTGATAAGAATGCACACATCATAAAGCAGTTTCTCAGAAAGCTTCTTTCTAGTTTTTATCTCAGGATATTTCCTGGGTCACATAGACATCACAGGGATCCAAAATATCCCTACTCAGAATCCACAAAGTCAGTGTTAGGAAGCTGCTCCATGAAAGAGTAGTGTAACTCTGTGAGACGATTTCACAGAGCATCAAGCAGTTAGTCAGAAAGATTCTCTTCAAATTTTATCTGAGGATATTTACTTTTCCACCATGGGCTTCAATACAATCCAAAGTATCACTACTGAGATTTCACAAAAGGAGAGCAAACAAACTACTCCATCAACAGAATGCTATAAAGCTGTGAGGTGAATTCACACATGACAAAGCAGGTTCTCAGAAAGCTTCTTTCTACTTTTTATCTGAGGACATTGCCTTTCTCACCATAGGCTTTCATCTGATCTAAAACATCCCTTCTCAAACGCCACCGAAACAGTCCTAACAAACTGCACCATGAACAGAATGGTGTAATTCTGTGAGATGAATTCACACATCACTAAGAAGTTTCTCAGAAAGCTTGTTTTAAGTTTTTCTCTGAGGACATTTCCCGTTTCACTATCAGCCTCAATGCCCTCCCAAATATCCCATTGCAGATTCCACGAAATTAATGTTAGCAAACTGCTCCATGAAAGAATGGTGTAACTCTGTGAGATGAATTCACACATCACAAAGCACTTTCTCAGAAAGGTTCTTTCTAGTATTTATCGGTGGATCTTTCCTTTTTCAACATAGGATGCAACACTATGAGATGTCACTTCTCAGAATCCACAGAAACACAGGTAACAAACTGTTTCTCATAACATTCGTGCAGCTCTGTGAGATGATGTCACACATCACAAACCAGTTTCTCAGAAAGCTCCTTTCACCTTGATATCTGAGGACTTTCCGTTTTTCACCATTGGCCTCAATGCTCTCCCGAAACTCCCATTGAAGATTGCAGAATAGTGTCAGCAATCCGCACAATGAAACAGTGATATAATGGTGGGAGTTGAATTCACACATTACAAAGAAAGTTCTCCAAAGGATTCTCTCCAGTTTTCACTATAGGATATTTCCATTTTTACCGTGGACTTCCATGCAATCTCAAGAATCCGCTCTCATATACCACAGAAGAAGTGCTAAGCAACTGTTCTATATACAGAATGGTGTAAGTCTGTGAGGTGAATTCACACATCACAGCGTGGTTTCTCAGAAGGTTTCTATCTAGCTTTTCTATGAGGATACTTCCATTTTCACCATTGGCCTAAAAGTCATCCAATATATCACCTCTCAGATTCCACAAACTCAGAGCTAGCAAGCTGCACCATGAAAGATTGCTGTAACTCTGAGGGATGAATTCACACATCACAAAGTGCTTTCCCACGATGCTTGTTTCCAGTTTTTATCTGAGGCAATTTCCTTTGAAACGGTAGGATTCTAAGTGAGCAGATATGTCCCTGGTCAGATTCCACAAACACCAGTGCCAGCAAAGGGCTCCATGAAAGATTTGTGTGACGCTGTGAGATGAATTCACACATCACAAAGCAGTTTCTCAGAAAGCTTCTTTTAACTTTTTCTCTGAGGACGCTTCCTTTTTCACTATAGTCCTCAATGCCCTCCCAAGTATCCCATTGCACATTCCACCAAATTAGTGTTAGCAAACTGCTCCATGAAAGAATGGTGTAACTCTGTGAGATGAATTCACACATCACAGACCAGTTTCTCCGAATGCCTCTCTCTGGGTCTTATCTGAGGATATTTCCTTTTTTACCTGAAGACTCAATGTACTCGGAATCTTCCATTGCCGTTTCCATGAAAAGAGGGTTGGTAGGCCAAATAGGAACAGCTCCAGTCTCCAACTCGCAGCGTGAGCAACACAGAACACTGGTAATTTCTGCGTTTTCAACTGAGTTACTGTGGTCATCTCACTAGGGAGTGCCGGACAATTGTTGCTGGTCCGCTGCTGCAGCCCAACCAGGGGGAGCTGAAGCAGGGTGAGACATCACCTCACCTGGGAAGTGCAAGGGGGAAGGGAGTTCCTTTACCTAGCCAGAGGAACTGAGACACACAACACCTGGAAAATCGGGTGACTCCCACCCAAATACTGCACTTTGAGCAAACAGACACACAAGGAGATTCTATCCCACACCTGACTGGGAGGGTCCCTTGGCCATGGAGCCTCCCTCATTCCTAGCACAGCAGTCTGCAATCTAACCGGAAGGCAGCAATGAGGCTGGGGGAGGGGCACCCGCCATTGCTGAGGCTTAAGTAGGTAAACAAAGCCAACGGGAAGTGTGAACTGGGTGAATTTCATAGCAGCTCAAGGAAACCTGCCAGTCTCTGTAGACTCCACCTCTGGGGACAGGACACAGCTAAACAGCAACAACAAAAAATGCAGCAGAAACCTCTGCAGATGAAAACAACTCTGTCTGACAGCTTTGAAGAGAGCAGTGGATCTCCCCACATGGAGGTTGAGATCTGAGAAGGGACAGACTGCCTGGTCAAGTGGGTCCCGGACCCCTGAGTAGCCTAACTGGGAGACATCCCCCACTAGGGGTAGTCTGACACCCCACACCTCATAGGGTGGAGTACACCCCCGAGAGGAAGCTTCCAAAGTAAGAATCAGACAGGTACACTCACTGTTCAGCAATATTCTATCTTCTGCAACCTCTGCTGCTGATACCCAGGCAAACAGGGTCTGGAGTGGACCTCAAGCAATCTCCAACAGACCTGCAGCTGAGGGTCCTGACTGCTAGAAGGAAAACTATCAAACAGGAAGGACATCTATACCAAAACCCCATCAGTACATCACCATCACCAAACACCAGAGGCAGATAAAACCACAAAGATGGGGAAAAAGCAGGGCAGAAAAGCTGGAAATTCAAAAAATAAGAGCGCATCTCCCCCTGCAAAGGAGCGCAGCTCATCGCCAGCAACGGATTGAAGCTGGTCAGAGAATGACTTTGACGAGATGAGAGAAGAAGGCTTCAGTCCATCAAACTTCTCAGAGCTAAAGGAGGAACTACGTACCCAGCACAAAGAAACTAAAAATCTTGAAAAAAGAGTGGAAGAATTGACAGCTGGAATAATTAATGCAGAGACGGTCATAAATGAAATGACAGAGATAAAAAGCATGACACGAGAAATACGTGACAGATGCACAAGCTTCAGTAACTGACTTGATCAACTGGAACAAAGAGTAGCAGCGATTGAGGATCAAATGAATGAAATGAAGCGAGAAGAGAAACCAAAAGAAAAAAGAAGAAAAAGAAATGAACAAAGCCTGCAAGAAGTATGGGATTATGTAAAAAGACCAAATCTACGTCTGATTGGGGTGCCTGAAAGTGAGGGGGAAAATGGAACCAAGTTGGAAAACACTCTTCAGGATATACCAGGAGAACTTCCCCAACCTAGTAGGGCAGGCCAACATTCAAATTCAGGAAATACAGAGAACGCCACAAAGATACTCCTCGAGAAGAGCAACTTCAAGACACATAATTGCCAGATTCATCAAACTTGAAATGAAGGAAAAAATCTTAAGGGCAACCAGAGAGAAAGGTCGGGTTACCCACAAAGGGAAGCCCATCAGAATAATAGCAGATATCTCAGCAGAAACTCTACGAGGCAGAAGAGAGTGGGGGCCAATATTCAACGTTCTTAAAGAAAAGAATTTTCAACCCAGAATTTCATATCCAGCCAAACTAAGTTTCATAAGTGAAGGAGAAATAAAATCCTTTACAGATAAGCAAATACTTAGAGATTTTGTCACCACCAGGCCTGCGTTACAAGACACCCTGAAGGAAGCCTTAAACATGGAAAGGAACAACCAGTACCAGCCATGGCAAAAACATGCCAAAACGTAAAGACCATCAGGGCTAGGAAGAAACTGCATCAAATAACGAGCAAAATAACCAGTTAGTATCAAAATGGCAGATTCAAGTTCACACATAACAATATTAAACTTAAATGTAAATGGACTAAATGCTCCAATTCAAAGTCACAGACTGGCAGACTGGATCAAGAGTCAAGACCCATCATTCTGCTGTATTCAGGAGACCCATCTCACATGCAGAGACATACATAGGCTCAAAATAAAGGGATGGAGG
>NW_012123376.1:10635268-10635721 GCF_000951035.1 Colobus angolensis palliatus
GCAGAACTGAAGGAGATAGAGACACAAAAAACCCTCCAAAAAATCAATGAATCCAGGAGTTGGTTTTTTGAAAAGATCAACAAAATTGACAGACCTCCAGCAAGACTAGTAAAGAAGAAAAGAGAGAGAATCAAATAGATGCAATAACAAATGATAAAGGGGATATCACCTCTGATCCACAGAAATACAAACTACCATCAGAGAATACTATAAACATCTCTACGCAAATCAACTAGAAAATTTAGAAGAAATAGATAATTTCCTGGACACCTACATTTTCCCAAGACTAAACGAGGAAGAAGCTGAATCCCTGAATAGACCAATACCAGGCTCTGAAATTGAGACAATAATTAATAGACTACCAACCAAAAAAAGTCCAGGAACAGATGGATTCACAGCTGAATTCTACCAGAGGTACAAGGAGGAGCTGGTACCATTCCTTCTGAAACTATT
>NW_012123376.1:10636316-10637054 GCF_000951035.1 Colobus angolensis palliatus
ATTCCTTCTGAAACTATTCCAATCAATAGAAAAACAGGGAATCCTCCCAAACTCATTTTATGAGGCCAACATCATCCTGATAGCAAAACCTGGCAGAGACACAACAAAAAAAAGAGAATTTTAGACCAATATCCCTGATGAATATCGATGCAAAAATCCTCAATAAAATACTGGCAAACTGGATTCAGCAGCATATCAAAAAGCTTATCCATCATGATCAAGTGGGCTTTATCCCTGGGATACAAGGCTAGTTCATCATTTACAAATCAATAAAAGTAATCCAGCATATAAACAGAACGAAAGAGAAGAACGACATGATTATCTCAATAGATGCAGAAAAGGCTTTTGACAAAATTCAACAGCCCTTCATGCTGAAAACGTGCAATAATTTTGGTATTGATGAAATGTACCTGAAAATAATAAGAGCTATTTATGACAAACCCACAGCCAATATCATACTGCATGGGCAAACACTGAAAAAATTCCCTTTGAAATCTGGCACAAGACAGGGATGCTCTCTCTCACCACTCCTATTGAACATAGTGTTGGAAGTTTTGGCCAGGGCAATCAGGCAAGTAAAAGAAATAAAGGTATTCAGTTCGGAAAAGAAGAAGTCAAATTGTCCCTGTTTGCAGATGACATTATTGTATATTTAGAAAACCCCATTGTCTCAGTCCAAAATCTCCTTAAGCTGATAAGCAACTTCAGCAAAGTCTCAGGATACAAAATTAATGTGCA
>NW_012123376.1:10641450-10644561 GCF_000951035.1 Colobus angolensis palliatus
AAAGGATTATAAATCATGCTGCTATAAAGACACATGCACATGTATGTTTATTGTGGCACTATTCACAATACCAAAGACTTGGAATCAACCCAAATGTCCACAAGAGACAGACTGGAATAAGAAAACGTGGCACATATACACCATGGAATACTATGCAGCCATAAAAAAGGTTGAGTTTGCATCCTTTTTAGGGACAATGATGCAGCTGGAAACCATCATTCTTAGCAAACTATCACAGGAACAGAAAACCAAACATCAAATTTTCTCAGTCATAGGTGGGAATTGGAAAATTAAATCACTTGGACTTGGGAAGGGGAACATGACACACCAGGGCCTATCATGGGGAGTGGGGAGGGGGGAGAGATTTCACTGGGAATTACACCTGATATAAATGATGAATGGATGGGTGCTGACGAGTTGATGGGTGCAGCACACCAACATGGCACAAGTACGCATATGTAACAAACATGCACGTTATGCACATGTGCCCTAGAACTTAAAGTATAATAAAAAAAAAAATAAATAAGTGAAAAAAAAAAAAAAGAGGGTTGATAATCTGCTCCATGAAAAGGATGGTGTTACATTGTGACATGGATACTCACATCATAAAGCAGTTTCACAGAAAGCTTCTTTCTTGTTTTATCTCAGGATATTTCCTTGGTCACATAGGCATCAGAGCGAGCCAAATTATCCCTTCTCAGAATCCACAAAGTCAGTGCTAGGAAGCTGCTCCATGAAAGAGTAGTGTAACTCTGTGAGACGAATTCACACAGCATCAAGCAGTTTGTCACAAAGATTCTCTTCAAATTTTATCTGATGATATTTGTTTTCCCGCCATGGGCTTCAATACAATCCAAAGTATCACTACTGAGATTCCACAGAATGAGGGCAAACAAACTGCTCCATGAAATGAATGCTGTAAAGCTGTGAGGTGAATTCGCACATGACAAAGCAGTTTCTCAGAAAGCTTCTTTCTACTTTTCATCTGAGGACATTGCCTTTCTCACCATAGGCTTCCAACCGATCTAAAACATCCCTTGTCAGATGCCACCGAAACAGTCCTAACAAATTGCACCATGAACAGAATGGTGTAACTCTGTGAGATGAATTCACATATCACAAAGCAGTTTCTCAGAAAGCTTGTTTTAAGTTTTTCTCTGAGGACATTTCCCTTTTCATTATCGGCCTCAAGGCCCTCCCAAATATCCCATTGCAGATTCCACGAAATTAGTGTTAGCAAACTACTCCATGAAAGAATGGTGTAACTCTGTGAGATGAACTCACTAATCACAAAGCAGTTTCTCAGAAGGCTTCTTTCTAGTGTTTATTGGAGGATCTTTCCTTTGCCACCATAGGATTCAACGCTATGAGAAATGTCACTTCTCAGAATCGACAGAAGCACAGGGAAAAAACTGTTCCTGATAACATTGGTGCAGCTCTGTGAGATGATGTCATACATCACAAACCAGTTTCTCAGAAAGCTCCTTTCACGTTGATATCTGAGGACTTTCCCTTTTTCACCATCAGCCTCAATGCTCTTCCGAAAATCCCATTGAAGATTGCAGGAGAATAGTGTCAGCAAACCGCACAATGAAACAGTGATATAATGGTGGGAGTTGAATTCACACATCACAAAGAAAGTTCTCCAAAGGATTCTCTCCAGTTTTCATTACAGGATATTTCCTTTTTCACCATGGACTTCCATGCAATCTCAAGAATCCGCTCTCAGATTCCAAAGAAGAAGTGCTAAGCAACTGTTCCATGTACAGAATAGTGTAGGTCTGTGAGGTGAATTCACACATCACAGCGCGGTTTCTCAGAAAGTTTCTACCTAGCTGTTATATGAAAATACTTCCATTTTCATCATTGGCCTGAAAGCCATGCAATATATCACCTCTCAGATTCCACAAACTCAGAGCTAACAATCTGCACCATGAGAGATTGCTGTAACGCTGAGGGATGAATTCACACATCACAAAGTGCTTTCCCAGGATGCTTGTATCCAGTTTTTCTCTCAGGCAATTTCCTTTGCCACGGTAGGATTCCAAGTGAGCAGAAATGTCCATGGTCAGATTCCACAAAAACCAGTGTCAGCAAAGGGCTCCATGAAAGATTTGTGTGACTCTGTGAGACCAATTCACACATCACAAAGCAGTTTCACAGAAAGCTTCTTTTAAGTTTTTTCTGAGGACGTTTCCTTTCTCACTATCGGCCTCAATGCCCTCCCAAGTATCCCAATGCAGATTCCACGAAATTAGTGTTAGCAAACTGCTCCATGAAAGAATGGTGTAACACTGTGAGATGAATTCACACATCACAGACCAGTTTCTCCGAATGTTTCTCACTGGGGCTTCTCTGAGGATATTTCCTTTTTTCACCATAAGACTCCAAAGTTCTCCGAAGGATTCTCTCAAGTTTTCATTAGAGGATATTTCCTTTTTCACCGTGGACTTCCATGCAATCTAAAGAATCCACTCTCAGATTCCACAGAAGAAGTGCTCAGCAACAGTTCCATGTACAGAATGTTGTAAGTCTGAGAGGTGAATTCACACACCACAGCGCAGTTTCCCAGAAAATATCTATCCATCTGTCCTATGACGATACTTCCATTTTCACCATTGGATTAAAAACCATCCAATATGTCACCTATCAGTCTCCACAAACTCAGAGCTAGCAAGCTGTGCCACGAAAGACTCCTGTAACTCTGAGGGATGAAGTCACACATCACAAAGCGCTTGCCCAGGATGCTTGCTTCCAGTTTTCATCTGAGGCAATTTCCTTTGCCATGGTTGGATTCCAAGCGAGCAGAAATGTCCCTGGTCAGATTCCACCAAAACCAGTGCCAGCAAAGGGCTCCATGAAAGATTTCTGTGACTCTGTGGGACCAATTCACACACCACAAAGCAGTTTCTCAGGAAGCTTCTTTTAAGTTTTTCTCGGAGAACATTTTCTTTTTCACTATCGGCCTGAATGCCCTCCCAAATGTCCCATGGCAGATTCCATGAAATTAGGGTTAGCAAACCACTCCATGAAAGAATGGTATAACTCTGTGAGATGAATTCACACATCACTAAGCAGTTTCTCAGAGAGCTTGTTTAAGGTTTTTCTCTG
>NW_012123377.1:0-275 GCF_000951035.1 Colobus angolensis palliatus
GGGGGCGGGAGAGAGATGCTCGGCCTGGGACGCGTGGGAGTCGGGGCGCGAGAGAGATGGTCAGCCTGGGACGGGTGGGAGAGAGATGGTCAGCCTTGGATGGGTGGGATTTGGCAGAGACATGGTCAGCCTGGAATGGGTGGGAGTGGGAGCGGGAGAGAGATGGTCAGCCTGGGAGAGGTGGGAGTTGGAGCGGGAGAGATATGGTCACCATGGGACGGGTGGGAGAGGGGGCGAGAGAGAGATGGTCAGCCTGGGACGGGTGGGAGTGGGGG
>NW_012123377.1:2759-3518 GCF_000951035.1 Colobus angolensis palliatus
GGGGCGGGAGAGAGATGGTCAGCCTGGGACGGGTGGGACTGGGGGCGGGAGAGAGATGGTCAGGATGGGACGGGTGGGAGTGGGGTCGGGAGAGAGATGGTCACCCTGGGATGGGTGGGAGTGGGGGCGGGAGAGAGATGCTCGACCTGGGACGCGTGGGAGTGGGGGCGCGAGAGAGATGGTCAGCCTGGGACGGATGGGAGTGGGGGTGGGAGAGAGATGGTCAGCCTGGGATGGGTGGGATTTGGCAGAGAGATGGTCAGCCTGGGATGGGTGGGAGTGGGAGCGGGAGAGAGATGGTCAGCCTAGGAGACGGGTGGGAGTGGGGGCGGGAGAGAGATGGTCAGCCTGGGACTGGTGGGAGTGGGGGTGGGAGAGAGATGGTCAGCCTGGGACGGGTGGGAATGGGGGCTGGAGAGAGATGGTCAGCCTGGGACGGGTGAGAGTGGGGACGGGAGAGATATGGTCAGCCTGGGACGGGTGGTAGTGGGGGCGGGAGTGAGATGGTCAGCCTGGGACAGTTGGGAGTGGGGGTGGGAGAGAGATGGTCAGCCCGTGAGTGGTGGGAGTGGGGGTGGGAGAGAGATGGTCAGCCTGGGACGGGTGGGATTTAGGGTGGTAGAGAAACGGTCAGCCTGGGATCGGTGGGATTTGGGAGAGATATGGTCAGCCTGGGATGGGTGGGAGTGGGGGTGGGAGAGGGATGGTCAGCCTGGGAGAGGTGGGAATGGGGTCGGGAGAGAGATGGTCAGCCTGGGA
>NW_012123377.1:3568-4158 GCF_000951035.1 Colobus angolensis palliatus
GGGAGAGAGATGGTCATCCTGGGACGGGTGGGAGTGGGGGCGGGAGAGAGATGGTCAGCCTGGAACGGGTGGGAGTGGGGGCGGGTGAGACATGGTCAGCCTTGTACGGGTGGGAGTGGGGTCCGGAGACAGATGGTCAGCCGGAGACGGGTGTGAGTGTGGGTGGGAGAGAGATGGGCAGCGTGGGACGGGTGGGAGTCGGGGCAGGAGAGAGATGGTCAGCCTGGGATGGGTGGGATTTGGGAGAGAGATGATCAGCCTGGAATGTGTGGGAGTGGGGCCGGGAGAGAGATGGTCAGCCTGGGAGAGGTGGGAGTGGGAGCTGGAGAGAGATGGTCAGCCTCCGACGGGTGGGAGTGGGGGTGGGAGAGATTTGGTCAGTCCGGCAGCGGTGGGAGTGGGGGTGGGAGAGAGATGGTCAGCCTGGGAGGAGTGGGATTTGAGGTGGGAGAGAGACGGTCAGCCTGGAATGGGTGGGATTTGGGAGAGAGATGTTCAGAATGGAATGGGTGGGAGTGGGGGGTGGGAGAGAGACGGAGAGCCTGGGAGAGGTGGGAGTGGGGGCGGGAGAGAGATGGTCAGCCTGGGAC
>NW_012123377.1:4521-4826 GCF_000951035.1 Colobus angolensis palliatus
GGAGAGAGATGGTCAGCCTGGAATGGGTTGGAGTAGGTGTGGGAGAGAGATGGTCAGCCTGGGAGAGGTGGGAGGAGGGGCGGGAGAGAGATGCTCGGCCTGGGAGAGGTGGGAGTGGGGGCGGGAGACAGATGGTCAGCCTGGGAGGGGTGGGATTTGCGGTGGGAGAGAGACGGTCAGCCTGGGATAGGTAGGATTTGGGAGAGAGATTGTCAGCCTGGAATGGGTGGGAGTGGGGGTGGGAGAGAGATGCAGAGCCTGGGAGAGGTGGGATTTGGGGCGGGAGAGAGATGGACAGCCTGGGA
>NW_012123377.1:11656-13528 GCF_000951035.1 Colobus angolensis palliatus
AGATGGTCAGCCTGGGACGGGTGGGATTTGGGGCGGGAGAGAGGTGGTCAGCCTGGGACGGGTGGGAGTGGGGGTCGGATAGAGATGGTCAGTCCGGGAGTGGTGAGAGTGGTGGTGGCAGAGAGATGGTCAGCCGGGGCCGGTGGGATTTGGGGTGGGAGAGAGATGGTTAGCCTGGGATTGGTGGGATTTGGGAGAGCGATTGTCAGCCTAGAATGGGTGGTAGTGGCGGTGGGAGAGAGATGGTCAGCCTGGGAGAGGTGGGAGTGGGGGCGGGAGAGAGATGGTCAGCCTGGGACGGGTGGGAGTGGGTGGGCGAGAGAGACGGTCAGCCTGGGACGGGTGGCATTTGGGGTGGGAGAGAGATGTTCAGCGTGGGATGGGTGGGCATGGGGGCGGGAGAGAGATGGTCAGCCTGGGACGGGTGGGAGTGGGGACGGGAGAGACATGGTCACCCTGGGACGGGTGGGAGTGCGGGCGGGTGAGATGTGGTCACCCTGGTACGTGTGGGAGTGGGGGCGAGAGAGAGATGGTCAGCCAGGGACGGGTGGGAGTGGTGGTGGGAGAGAGATGGTCAGCCTGGGACGGGTGGGATTTGGAGCGGGAGAGAGATGGTCAGCCAAAGGGTGGGAGTGGGGGCGGGAGAGAGATGGTCAGCCTGACACAGGAGGGAGTGCCGGTGGCACAGAGATGGTCAGCCCGGGAGTGGTGGGAGTGGGGGTGGCAGAGTGATGGTCAGCCGGGGCCGGTGGATTTGGGGTGGGAGAGAGATGGTTAGCCTGGGATGGGTGGGATTTGGGAGAGTGATTGTCAGCCTGGATTGGGTGGTAGTGGCGGTGGGAGAGAGATGGTCAACCTGGGAGAGGTGGGAGTGGGGGCGGGAGAGAGATGGTCAACCTGGGACGGGTGGGATTGGGGGCGGGAGAGAGATGATCAGCCTGGGACAGGTGGGAGTGAGGGTGGGAGAGAGATGGTCAGCCCGTGAGTGGTAGGAGTGGGGGTGGGAGAGAGATGGTCAGCCTGGGACGGGTGGGATTTGGGGTGGGAGAGTGACGGTCAGCCTGGGATCGGTGGGATTTGGAAGAGAGATGGTCTGCCTCGAATGGGTGGGAGTAGCGGTGGGAGAGACATGGTCAGCCTGGGAGAGGTGGGAGTGGGTGCGGGAGAGAGATGGTCAGCCTGGGACGGGTGGAAGTGGGGGCGGGAGAGAGATGGTCAGCCCGAGACGGGTGGGAGTGGGGGTGAGAGAGAGATGGTCAGCCTGGGATGGGTGGGATTTGGGAGAGAGATGGTCCGCTTGCAATGGGTGGGAGTGGGGGCGGGAGAGAGATGGTCAGCCTCGGAGAGGTGGGAGTGGGGGCGGGAGAGAGATGGTCATCCTGGGACATGTGGGACTAGGGGTGGGAGAGAGATGATCAGCCTGGGACGGGTGGGAGTGGGGTTGTGAGAGAGATGGTCAGCCTGGGACGGGTGGGATTGGGGTTGTGAGAGAGATGGTCAGCCTGGGACGGGTGGGAGTGGGCAAGGGAGAGAGATGGTCAGCCTGGGACTGGTGGGAGTGGGGCGGGAGAGAGATGGTCAGCCTGGGACGGGTGGGAATGGAGACGGGAGAGAGATGGTCAGCCTGGGACGGGTGGTAGTGGGGGCGCGAGAGAGATGGTCAGCCTCGGACGGGTGGGAGTGGGGGTGGGAGAGAGATGCTGAGCCCGGGAGTGGTGGGAGTGCGGTTGGGAGAGAGATGGTCAGCCTGGGACGGGTGGGATTTGAGGTGGGAGAGAGTTGGTCAGCCTGGGATGGGTGGGATTTGGGAGAGTGATGGTCAGCCTGGAATAAGTGGGAGCGAGGGTGGGAGAGAGATGGTCAGCCTGGGAG
>NW_012123377.1:14125-14586 GCF_000951035.1 Colobus angolensis palliatus
GACGGGTGGGAGCTGGGGTGGGAGAGAGATGGTCAGCTTCGGACGGGAGGGATTTGGCGCGGGATAGAGATGATCAGCCTGCGACGAGTATGATTTAGCGCGGGAGAGAGACGGTCAGCCTGGGACGGGTGGGATTTGGGGTGGGAGAGAGATGGTCAGCCTGGGTCGGGAGGGATTTGGGGCGGGAGAGAAATGGTCAGCCTCGGACGGGTGGGAGTGGGGTTGGGAGAGAGTTGGTCAGCCTGGGACGGGTCGAAGTCGGGGTGGGAGAGAGATGGTCAGCCTGCGACGGGTGGGATTTGGGGCGGGAGAGAGATATTCAGCCTGGGACGGGTGGGATTTCGGGTGGGAGAGAGATGGTCAGCCTGGGACAGCTGGAATTTGAGGCGGGAGAGAGATGGTGAGCCTGGGACGAGTGGGAGTGGGGTTGGGATAGAGATGGTCAGCCTGGGACGGGTGGG
>NW_012123377.1:15112-15339 GCF_000951035.1 Colobus angolensis palliatus
GGTCAGCCTGGAATGGGTGAGAGTGGGGGCGGGAGAGAGATGGTCAGCCTGGGACGGGTGGTAGTGGGTGTGGGAGACAGATGGTCAGCCTGGGACGGGTGGGAGGAGGGGTGGGAGAGAGATGGTCAGCCTGGGACGGGTGGGAGAGGGAGTCGGAGAGAGATGGTCAGCCCTGGAGTGGTGAGAGTGGGGGTGGGAGAGAGATGGTCAGCCTGGGACGGGTGGGA
>NW_012123377.1:15515-15839 GCF_000951035.1 Colobus angolensis palliatus
GGGGTGGGAGAGAGATGGTCAGCCTGGGATGGGTCGGATTTGGGAGAGAGATGGTCAGCCTGGACTGGGTGGTAGTGGCGGAGGGAGAGAGATGGTCAGCCTGGGAGTGGTGGGACTGGGGGCGGGAGATAGATGGTCAGCCTGGGACGGGTGGGAGTGGGTGGGAGAGAGAGATGGTCAGCCTGGACGGGTGGGATTTGGGGTGGGAGAGAGATGGTCAGCGTGGGACGGGTGGGAATGGGGGCGTGAGAGAGATGGTCAGCCTGAGACGGGTGGGAGTGGGGGCGGGAGAGAGATGGTCAGCCTGGGACGGGAGGGATTTGG
>NW_012123377.1:20969-21484 GCF_000951035.1 Colobus angolensis palliatus
TGGGAGTGGGGGTGGGAGAGAGATGGTCAGCCTGGGACGGGTGGGATTTGGAGCGGGAGAGACATGGTCAGCCTGGAAAGGGTGGGAGTGGGGGCAGGAGAGAGATGGTCAGCCTGGGACAGTCGGCAGTGGGGGTGGGAGAGAGATGGTCAGCCCAGGAGTGGTGGGAGTGGGGGTGGGAGAGAGATGGTCAGCCTTGGAGTGGTGGGATTTGTGGTGGTAGAGAGATGGTTAGCCTGGGATGGGTGGTATTTGGGAGAGAGATTGTCAGCCTGGATTGGGTGGTAGTGTCGGTGGGAGAGAGATGGTCAGCCTGGGAGAGGTGGGAGTAGGGGCGGGAGAGAGATGGTCAGCCTGGGATCGGTGGGAGTGGGGGCGGGAGAGAGATGATTATCCTGGGACGGGTGGGATTTGGGGTGGGAGAGAGATGGTCAGCCTGGGATGGGTGGGATTTGGGAGAGAGATTGTCAGCCTGGATTGGGTAGTAGTGGCGGTGGGAGAGAGATGGTCAGCCT
>NW_012123377.1:22157-22820 GCF_000951035.1 Colobus angolensis palliatus
TTGGGGTGGCAGAGAGATGGTCAGTCTGGGATGGGTGGGATTTGGGAGAGTGATGGTCAGCCTGGAATGGGTGGGAGTGGTGGCGGGAGAGAGATAGTCAGCCTGGGAGAGGTGGGAGTGGGAGCGGGAGAGAGATGGTCAGCCTGAGACAGATGGGAGTGGGGGTGGGAGAGAGATGGTCAGCCCGTGAGTGGTGGGAGTGGGGGTGGAAGAGAGATGGTCAGCCTGGGACGGGTGGGATATGGGGTGGGAGAGAGACGGTCAGCCTGGGATCGGTGGGATTTGGGAGAGAGATGGTCAGCCTGGAATGGGTGGGAGTGGGGATGGTAGAGAGACGGTCAGCCTGGGAGAGGTGGGAGTGGGGGCGGGAGAGAGATGGTCAACCTGCGACGAGTGGGAGTGGGAGCGGGAGAGAGATGGTCATCCAGGGACGGGTGGGAGTGGGGGTGAGAGAGAGATGGTCAGCCTGGGATGGGTGGGATTTGGGAGAGAGATGGTCAGCTTGAATTGGGTGGGAGTGAGGGCGGGAGAGAGATGGTCAGCCTCGGAGAGGTGGGAGTGAGGGTGGGAGAGAGATGGTCAGCCTCGGACGGGTGAGAGTGGGGTTGTGAGAGAGATGGTCAGCCTCGGACGGGTGAGAGTGGGGTTGTGAGAGAGATGGTC
>NW_012123377.1:27685-28023 GCF_000951035.1 Colobus angolensis palliatus
GGGAGAGAGATGGTCAGCCTGGGACGGATGGGATTTGGGGCAGGAGAGAGATGGTCAGCCTGGGACGGGTGGGAGTGGGGTTGGGAGAGAGATGGTCAGCCTGGGACGGGTGGGAGTGGGGTTCGGAGAGAGATGGTCAGCCTGGGACGGGTGGGAGTGCGGGCAGGAGAGAGATGGTCACCCTGTGATGGGTGGGAGTCGGAGCGGGAGAGAGATGGTCAGCCTGGGACGGGTGAGAGTGGCGGCGGGAGAGCGATGGTCAGCCTCGGACGGGTGCGAATGGGGGCGGGAGAAAGATGGTCAGCCTGGGACGGTTCGGAGTGGGGGTGGGAGAGAGA
>NW_012123378.1:0-1557 GCF_000951035.1 Colobus angolensis palliatus
CCGGGCGAGGTGGCGGGCGCCTGTAGTCCCAGCTACTCTGGAGGCTGAGGCAGGAGAATGGTGTAAACCCGGAAGGCGGAGCTTGTAGTGAGCTGAGATCCGGCCACTGCACTCCAGCCTGGGCGACAGAGCCAGACTCCGTCTCAAAAAAAAAATAAAATAAAATAAAAATAAAAACTCACTGCTAACTGAAGTGCCCTGTGAGAAATTTACCTGGAAAGTAATTTGGTTTGATAAATTATAGCCTCAGAAAAATAAATAACCATTGACATGGTAATAACTGTAGGAACTTAAACGCATCTGCAATCTGAAGAAAAATTTAGGCTTCAAGATACAAATACTGCAGCTATATAATAAACAACCTAAATGCCCAAACATAAGGGAAATTAGTACTTCCCCATAACATGATACATTTATAATACCTAGTCAAAGATTTAAGCAAGATACAGAGTATTTACAATATGAGTTTAACTGCACAAAAAGAGAGAGAAAAGAAACTGGAAGAAAATTTACTAGATTTATAAAAGGGGTTATATTTCCAGATTATATTATTACAGATTTTTAAAAACCAGTTTTAGTACTTTCTTGAACTTCACACATTTATAATAATGAACATGTTCTTATCATCAGAAAAATCAAAGCCAAAAAAATGTACAGATGTTTTAAAGAACTGAATATTAAGTGCCTATTATGACTGGATTTACCTCTGCAATTAGTTCTTTGGTTCTAAAAAATTTTTCTCTGGCATTTTCATAGACAGCGGAATTTGTGGAGCCTTGCTGGAAGTATGCTGCGCCCAAATCATAGCACACCTGAAATAATAATGAACACCAATTTGCTTAACAATTTCTCAGATACTTAAGAGCTGACAGAACCAAAACTGTATCTCAGGAAAACACAGAAGACAAGACACACACAAAAATACATATTCCAAGGAGTGGTGCTACCATCAGTGTTCTCAATCACAAGCAACATAAACCAACTCTGGTCAATTTAAGCAGAATATTGATTTACTGAGTAGATTTTAGGTCGCCTACAGAATTGTTAAAAAGGCTAAAGAATCTGTCTAGAAAAAAGGGCAGGGGAGGCATGCAGTCAGGATAACAGCCAACACAAGTCTAGTGAAGAATCTCAACAGTAGATTCCACAGCTCCTGTCACCCGCAGCCACCAGGACCAGACCCTGAAAGCAGCAGCTACACTCCTGCAAGTGCTGTCCCTGGAAACTAGATTTTACTGTCACTGTTACTTCTACCCACCACCACAATGGATTCTCCATCACCCTCAATGCTATGACTTACTAGGACTAGCTCCTGATTCAGTCTAAAAGAAGCATACCCATCTGTTTGTGAAACTTATGTGATATGCCGGCCCTCAAGCCAGATAAGGCTAGAGAAAGCTAGTATTGGGAGTTTTTAGTTTATTCTGTAAGAAGCAGGCTCTGCCTCCTGCAAGTCTGAAAAGAACGGGAATTCTTGGGGGCCGGGCGCGGCGGCTCAAGCCTGTAATCCCAGCACTTTGGGAGGCTGAGACGGGCGGATCACGAGGTCAGGAGATC
>NW_012123379.1:0-1195 GCF_000951035.1 Colobus angolensis palliatus
CCTAATTTATTATAGTAGAAAAAGAAAAGCTAAGCTATTGGCCAGGCGCGGTGGCTCAAGCCTGAAATCCCAGCACTTTGGGAGGCTGAGACGGGCGGATCACGAGGTCAGGAGATCGAGACCATCCTGGCTAACACGGTGAAACCCCGTCTCTACTAAATACTAAAAACTACAAAAAACTAGCCGGGCGAGGTGGCAGGCGCCTGTAGTCCCAGCTACTCGGGAGGCTGAGGCAGGAGAATGGCGTGAGCCCAGGAGGTGGAGCCGGCAGTGAGCTGAGATCTGGCCACTGCACCCCAGCCTGGGTGACAGAGCGAGACTCCGTCTCAAAAAAAAAAAAAAGAACCAGCCTTTTCCATCCATTCCTTGCCATGCTTCTTTTTGTCCTTTATTAGTCTCACACAGAAACAGCAATAACAGCCAGGTGCAGTGGTTCACGCCTGTAATCTCAGCACTTTGGGAGGCCAAGACAAGCAGATCACTTGAGGTCAGGAGTTCAAAATCAGCCTGGCCAACATGGTAAAACCTCATCTTTACTAAAAAATACAAAAATCAGCCAGGTGTGGTGGTGGGCGCCTGTGATCCCGGTTATCCGGGAGGCTGAGGCAGGAGAATCCCCTGAACCCGGGAGTCAGAGGTTGCAGTGAGCCGAGATCACACCACTGCACTCCAGCCTGAGCAATAGAGTAAGACTCCTTCTCAAAAAAAGAAAAAAAAAACCAAAAAACAAACAAAAAAAAGAAACAGCAACAAAATAGCAGGATAAATGTTTTCCACAGAATATTCTGAATGGACACAGATCTTTTTTAAAAACAATTTGTTCAATGCCCAACATACTTGCATATCTTTTCCTCCCAGGACTTTAAAAAAATCTGGGATAATTTCACCCAACTTGATTTGCCCAATCTATCAAGTGCGAATCAGTGTTTCCACCTTTATATACTTTTCATAGGTCCTTGCTATGAAAGTCATTTATAACCCAAAATGTTCATCATATTCATCTCTATGTATATACCCTATGTCACCTGCGAAAACATTAGTTTACTAACCATCTCTCATTTAAAAACAAAACCCTTTGGGCCAGGCGTGGTGGCTCACATCTGTGGTCCCGGAACTTTGGGAGGTCTAGGTGGGTGGATCGTCTGAGGTCAGGAGTTCGAGACCAGCCTGCCCAACATGGTGAGACCCCCCCCCC
>NW_012123380.1:0-1035 GCF_000951035.1 Colobus angolensis palliatus
TGTGGTCATCAGGTTGTTGGGTGAGAACCAGTTGGGCCTCGGGCTAGGGAAAATTAGGTAGAGTTGGCCTCTTCAGGTCTACCAAGGCAGACAACCCAATGAATTACTTACTTAATTTTACTCTTGTAGAGGCTCAAAGAAGCCCCTCCTGGAAGGCCTAGCTGCTTGTTTCACAAAGGCCAAAGACAGGGGAGTAGCTTGTTGTTTACCGGATTCATTCAGAAAAGTATTTATTGAGCATATATTATGCACCAGGCGTTGAGAACATAAGAGATTTTGTTTTCCCTCAAGGAGTTCCCAGTCTAGTGGGGGGAAACAAAGACGTAAAAAAAATGCAACAGTGTGTTACAGTGGGGCAAGAATCCTGTGGGGGCATTACGGGGGCACAGAGCAGGGAGGGATAGGTTCACCTCCCGGACATAGAAAAGGCTTCTCAGGGAGGCAACTTGAGCTGAGTCTTTACATCTGAGTAGATATCTACCAGGTTGATGGGAATAAAGGACAGTTGGGGAGGGGGTGGGCATTCTGGGCAAACAGACAGCAAGAGTTGCAGGGAACTGATGACATTTCAGGGAAATTCATGAATTTGGGGTCAGGAAGAGATAAGTGATGTGGTGGCACAGAAAACAGGAGACCCATGAGGGGACGTCTTTGGTGTGCTGGGGAGAGAGAATAAAGGCCTGCAGCAAGTAGGGGAAGCAGGAATGGAGATGAGCAGGGTGGAAGACTTGCTAAGGAAGTGGAATGGTCAGGACTCCATTGTTTAATTGGTGATGACAGGAAGAGAAAGAGAAAGAGTAGACTGTGAGAGAGCAGAAGAGAAGGAAAGATTGGTCATTGTTACTCCCTGGTTCTTGGCTGGGGAAACTAGGTATATGATATGTGTTTGTGTGTGTATTTGCTGAGATGTGGGACAGGTAAGGACTAGAAGAGTTGCTTAGTTTTTGACAACCAAGGCTGAGGTGCTTTTGGGAATCAGGGCCCACTTAGCTTTCCACTCCTTTGTATCTGTGAAAGCTCTCATGTCTAAGAAAG
>NW_012123381.1:0-1204 GCF_000951035.1 Colobus angolensis palliatus
AAAAAAAAAAAAAAAAGTAAAAAGTAAATTTATTCAGTTAGTCTTAATGTCCAGTCCTTTCTCTTCTTTCACTGAAAACTAACAAAAATACAAGCCAAGTAGAATTTTCTCCTTTCTTATGCGCTGCCACTTGTAATAATCTTTTCTATGAAGAAGAAAATTAAACTGAACCACAGTGAGACACAAATTTCTGTGTTGGGAATGACAGAGAGAGAGAGCAATGATGAACCACTTACATGCCAGTCCAATCCAGTTATAGCAGAGCTGAAAAATATCCTATCACGTAGTGATTTTGCAGCCGTGATAACATCAGAGTGCAACACATTACTCAGTATTTGTGGTAATGATGGTGTAAACAAACCTACTGTGCTGCAGTGTTTTGTTTTGTTTTGTTTTTCTTTTTTGAGACTGAGTTTCGCTCTTGTTGCCCAGGCTGGAGTACAATGCCATGATCTCAGCTCACTGCAACCTCCGCCTCCTGGATTCAACCAATTATCCTGCCTCAGCCCCCTGAGTAGCTGGGATTACAGATGGGCTCCATCACGCCCAGCTAATTTTTAATATTTTTATTAGGGATGGAATTTCACTTTCTTGGCCAGACTGACCTTGAATTCCTAACCTCAGGTGATCCATCTACCTCGGCCTCCCAAAATGCTGAAATTACAGGCATGAGCCACTGCACCCAGCCATGCAGTATTTTTTTTTTTTCTGTACCTTTTCTACAGTTAGATAAGTTTAGATACACAAATACTTACCACTCTGTTATAATTGCCTGCAGTATTCAGTACCTGAAGATGCTGTAACAGGTCTGTAGTCTAGGAGCAATATGATATGCCATATAGCCTACCTGTGTAGTGGACTAAGCTGTCTAGGTTTGTGTCAGTACATTCTGTGATGTTCACACAAGAATGAAATCACCTAGGCCTGGCGCGGTGGCTCAAGCCTGTAATCCCAGCACTTTGGGAGGCCGAGACGGGCGGATCACGAGGTCAGGAGATCGAGACCATCCTGGCTATCATGGTGAAACTCGTCTCTACCAAAAACACAAATATTAGCTGGGCGTGGTGGCACATGCCTGTAATCCCAGCTACTTGGGAGGCTGAGGCAGGAGAATCGCTTGAACCCAGGAGGCGGAGGTTGCAGTGAGCCAAGACTGTGCCGCTGCACTCTAGCCTGGATGACAGAGAGAGATTGTCTCAAAACA
>NW_012123382.1:0-2035 GCF_000951035.1 Colobus angolensis palliatus
GGACTCAGACACCTGTGCCTACCCCAAGGGCTGTGTTCCCCATCCCTGGGCAGTTACTCTCAACCACCATCCTCTGTCTGCCTCACCCTGATTCTTTGGTCCTTCCCTAGGAACTCTTTGCCTGCACACCCATCTCTTAAATGTTCAGAGGACTCTGTACATGGTAAAACTTTCAGCCTAAGACCATTCTAGTTAATGAATGCCCTGTTTCCTAATGCTTTCCTTTGCTCAGGTCATAAAATGGACATTTTATGCCTCAGAACTCTACTAGGCAATGCCCTGAATAAGATTTAAGCTAAGAGGACAAGTATGTTGATAACTTTACATCTGACATTTATTGAGGGTTCATTACGGCCCAGGTGTTATTCTAAATGCCTCAAACATATTATATTGTAACATCTTCACAACATCCCTTAATGAGGTGGGTGTTGCCTTTATCCCCATTTTACAGAGAAGGATGCCAAGGTGCAGAAAGGAAGAGTCATTTTTCCAAGGAGTCTCCAGTTCTAAACTCTGGCATTCTGGCTTCAGAGGCCAAACACTCAATAATCAAGCCATGCCCAGAAGCCTTCAATGCCTACACCCTCAAAAAGTAATTAATAATGGATATTTGGGGCAAGGTAACCATGGATGCCATTCAAGGTAGTGGGATAGAACTCTCAAAGTCCCTCAGAATCTAATTATAGCATGGCAGAGGATGGGAGGGAAGCACATGAAGATTTGGCTATGAAATTAATTACAAGGCCAGGCACGGTGGCTCAAGCCTGTAATCCCAGCACTTTGGGAGGCCGAGACGGGCGGATTGGCTGAGGCCAGGAGTTTGAGACCAGCCTGGGCAACAAAGTAAGACCTCATCTGAAGAAATGTTTTAAAAATTAGCTGGGTGCACTGGCACATGCCTGTAGTCCCAGCTACTTGGGAGGCTGAGGTGGGAGGACTGCTTGAGCCCAGAAGTTCAAAGCTGCAGTGAGCTATGATCATGCCACTGCACTCCAACCTGGGCAACAGAGCAAGACCATCTCTTAAAAAATATAAAACATAAATAAATTTTTTAATAAGGTTAAATAAAAAAATTAATATAAGTCACTTAGCACAGTAATTGGCATGTAATAAGTATTCAATAAATGGCGGGCATGGTGACTCACATCTATAATCCCTGTGTGGGAGATTTTAGGTGTGATCATTGTGGGAGGCCAAGGAGAGAATCCCTTGAGCCCAAGAGTTTGAAACCAGCCTGAACAACATGGCGAAACTCCATCTCTGAAAGTAAGTAAGTGAGTAAATAAATAAAAAAATAGGCCAGGCGCGGTGGCTCACACCTGTAATCCCAGCACTCTGGGAGGCCGAGACGGGCAGATCACAAGGTCAGGAGATCGAGACCATCCTGGCTAACACGGTGAAACCCCGTCTCTACTAAAAATACAAAAAATTAGCCGGGCGCGTTGGCAGGCACCTGTAGTCCCAGCTACTCGGGAGGCTGAGACAGGAGAATGGCGTGAACCCGGGAGGCGGAGCTTGCAGTGAGCTGAGATGGTGCCACTGCACTCCAGCCTGGGTGATGAGCAAGACTCCATCTCAAAAAATAAAAATAAAAATAAAAAATAAAGTACTGCTAAGTGGACCACAAATCATAGTGATACAGCTTTAATAACTGACAACATTTTGAGTGGCATGCATATTGTCATGCCATGGCATTTTATTTTATTTTTAATTAGAAAAATTATTTCTGCTCCTCTCATATATCTTATTGTTCAGGAAACAGTTTACACACATATCTCAAGTAATCTACCATCACATACTCTATTTAAAGACAAAGCAGGCCAGGCACAGTGGCTCACACCTATAATCCCAGCACTTTGGGAGGCCAAGGCAGGCAGATCACCTGAGGTCACAAGTTCAAGACCAGCCTGGCCAACTTGGTGAAATCCCGTCTTTACAAAAATACAAAAATTGGCCGGGCGCGGTGGCTCAAGCCTGTAATCCCAGCACTTTGGGAGGCCGAGACGGGTGGATCACGAGGTCAGGAGATTGAGAC
>NW_012123383.1:0-1459 GCF_000951035.1 Colobus angolensis palliatus
CCACACCTGGCTAATTTTTTGTATTCTTCAGTAGAGGCAGGGTTTCACTGTGTTAGCCACGATGGTCTCGATCTGCTGACCTCGTGATCCGCCCGTCTCGGCCTCCCAAAGTGCTGGGATTACAGGCTTGAGCCACCGCGCCCAGCCAAGTCTTCCTTCTATGCTTGTCATATAAATATTTTTGTTAAGGGACAAGGTTGCCTTGAATTCAAAAAATTTAGGCAACATAGAACAGTGATGTTGAGTCCTTTAAATGCAATTGTATGCTTTCTAGGACCAATACATTTTTTCAAAATACAGTTGCTAAAACCCACAGATAGAAATTTCATACAATATTTCAGATTTGGTATGTATGTATCATGTCATAAAATATGTATTTCAGGCATAACCCATGGTTATCTTATTTCATCTTTCAGAATGTTTAATATTTTCAACCTCCCATTAACAAAAAATTAACTTGTAAACTTATGAAAAATATTAGTTGTTAAAATGTGGAAGGAGGTACACAGTTTTGCAAAATTATTTTAGGGCAGTATATGAGGTTTTTTTGTTTGTTTGTTTGTTTTTGAGACAGAATCTCACTCTGTTGCCTAGGCTAGAGTGCAGTGGCACAATCTCAGCTTCCTGCAACCTCTGCCTCCAGGATGCAAGTGATTCTCATGCCTCAGCCTCCCAAGTAGCTGGGATTTCAGGCATGCGCCACCATGCCTGGCTACTCGTTGACACTTATTAGGGAGAAAACATTCAGTCTTTCACAAATAACCTGTGGGTTTTCATAGATGCCCTTTGTCAAGTTGAGGATGTTTCCTTCTGTTCCTCTTTTGCTGAAAGTTTTGGTCAAGAATGGATGCTGTCAAATGCTTTTTCTGTGGCTATTCAAATGACTATATAGTTTTTCTTTTTTCAGTTTTTGAATGCGTTAAATTACAATGATTGATTTTGTTTGTTTGTTTGTTTGTTTGAGATAGAGTTTCACTCTTGTTGCCCAGGCTGAAGTGCAATGGTGCAATCTTGGCTTACTGCAACCTCCACCTCCTGGGCTCAAGCAATTCTCCTGCCTCAGCCTCTCAAGTAGCTGAGATTACAGGTGTGTGCCACCACACTCAGCTAATTTTTGTATTACTAGTAGAGACTGCGTTTCACCGTGTTGGCCAGGCTGGTCTCGATCTCTTGACCTCAAGTGATCTGCCCGCCTCAGCCTCCCAAAGTGCTGGAATTACAGGCATGAGCCACCGCACCTGGCCCTGTTTCATATATTTTGTCTGAGTTTTTTTGTTTGTTTCAGGCAGGAGGGTAAATCCAGTCCCTGTTACCTCTTCTTTGACAGAAGCAGAAGTCTGGAAACCTTTTCTTTGTTTTTGTTCCTGGAGATCCATGTCCGCTGAATGGAAGTCTCTTTTAATGATACATTGAGGCAGCTTAAACCTACAAAGTCTTCCTTCTTTTTTTTTTTTTTTTT
>NW_012123384.1:0-2055 GCF_000951035.1 Colobus angolensis palliatus
AAAAGACTGAAAGCTTTTCCTTTAAAATCATGAACAAGGCAAGGATGCCTGTTTCTACCACTTCTATTAAGTATAGTAGTGGAAGTTCTAGCCAGAAGAGTTAGGCAAGATAGAGAGATAGAAGGTATGCACACTGGAAAGGAGGAAGTACAATAATCTCCGTTCATTGGTGATAAAATATTATGTGATAAAACCCTAAAGATTACACAAAAACCCTGTTAGAATGATATGACACCAAAGACATAGGCAACACACAAAAACAGTAGACAAATTGGACTTCACAAAAATGAAAAAGATTTGTGCATAAAAAGACAGTATCAATAATACAAAAAGGAAAATCACTGAATAGTAGAATATATTTGCAAATCATATATCTGATAAGGGATTAATATCCAGAATATATAAAGAACTTCTGAACACAACAGCAGAAAAACAAATAACCTGATCCAAAACTGAGCAAATGACAAATATATATTTTCCCAAAAAAGACATACCAAAAGCCAATAAGCACAAGAAAAGGTGTTCAACATCACTAATGATTAGGAAAATGAAAGTCAAAACTACAATCAAATACCCCTCACACCCCTTAGGATGGCTACTATAAAAAAAATAGAAAGTAGCAAGTGTTGGAAAAGATGTGGAGAAACTGGAACCCTTGTGTACTATTGTTAGGAACAATGTAAAATGGTACGGCTGCTGTGGAAAACACTATGACAATTCCTCAAAAATTAAAAACAGAATTACCATATGATCGGGCAATCCAACTTCTGAGTATATATTTAAGAGTTGAAAGCAGTCTGCAAGATATATTCATACACTAATGTTAATAACAACACTATTCACAATAGCTAAAACATCTAAGCAACCCAAGTGTCTATTTTTTAAAAATTTTAAATTATTAAAAAAAATCTTTTGGCTGTGTGTGGTGGCTCATGCCTGTAATCCCAGCACTTTGGGAAGCCGAGATGGATGGCTCACCTGAGCCCAGGAGTTTGAGACTAGCCTGGCCAATGTGGCAAAACCCTGTCTCTACTAAAAACACAAAAATTAGTAGGGTATGATGGCATGAGCCTGTAGTCCCAGCTACTCGGGAGGCTGAGGCAGGAGAACGGCGTAAACCCGGGAGGCGGAGCTTGCAGTGAGCTGAGATCGGGCCACTGCACTCCAGCCCGGGGGGCCGGGCAACACTCCGTCTCAAAAAAAAAAAAAAAAAAAGAAATCTGACAAGGGAAAGTCCTGGATCTCATGGCTTCACTGGTGAATTTTACCAAACATTTAAAGAGCTAATACCAATTCTTCTCATACTATTTCAAAAGATTGAAGAGGAGGGAACACTTTCCAATTCATACCGTGAGGCCAACATTACCCTGATACCAAAGCCAAAAACACTGCAACAGAACAAAGCTGCAGACCAATATCCCTTATGAACATTGATGCAAAAAGTTTCAACAAAATACTTGCAAAATTGAATTCAGCAGCAAATTGCAAGGATTATCCACCATGACCAAATGGGATTTATTGCTGGAATGCAAGAGTGGTTCACATATGAAAATCAATCAGTATAATATAGCACACTAACTGAATGAAAAAATACACACCTAATAACCTCAATTGTTGCAGAAAAAGCAGTCACAGTATTCATGTATTTTCATAACAAAAACACTCAACAAACCGAGAATAGAAGAACGTTACCTCAACATGATAAAAGCCATATATGGAAACACACAGCAAATATTGTACTCGGTGGTGAAACACGGAAAGCTTGGCCAGGCATGGCGGCGCACGCCTGTAATCCCAGCACTTTGGGAGGCCAAGGGAGTGTGGATCACGAGGTCAGGAATAAGAGATCAGTCTGGCTAACATGGTGAAATCCTTTCTCTACTAAAAATGCAAAAATTAGCCAGGTGTGATGGCAGGTGCCCATAATCTTAGCTACTCAGGAGGCTGAGGTAGGAGAACTGCTTGAACCCGGGAGGTGAAGGTTGCAGTGAGCTGAGCTGGTGCCACTACATTCCAGCCTGGGTGACAGAGCAAGACCCCATCAAAAAAAAAAAA
>NW_012123385.1:0-1178 GCF_000951035.1 Colobus angolensis palliatus
AGTTCCCTCCCGCACCTCTCCCTCCACACCTCCCTGCAAGCAGAGGGAGGCGGCTCCAGCCTGGGCCAGCCCAGAGAGGGGCTCCCACAGTGCCGTAGCGGGCTGAAGGGCTCATCAAGCACTGCCAGAATGGACCCGAGGCCGAGGAGGCGCCGAGAGCCAGGCTGCTAGCTGGTTGCCACCTCTCACCTTGATGTCAGGAGTTTGAGATCAGCTTGGCCAACAGGGTGAAACCCTGTTTCTACTAAAACTACAAAAATTAGCTGGGCGTGGTGGCTTACACCAGTATTCCTAGCACTTTGAGCACTTTGGGAGGCTGAGGCGGGCAGATCACTTGAGGCCAGGAGTTTGAGACCAGTCTGGCCAACATGGTGAAACCTTGTCTCTACTACAAATACTAAACTTAGCCAGGTGTGGTGGCACGCACTTGTAATCCCAGCTACTTGAGAGGCTGAGGAAGAAGAATCGCTTGAACCCGAGAGGTGGAGGTAAAAGTGGGCCGAGATCTCACCACTGCACTCCAGCCTGGGCGACACAGGCAGACTCCATCTCAAAAACAAAAACAATGGAACAGAATAGAGAACCTAGAAACAACTCCATACGTCTACAGTCATTTTCGACAAAGGTGCCAAGAACATACATTGGAGAAAGGACAGTCTCTTTAATGAATGGAGCTGGGAAAACTGGATAGCCATATGCAGAAGAATGAAACTAGACCTCTATTTCTCACCATACACAAAAATCAAATCAAAACGGATTAAAGACTTAAATCTAAGATCTGAAACTATGAAACTACTAAAAGAAAACATTGAGGAAGCTCTCCAGGACATTGTGCTGGGCAAAAGAGATGTTGAGTAATACCCTAAAAGCACAGGCATTCAAAACAAAAATGGATAAACGTGATCACATCAAGTTAAAAAGCTTCTGCACAGCAAAGGAAACAGTCAACAAACAGACAATCCACAGAATGGGAAATAAATATTTGCAAACTATACATCTGACAAGGGATTCGTAACCAGCATATATAAGGAGCTTGAACAACTCAATAGGAAAAATTATAATAATCTGAGTTTAAAAAGCACAAAAGGGCCAGGCACAATGGTTCACACCTGTAATCCCAGCACTTTGGGAGGCCAAGGCAAGAGGATCACTTGAAGCCAGGTGTTCAAGACCAGCCT
>NW_012123386.1:0-1741 GCF_000951035.1 Colobus angolensis palliatus
AGGATGGTCTCGATCTCCTGACCTCGTGATCCGCCCGTCTCGGCCTCCCAAAGTGCTGGGATTACAGGCTTGAGCCACCGCGCCCGGCCCAATAGTGGGCATTGTTATACTGAATTAAGACCAGGATTATTTGAATAACAGAAAGTGATTACCATTAGCCAATATTGTTTACTTTTATCTAAAGAATTTGTAGAAATATTAATGCGTGGAGCCTGGGATATGCACCAAGTAGCCCCTTGGCAGCACGAATGCCTTGGCTGCAGCAAAGCGAGGCCCTTGGCTGTGGTGCCTCATGACCTGCAAGCTCCCCTCCTCTGGGAAGAATGTCCCACCTGATGTGGGACACTGAGGAGAATCCTGCTTCCTCAGTTTGAGCCTTTAGCTCCTTCAATTCCTCCTCGGCTTTCCTCTTCTCTTCTAAGTCGTGGTGGATCTCAGCCCTCAGGTGGAGCATTTTCTCCTGAAGACGCCTGTCACTGTCCCCTCCCATCGGGGAAGGAGGGGAAAAAGATGGGTTCTGGGTCTCCACAGTTGCCAGACTTTTCTCCAAAGCTACCTTGACGAGCTAAAAGAAAATCATGGTTTGAAGAAGTAAGGCCATTAAGGAGGACCCAAGAGAAACACGAGATTGCAACGGCAGTTTTCGATGAGAACAAAAACAAACAAAAAAAGCAAATCTAAAATGAACTCCCTAAGCAGAACCTCCTTAGTCACCCAATAAGGGTCCTGGGGACTGATTTGGGTGGGAAGGACACACCAAATGAGCAGGAGGAATTTCCCCATGGAGAAGAGGAGAATCCAGAGATGGTGAGGGAGAGAAGCACATAAGAAATTAAAAACAAATGCAAACAAACGAGGCTGAAACAGGACTGGAGGGTGTGAATGCGGTGATTCTTCTCTTCCTGAGGAGACAGAGTCCTGCGAGTTTTCTCACAAGTCAGGAAGCTTCATCAGCTCTGCAACACTTGAGTCCTGGATGACGGGAGATGATGGCTTAAGATATCAGGGAGCAAAGCCTAAGGCCCTGCCTATAACTCTAACTCCCTCAAGGACAGCTGAGAGGGAGGACTCAGGGCACTGGGGAAACAGTCAACAGACACAGTCGCAGAATTAGAATAAGGTGGAGCTACAGGGAAGACAACACCAACTATTTAATTGGCAGCAGAAGAATCACACTCTGCAGCTACTGGGAGGTGGAGGTGAAGCCACCCTGCCAAGCAGCCTACCTCACTTTTTGGTTATTATCCTTGTGCCGATGCTGCCAGACAAACTCTCTCTACAAATCTCAGCATGTGGAAGAAACAGAGGCAGGAACCATTGCCCAGCACCTTTCTATTTCTCGAGGACACTCTTGAAGTTAGTCATCAATATTTTAAGTAAAGCAAATCTTATGCCTTTTCCTCAAATGGGAATTTGTTAAGTTTTAGACTTTGTTATTGTTCATTTTGGGCTTATCTTTGGTCTTTTCCCATGCTCTTAAAAAAAAAAAAGGAGAAATCAAAATCTGAGTATGACAATCTACTTAGCATATGACTAAGTACTTTAGTACAAGGAGTTCCTGCCTGTTTGTCCAATATTAATCCTAATACGTCCCAATGTCTCACTGGCTTCTTTTTCTTCTCAGTGGCAGCATTTGGAGCTTTTACTTAACTTGGGGTCGGTTTTGACCTCTGAATTTTCCACCCCTCCCCCACAGCTGTTGCTGGGTCATGTTGTTTTCTTTTATCTCTATAAATATTGT
>NW_012123387.1:0-1049 GCF_000951035.1 Colobus angolensis palliatus
TTGGGGCCGCTGGGTCCCCTCTCCCCGGGCGCCCTGCCCGGACCTGCGCAAGCACAGGACGTCGTGGACCTGGACTTCTTCACCCAGCAGCCGCTGCACCTGGTGAGCCCCTCTTTCCTGTCGGTCACCATCGACGCTAACCTGGCCACGGACCCGCGGTTTCTGATCTTCCTGGGGTAAGCGCCAGCCTCCTGGTCCTGTACCCTCTCCTGTCTTCCTGACACCCATGTCTGCCCCGCCAGCCACTCTCCTTTTGCGCGGAAACAACTTCACACCGGAACCTCCCCCGCCTGCCTCTCCCCACCCCACTTCCCGCCTCTCATTCTCCCTCTCCCTCCCTTACTCTCTGACCCCAAACCTCTTTTTGGGGGGTATCATTTAAAAAATAGATTTAGGGGTTACAAATGCAGTTCTGTTCCATGGGTATATTGCATTGTGGTGACATCTGGGCTCTTAGTGTAACTGTCACCTGAATGGTGTACATTGTATCTAATAGGCAATTTCTCATCCCTCATCCCTCTCCCACCCTCCCACCTTTTGGAATCTCCAGTGTCTACTATTCCACTAAGTCCGTGTGTACACATTTTTCGCGCCCACTCTAAATGAGCCTTTTTGTTTCATTCATTCTGTAAGTATTGAGTAAGCACCACCTAAGGTCAGGTATAAGTGGAAATTTGAAAAAAGAAACTGCCCAATTGCCCCAGTACTTCCCTGGCCAGGAGGAGGGAAACTGGGCAGGTGCACCTGGAGGCCTGTGAATGCTTGAATTGCTGTGCAGTGTAGGACAAGATTGTGTATAGGCTTCTGTCTTTTAAACTCTGTTAGGTAGATTTCTTTTTCTTTTCTTTCTTTCTTTCTTTTTCTTTCTTTCTTTCTTTCTTTCTTTCTTTCTTTCTTTCTTTCTTTCTTTCTTTCTTTCTTTTTTTGGCAGCTGAAAAGGGCATCTAAAACAAGAATAAAAATCTAAATATTCAATAAATGAGACCTAGGAGACTACTGCAGTGACTTACAAAGTCCTAATAAAAAGATGTCTCTCCAAAATGGGGCTG
>NW_012123388.1:0-612 GCF_000951035.1 Colobus angolensis palliatus
AATGGAATGATATACGGAACGGAATGGAATGGAATGAAGAGGAATGAAATGAAATGGAATGGAATATCGAATAGAATAGAATATGGAACGAAATGGAATGGAATTGAATAGAGAACGGAAGGAAATATTGAATGGAATGTAATGTGGAACGGAATGGAAAGAAATGGAATATAATTGAACGGAATGGAATGGAATATGGAATGTAATGGAATGAAATGGAATATGGAATGGAATGGAATAAAATGGAAAGGAATGAAATGTAATATTGAATGGAATGGACTATGGAAAGGAAATGAAAGGAACGGAACCAATCCGTACCAGTTAAGATATGGAATGGAATGGCACGGAAGGGAATGGAATGGACGGGAGAGGAATAATTAATGGAATGGAATATGTAATGAAATATTATTTTTCCATTCCATTCCCTTCCGTTCCATTCCAGTCCGTTTCTTATTTGGTTCCGTTCCGATCTGTTCCATTCTGTTCAATTCAATTCCGTATTCCATTCCATTCCGTTTTCCATTTCATTCCATTCCATATTCCATTCCATTCCATTCCATATTCCATATTCGATTCCATTCCATATACCCTTCCGTTCCATTCCAGTCCGTT
>NW_012123388.1:6117-6451 GCF_000951035.1 Colobus angolensis palliatus
TCCATTCAAGTCCTTTCCCTATTCCTTTCCATTCCATATTCCTTTCTATTCCATATTCCATTCCATTCCATATCCATTCCATCCATTCAATTCCACTGCTTTCCACATTCCATTCCATTCCATTCCGTTAAGTTCCTTTTCCTTTCATTCATTAACAAATTCCATTCCATTCCATATTTCATTCCATTCCCTTCAATTCCTTATTCCATTCCATTCCGTTTAGTTCCATTCTATCACATTCCATATACCATTCCATTCCTTACTGCATTCCATTTCATTCTGTATTCCATTCCAATACGTTGCTTTCCACTCCATATTCCCTACAGTTCTCTTC
>NW_012123388.1:8874-9594 GCF_000951035.1 Colobus angolensis palliatus
TTCCTTTCCATTCAATTCCATTCCATAATCCATTCCAATCCATTTTATACCATTCCATTGCATTCCATTCTCCATTCCATTCCATTCTGTATACCCTTCCATTCCATTCTATTCCATTCCAGTCCATTCCATATTCGATTCCATTCCACATTCCATTACAGTCCATTACATATTCCAGTATATTCCATTCCATTTCATTTCATGTTCCATTACATTCCATAATCCATTCCATTCAATTCCATTCCATTTCATATTCCATTTCATTCCATATTGGATTGCATTCCATTCCATTTTCTTCCCTTCCATTCCATTTTATATTTGGTGCCCTTCCGTTCCGCTTCGTTCCTTTCCATTGCATTTCATATTCCATTTCATTCCATATTGGATTGCATTCCATTCCATTTTCTTCCCTTCCATTCCATTTTATATTTGGTGCCCTTCCGTTCCGCTTCGTTCCTTTCCATTGCATTCCGTATAATATTCCATTCTATATTCCATTCCATTATGTAACCAATTTCATTTCATTCGTTTCCATTCCGTTCCACATGACATTCCATTACATATTGTATTCCATTCCATATTCCCTTTCCATCCATACCATATTCCACTCCATTAAATTGCATATTTCATTCAATTCCATTCCATTACACTCCTTTCCATATTCAATTCATTTCCACACAATTCCATTTTCCAATGCATTCCATTCAATTCCATTCCATT
>NW_012123388.1:13186-14851 GCF_000951035.1 Colobus angolensis palliatus
TTCCATTTTATTCCATTCCATTCCATTCCACATTCCATTCCTTTCCGTATTCCATACCATTCCATTACGTATTCCAGTCTATTCGGTTTAATTAACTATTCCATTCCATTCCATATTCCTTTCCATTCCTTATTCCATTGCATTCCATTCCGTATTCCTTCCCATTTCATATTGCACTGCATTCCATTCCATTCCGTTCCCCTCCATTCCATTTAATATTCCGTTCTACTCCTTTCTGCTCCATTCCTTTCCATTCCATTCCATACCATTCCTTATTCCATTTCATTCCATTCCGTATTCCTTTCCATTTCTTATTGCACTGCATTCCATTCCATTCCGTTCCCCTCCATTCCATTTAATATTCCGTTCTACTCCTTTCTGCTCCATTCCTTTCCATTCCATTCCATATTTCAATCCATTCTATATTCCATTCCAACTTCCATTCCATTATATATTGCATTCAATTCCATTCCATTCAGTATCATTTGCCATTCCATTGCATATTCTCTCCAATTCATATTCCATTCCAATCCATACCATATTCAATTCCATCCCACTGCATATTCCATTCCATTCCACTCATTTCCATTTTCAATTTCCTTCCATATTCGATTCCATTGCATTCCATAATCCATTGCATTCCATTCCATTGCATTCCATTCAATATTGCATTTCATTTCATTTCATTCGATTCCATTCCATTCTGTATTGCATTCCATTCCATTCCATGTTCTGTTCCATTCCTTTTTCCATTCCATTCTAATTCCATTTTTTTCCGTTCTATTCCATACTCCATTGCATTGCATATTTTTTTTCCATTCCATTCCCTTCCGTTCCATTCCAGTCCGTTTCTTATTTGGTTCCATTCCGATCTGTTCCCTTCTGTTCCATTCAATTCCGTATTCCATTCCGTTCCATATTCCATTCCATTCCAATCCATTGCATTCCATTCCATTCCAATCCATTGCATTCCATTCCATGTTACATTCCGTTCCATTCCATATTCCATATTCGATTCCATTCCATATACCCTTCCATTCCATTCCAGTCCGTTTCTTATTTGGTTCCATTCCGATCTGTTCCGTTCTGTTCCATTCAATTCCGCGTTCCATTCCGTTCCATATTCCATTCCATTCCAATAATTTCCATTCCATTCCATATTCCATTCTGTTCCATTCCATCTTCCATATTCGATTCCATTCCATGTACCAAACCATTCCACATTTCACTGCATTCCGTTCTATTCCATATTCCAAAAGATTTCATATTCCATTCCATTCCGTATCCCATTCCGTCCATATTGCATTCCATTCCATTCCATTCCATTCCATATTCCATTCCATTCCATTCCTTTAATTTCGTTTCATTTCATTCCGTTCCCTATTCCATTCCATTCCATTCCATTCTATTCCATTCCATTTCATATTCCATAATGGATTGCATTCCATTCCATTTTCTTCCCTTCCATTCCATTTTATATTTGGTACCCTTCCGTGCCGCTCCGTCCTTTCCATTCCATTCTGTATTACAATCCATTGTATATTCCATTCCATTATATAATCAATTTCACTTCATTCGGTTCCATTCCGTTCCACATACCATTCCATTACATATTCTATTCCATTCCATATTCCCTTTCAATCCATACAATCTTCCATTCCGTTA
>NW_012123388.1:15650-16093 GCF_000951035.1 Colobus angolensis palliatus
TTCCATTCCATTCTATATTGCATTCCATTCCATTCCATTTTCTGTTCCATTCCTTGTTCCATTCCATTCTAATACCATTTTTTTCCATTCTATTCCATACTCCATTGCATTGCATATTTTTTTTCCATTCCATTCCCTTCCGTTCCATTTCAGTCCGTTTCTTATTTGGTTCCGTTTCGATCTGTTCCCTTCTGTTCCATTCAATTCCGGATTCCATTCCGTTCCATATTCCATTCCATTTCAATCCATTGCATTCCATCCATATTACATTCCGTTCCATTCCATATTCCATATTCGATTCCATTCCATATACACTTCCGTTCCATTCCAGTCCATTTCTTATTTGGCTCCGGTCCGATCTGTTCTGTTCTGTTCCATTCAATTCCGTATTCCATTCCGTTCCATATTCCGTTCCATTCCATCTTCCATATTCGATTCCATTC
>NW_012123388.1:17157-17498 GCF_000951035.1 Colobus angolensis palliatus
TTCCATTCCATTCCATTCCATACTCCATTCCATTCCATTCCATATTCCATTCGATTCCATTCTATTCCATTCCATTGCATTCCACATTCTATTCCATTCCATATTCCATATCATTCCATTCCATATCCCAGGCCATTAAATTCCATTCCATATTCCAATCCATTTCAGATTCCATTCCCTTCAATTTCATATTCCATTCCATTCAACATTGCATTGCATTCAATTCTATTTCATTCCCTTCCTTTCCATATAATATTGCTTTCCTTTCCATTCCATTTTACAATCCATTGTAAGTTCCATTCCATATTCCATTCGATTATATATTCCATTCCATTCCATTC
>NW_012123388.1:18796-19497 GCF_000951035.1 Colobus angolensis palliatus
CCCATTACATTTCATTTCATTCTCCATTCCTTTCCATTCATTCCGTTCCATTTTATTACATTACATAATCCTTTCATTCCACATTGCATTCGTTTCCACAATCCATTCCATTCCATATTCCATTCCATTTCATTCTCTTCCACTCCATATTCCGTTCTGTTCCATTCTGTTCTGTTCTGTTTCATTGCACTCAATTCCGTATTCCAATCCATTCCATATTCCATTCCATTCCATTCCATATTCCTTTCCACTTCCATTCCATATTCCTTTCCACTCGTTTCCATTCCTTTTTCCATTCCATTCCATATTCCATTCCATTCCATTACATATTGCATTGAATTTCATTGCATTGCCTTCCATACCGTCCCATTCCATTCTTATTCCATTCCATTCCATTCCATATTTCATTGCGTACCATTCCATTTCATTCAATTCCATATTCTATTCCATTCCATTCCATTCCACTTCATATTGAATTCCATTCCATTCTATAATCCATACCATTCCATATTCCTTTCCATTCCATTCTATTCCAGTCCATTCCATTCCATATTCCATTCCATTCCATTCCCTATTCTATTTCATTCCATTCCATTACATTCCAAACCATATTCCATTCCTTTCCATATTGCATTCCATTCCATGTTTCATTCCATTCCTTGTGCCATTGCCTTCCATTCCATAATCCATTCCATTCCATT
>NW_012123388.1:20087-21522 GCF_000951035.1 Colobus angolensis palliatus
CATTCATATCCATTCCATATTCGATCCCATTCCGTATTCCATTGCATTCCATTCCATGACATTTCGATCCAGTCCATTTCATATTCCGTTCCATTCTCGTCCGTTGCGCTCCATTCCGTTTCATTCCATTCCATATTCCATTCCTTTCTTTATTTCATACCATATTGCATTACATTCCGTATTCCATTCCATTCAATTCCATTCCATATCATTCCATTCCATATTCCATTCCTTTCCACTCCATGCCTTTCCATTCCAATACCTTCCATATTACATTTCATTCCATATTCCTTTCCATTCCCTATTCCATTCCATTCCATTGCATATCGCATTCCATTCCATTTAATATTCCATTATATTCAATATTCCTTTGCATTCCATTCCATTCCATATTCAATTCCAGTCCATATTCCATTCCATTTCATTCCGTTTCATTACATTCCAATCAATTCCATTCCATTCCTTTCCGTTCCATATACCATACTTTACCCTATTCCATTCCTCTCCTTTCCATTCCATTCCACATTCCATTCTATTCCATTCCATTAAATTCCATATTCCTTTCCATTCCACTTATTTCTCTTCCGTTGCATTCCATTCTAGTTTGTATTTCGTTCCATTCCGTTCCCTTGCGTTCCCCTCCTTTCCATATTCCATTCCATTCCATATTCCATTCCATTTCTTTCCGTTACATTCCATTCCAATCCTTTCCATATTACATTTCATTCCATATTGCTTTCCATTCCCTATTCTATTCCATTCTATATCCCATTCCATTCCATTTAATATTCCATTCCATTCAGTATTCCATTGCATTCCATTCCATTCCATATTCAATTCCATTCCATATTCCATTCCATTTTATTCCGTTTCATTACATTCCAATCAATTCCATTCCATTCCTTTCCGTTCCATATACCATATTTTACCCTATTCCATTCCTTTCCTTTCCAATCCAATCCACATTCCATTCTATTCCATATTCCATTCCATTCCATTCCATATTCCTTTCCATTCCAATTAATTTTCTTCTGTTGCATTACATTCTATTTCATATTTCGTTCCATTCCGTTCTGTTCCGTTCCTCTCCATTCCATATTCCATTCCATTCCATATTCCATTCCAATTCTTTCCTTTCCATTCCATTCCAATCCATTTCGTTGCATTCCATTCCGTTCCATTCAAGTCCTTTCCCTAATCCTTTCCATTCCATATTCCTTTCTATTCCATATTCCATTCCATTCCATATCCATTCCATCCATTCATTTCCATTGCTTTCCATGTTCCATTCCGTTAAGTCCCTTTTCCTTTCATTCATTACCAAATTCCATTCCATTCCATATTGCTTTCCATTCCATTCAATTCCTTATTCCATTCCATTCCGTTTCATTCCATTCTATCACATTCCATATACCATTCCATTTCTTACCGCATT
>NW_012123389.1:0-1388 GCF_000951035.1 Colobus angolensis palliatus
AAAAAAAAAAAAAAAAGATCGAAACCATAAGTGATTTATTTCCCTTAAGCAGCTATTTTTGACTTTTTTTCTCTTTGTTGTAATTCCCTAAAGCCCTGTTAAAACAATTTTTTTCAATGCCCCTTCAGGAAATTTTATTATAAGTATACTGAATATCTGTTTATGTACTGTATGTATTAATATATCTATACTCTATAAGCAAAAATAGCAAATATTATAATCTAATCCAATGTATAGTTAAGAGCAATTACAAAATTAAAGCGGAGACATTACAATGAATGCCTCAGGAATAAAAAGGATTATAAGGGACTATTATGAACAATTATGTGCCAACAAATTAGACAACATAGAAGAAATAGATATATCCCCAGAAAAATATAATCTGCCAAGATTAAATCAAGAATAAATACAAAACCTGAAAAGAACTAATAACAAATAAAGCGATTGAAGAAGTAATTATAAACCTCCCAACAAAGACAACCCAGGACCAGATGACTTCACAGCTGAGTTCTACCATTCAAAGAAAGTTATTACCAATACTTCTTAAGCTCTTCCAAAAACAAAGGTAGAGAAAACACTTCCAAACATGTTTTATAAGGCCAACATCACCTTAATCTATAAGCCAAAGACATTGCAAGAAAATAAAACTATAAGCCAATAACTCTGATGAACATCCATTGTAAAAATCCTGAATGAAGTATTAGCAAACTGAATTTGAAAACACATCTAAAAGATTATACATTATTGCTATGTGGAATTTATACCTGGCAAACAAGGCAAGTTTAACATGCAAACCAATCAATGTGATATACCACATTAACGGAATGTAAGAATAGAAACTACATGACCGTCTCAATTGATGCAGAAAATGCATTTGACAAAGTTCAGCCCTTTCCTTGATTAAAAGACAAAGTAAAACAAAACAAAAAAAACTTGTAACAAATTTGGTATAGGAGAAAATTTTCTTAACAGAATAAAGTCCATTTATGAAAAACCCACAGCTAACATCATAATCAATAGAACAACTGAAAGTTTTCTTACTGAATTCCCATATAAGGCAGAGATTCCCAGTCTCACCACTTCCATCAACATAGTATTAGAAGGATTAGCCAGATAAGTCAGATAATAAAAGGAAATAAAAGGCATTCAAATCAGAAAAAGGAAATAAAATTACTTCTGTTTGTGAGTAACATAATCCCTTATGTAAAAGTCTTCAAATATTTAACAAAAATTTGTTAAAACCACTAAACAAATTCAGCAAAGTTGCAGGTTACAAAATCAACATGCAAAAATCAGTAGCAGTTCTATGCACAAAAAATGACTTAACTGAAAAAGAAATCAAGGAAACAATATCATGTATAATTACATAAAAACACCATCAAATAAAT
>NW_012123390.1:0-1051 GCF_000951035.1 Colobus angolensis palliatus
TACTAAAAATACAAAAAAATTAGCTGGGTGTGGTGGTGGGCACCTGTAGTCCCAGCTACTTGGGAGGCTAAGGCAAGAGAATGGTGTGAACCCAGGAGGCAGAGCTTGCAGTGGGCCGAGACCGTGCCACTGCACTCCAGCCTGGGCAACAGGAAAAACAAAAAACAAAAAAACCGGTCTCCAAAAAAAAACCAAAAAAAAAAACAAAAAACAAAAACAAAAACAAAAAAACTCTGTTATTTATTTATTTATTTGAGACAAGAGTCTCGCTCTGTCGCCCAGGCTGGATTTGGCTCACTGCAACCTCCGCCTCCTGGGTTCAAGTGATTCTTCTGCCTCAGCCTCCTGAGTAGCTGGGGCTACAGGCGTGTGCCACCACACCCAGCTAATTTTTGTATTTTTAGTAGAGACAGGGGTTTCGCCATAGTGGCCAGGCTGGTCTCGAACTCCTGATCTTGTGATCTGCCCGCCTCAGCCTCCCCAAGTTTTGGGATTACAGGCATGAGCCACCTCGCCCGGCCAAAAGACAGTATCTTATTTGGTCTAATGCTATTGCTCTCTTGAGGAAGTGTTTATGAAGTAAAATAGAGAAACCTGCAAAACAAAGTACCTGGGATTCACAAAAACACTATGCCTAAAATCAAAATCTCAGGTCTGAAGCTCAGTGGCATAATTCTGATCTGCAACTTTGTTAAATTGAGATTTTAAAATAATTACTTTAAAAAGACTAAATTGCTTATGCTCGGGGTTAGCATGTACAGTAGGTCTACTGAATTCAGCCACCTCGCCCGGCCAAAAGACAGTATCTTATTTGGTCTAATGCTATTGCTCTCTTGAGGAAGTGTTTATGAAGTAAAATAGAGAAACCTGCAAAACAAAGTACCTGGGATTCACAAAAACACTATGCCTAAAATCAAAATCTCAGGTCTGAAGCTCAGTGGCATAATTCTGATCTGCAACTTTGTTAAATTGAGATTTTAAAATAATTACTTTAAAAAGACTAAATTGCTTATGCTCGGGGTTAGCATGTACAGTAGGTCTACTGAATTCA
>NW_012123391.1:0-1321 GCF_000951035.1 Colobus angolensis palliatus
TTTTTTGTATTTTTAGTAGAGACGGGGTTTCACCATGTTAGCCAGGATGATCTTGATCTCCTGGCCTTGTGACCCACCCGCCTCGGCTTCCCAAAGTGCTGTGATTACAGGCATGAGCCACTGCGCCCAGCCGGCATTTTTTTTTTTCAAGAACATTATTTATGCCCAAAGTACCCTATAGGAAGATAATGGAGGGTAAATGTGACGACAACAAAGGGGAATTAAGAATAACTGTGTGATCAAGCTCCCAAGTTTAAAAACCTATAACGTCATTATTAGATCATATCCTACATCTGTTATTGTGAAATTGTATCACACTTAAAGTTATAAAAATACATAAGGTTAGAGATTAAGAATTATGTCATACTGTACTATAAGTTGACCTATACTACTACTTCTTGACCACATTCATGGACCAAAGACTACAAAACAGGACTGTCAGAACTCAAAATCTTTTTCTTCATCCTCTGCCCCCAATCCTGAAAGAGACTGAATATACTATTAACTAATCAAAGATTCAAGATATATGACACCAATTCCTATAGAGATCTCAACAAAAGATTCTGATCTTCAGGAAGATGGAGATGACTTACTAATACTGAATTAGTACTCATAAGTAGTATCAATTATAACATATAATTATCAGTTTGGAATGAAATGATAGGTACTAAAAGTTTTAAGTCTAGAAGGAATAAAAATGCAGTTAACTGAATAAAGGGCGAAGATGTAACATTTGAAAATGCTGACTTATTTTATATTATACATTCTACATTATATACCCTTTAGACAGAGGGTACACATGTATACGCAAAGAAAACAGTAACCACAAACAAAAACAAAATAATGCTTTTTAGACAGAGGGTATATAATGGCAAATTTTTTTACTACTGAGAACTATAACTGTTTAAGCTTTTCCTCTCTGTCCATTCATTCACAAGTGACATCATTTGTTGAAGCAGTCCATTTATCAGAATCACCTAAGGAGTTTAAAAAATTTCAGTGCCCACCCCCACATTATGCATACCATACTAATCAGGATCTTCAGTATCTTAAAAATTTGTCTGGATAATTCCAATGTGCAAGTCAAGGGTGGAACAATCCTCAGGTGAATTAAGGAACTCATTCTTTGCAATTAGGTGAAAATCTATTTAAAAGCAACCACAAACGCAGGCCAGGAGCAGTAGCTTACACCTGTAATCCCAGGACTTTGGGAGGCTGATGCGGGCAGATCACCTGAGGTCAGGAGTTCGAGACCAGCCTGGACAACATGGAGAAACCCCGTCACTACTAAAAATAAAAAAAATTAGCCGGGCACGGTGGC
>NW_012123392.1:0-2701 GCF_000951035.1 Colobus angolensis palliatus
CCCAAAGTGCTGGGATTACAGGCTTGAGCCACCGCGCCCGGCTCACACCTGCTTTTTCAAACTTGTCACCACAGCCCTCTTTTTTTTTTTTTTCTTTTTGGACAGGGTCTCACTTTGTCACGCAGGTTGGAGGGCAGCGGTGCGATATCATGGCTCACCACAGCCTTGACCTCTCAGGTTCAAGCAATCTCTCACCCCAGCCTCCCAAGTAGCTGGGACTACAGGCGAGCACCTACACGCCCGGCTAAGTTTTGTCTTTTTTGTAGAGGTGGGGGGTGGTCTCACTATGTTGCCTAGGCTGGTCTTGAACTTCTAAGCTCAAGCAGTCCTCCCACCTTGGTTGGCCTCTTAATGTGCTGGGATCACAGGCGTGAACCACTGCGCCTGGCCCTCTGTCACTTTATATAAAGAAATGGTGGAACATCAGATGCAGAAATATTGAGATATGATGATGATGACGATGATTTGAGACAGGGTCTCACTCTGTTGCCCAGGCTGGAGTGCAGTGTTGCAATATCAGCTCACTGCAACCCCCGCCTCACACGTTCAAGCAATTATCCTGCCTCAACCTCCTGAGGAGGTGGGATTACAGGTGCACGCCACCACGCCAGGCTAAGTTTTTGTATTTTTTAGTAGAGACAAGGTTTCACCATGGTGGCCAGGATGGTCTTGAACTGCTGGCCTCAAGTGATCCACCTGCCTTGGTCTCCAGGTGTACTGGGATTACAGGCATGAGCCACCACACCCAGCTAAGATCTGATATGTTTTTGTATCACAGTGAAAAACAAACAAAAGAATCATAAATTGCTGCAAAGTTTCCATCCGATTCATAAAATGCCAATACCTGTTGAACAATAAAATACATAACCTAGGTGGCATAGATGTGCACTGAGGCAGTGAGGCAGTGTGTCCATGTGCCAGGTCCCTTAAACCCCAGCACATGCAGATACTGGTCATGTGCGATGTCACCCGCTTTGGGAGTACCTCGTAAAACACTAGAATAGGAAGTACTGTGAGACCACAGCTTTGGGGAGTGATTTTATGATATAAACAAGGAAATTAATATATTCTGAATTCTTCTTCAGGATCACTTGCCCCTGAAATCATTTACTGCAGTTTGTCAGAAAGATGGATCTTGGGACCGGCCAATGCCCTCATGCAGCAGTACGGTCGTGTGGTGACTACAACCCCAATAACCTCCCGGAACTCCCTCTGCTGCTAACTGTTGCTGCTTCTATTGCTTCTCTGGTTTTCTGTTTCTTTCTTTTCTCTTCTTTTTCTTTTCTTCTTCTTCTTCTTCTTTTTTTTTTTTGAGATAGGGTCTTGCTCTGTTGCCCAGACTAGAGTGCAGTGGTGTTATCTTGGCTCACTGCAACTTCTGTCTCCCAGGCTTAAGCAATCCTCCTGCCTCAACCTCCTGAGTAGCTGGGACTACACGTGCCTGACACCACGCCTGGCTAATTTTTGTATTGTTTGTAGAGACAGAGTTTTACCATGTTGCCCAGGCTGGTCTCGAACTCCTGACCTCAAGTGATCCGCCCGTCTCAGCCTCCCAAAGTGCCAAGATTACAGGCGTGAGCCACTGTGCCCGGATCCTTGGTTTTTTAATGATCCGTTTATCAGCGCTTGAATTTCAAATTTGCTTCTTTTCTCCCATCTCTCAGTGCACTCTTAGAGGTTAAAACAACCAACCTACTAGGGAAGGGATATGCTTTAGAAAAGTACGTTCTTCGGCCGGGCGCGGTGGCTCAAGCCTGTAATCCCAGCTACCCAGGTGGCCGAGGCAGGAGAATTGCTTGAGCCTGGGAGGCGCAGGTTGCAGTCAGCTGAGATTGCACCACTGCACTCCAGCCTGGGTGACAGAGCGAGACTCTGTCTCAAAAAAATGTGTAAAATAAAATAAAATGGGCAACTTTTCTGTTGGTCACACATGACAGCAGCTCTTCGTAAAGTGGCTGGAACGACAGAAAGATGAGTTTGCTATCCTGTTCCATGTGCCCTGCCTTGCATCAAATTAAAGTCCTCCCCCTGGTCAAATGACCTTTCCATGAAACAACTCCTGGGCCCACAAAAAAGTAGACAGGCCCAGGAAATAGTGTATTCTGCAAAATTATAAATAGTGATCACTGTTAAGGGAGGAGTATAATTTCAAAAAATGCTTAGCATGTTGCTTTAGGGGCACAGGTAAGAAATTAGCACGTCCTCTTTATGTTCTTCAAAATTGTCACTGAATCCCAGTGGTAAGAAGTAATAACATTGGAATGATAACTAGCTATGCAATCCACAGTCCTGTGGAGGGTCAAAAAAAAAAAAAAAAAGAAAGTGAGACACTTTTCCCACCTTGCAAACTTCTTGAGCAGGCTCTTTTCCACAGCTCCTCGGACCACAAACCTCTTTAGTTTCTGACTTAACACAAGAAGTCCTGAAATCCTTTAAAGCACAGGGTTTCTGCCAAAGCCATCTTCTTTTATTTTAATGTTTGATTTTAGAAAAACATTATCTCAGCAAGTCGAAAAATGTTTCCCTGTGAATGACACCGGCAGTGAAAGCTGCTGGACAGCACGCAGATGAAACTCACAAAAGAATTCTTAGTAACCCTCCTCCAGCTAATGGCCACAGGCTAGACAGATACACAGACACACTTGGAAGTCTTATCACACCTGCTTTTTCTTTTCTTTTTTATTTTTTTTTGAGACGGAGT
>NW_012123393.1:0-2848 GCF_000951035.1 Colobus angolensis palliatus
GTAACTTTGTAACTTCACTTTAGCCTCTGATTGCCGAGTGTGACTTTGTAACTTCGCTTTAGCCTCTGATTGTGGAGTGTGACTTTGTAACTTCACTTTAGCCTCTGATTGCTGGCCACTACTTCAATTGCATGGGGTGCACACCAAGTGGCCAATGGGAAACTTCCAGGACATATTTGGAACCCAGAAGATTCTGTAATCAGGGCCTCTGAGCTGCTGCTCAGTGCCCCCCACCATCCTGTGGAGTGTACCTCCATTGTCAATCAGTCTGTTTTTGTTGCTTCATTTTTTCCTTGCTTTTCTGTGTGTTTTGTCCAATTCTTTGTTGAAAATGCCAAGAACTTGGACATCTTGCAGCCAAGACCCTCCATCGGTAATGATATTATTCAATAAGATGATTCTAATGAATTTGTTACTTTATGTAGTCATGAAGATGAACTCACAGGCCTTAAAAGTATTTGCTAAATGATGCTAACTGAATCATGAAAACCCATATTTAACCTCTCTTTAATACTTGACCAGAGAAGGTGATATTCTGTTGGTGATTATAATAAAAAGGAAACTCCTCTTACTAATACAATCATCAATAAATCTATTCTTAAGGTCTTACTATGTGCTTGACCCTGTTCTATAGAAATACAATTAATATCCCTAGTATATGTACTATGAATAACCCAATTTTACAGATGAGGATATGGATAGAAAATCAAAAGTGTGTCGTCAAAATTCCACATTGAGAAAATGGCATGGAAATGAAGAATAATGTGATCAGGCTAGTCTAACATCTTAAGTTCTCAATAGACACTCCTCATGGATATTGAGTACTCAAATGTTTAGAATTTATTGTAAAAGCACTCATCCATAAAACAAGATTGATAATATATTTATGATAGGAGGCAATCCAGAGGAAAATCAATTCTCAGATTTATTATATATATATCAGTCATTATTATACTAAATTTCCTCAGCATAACTGAGTATAGATGTTGGAACCAGAGGAGATGATAGAGTCACAGCTCCTCCCCTTATTAGCTTCAGGACATTGATTGATCATTTGAATCAGTTATTTCTCCATCAAATAAATATAATGAAAACACGCACATCACAATCTTGTGAGAATTAAAGAAGAAATGCAATTAGAGTCATCTTAGTAAGATGTACAGTGCCTATTTTACAAATTATTATGGATACAAAAATATTATACATATTATTCTATGTAATAGAAAATATTCTACCAATAAATATGTGGGTTTATTCATGCAGACATCAGTTTTTATTTTATTATTTAATATAACGTTATTTGTTTTTATAGCATCAGATCATAGAACCCGAAAAGAAAAACAATTATTTTAGTCTTACTGTTAGTTATTGAAGGCCAGTTAATTAGCACTACTTGAATGCATCCTGTATTTGTTTTTTTCAAGTTTTATTACAAACCACTTTTGTTGCTTTTTAAATTTCAGAGACTACTTTTATAAGTTTCAATAGGAGTTTTAAATACAATGTGATCAATACAAATGCATACTTTCTGAACAACTAGAACATTTGTAACTATCAGTTGTTTACCCAGTAAAATAATACTATCAAGGCCATAAATGGAAACTAGGTGTCTTTTATTAACCAGATGCTATTAGCTGGTGTTACTCCTTGTATATAATCCTCAGTTTTTATTTTTTACATGATTATGCCTTGTTATAAGCGTGAGGTTGGCCATCTATGACATGTTCATTGAAAGCAAATTAATTCTTATTGGCCCTTCACTGCCAGTTCAATTAACAGCACAAATGTATACTATATAGAAGGAATACTTAGCATCACCCAGCCACAGAGAAAATACTTGCTTTTGCACAAAAGTTCTAACTATTCACATTCAAGAAATAGATTGAGAAGATGAAGTAAAGGAGGAAAGAAAAGTGATTTTTCCCCCATGCACTTGGCTATCTGGATGTATGTGCTTTCCTTATATTTCTATTTATTCCTGTAAGTTTGGACCCAATGACTCTCTTATAACCAATATATCTTGCTAATAAATTTGATAATAACAACTTTGGTGAAAGATAAGTGAGAGAGAGCACAAATTCAAAAAAATTAAAAACATGTCCTTTGAAAGAGTAAAGATTTATCCACTCATCTATAGAAAAAGGACTGATGGTAGCTACTGCTTAGAGTGAAGAATGGGACATAGATTGAAAGAGAACTCTAAAGTTGTGTTCTTGCCTCTTTCTCACATTGCCTTGGGATGATCATTTCCTACCCCCAAATCCCAAATAACTTGCACTGTTGTTTATCTTGATCAAGAGAAACTAACTACAAGTAGATGATAGGGATCCACTTAATTTAGATCATTGAACAGGAAAAAAGATGAGCCAATTTTCTCTTATATATAAGGGAATAATAAAATTTCACAGAAATTTTGCAAACAAACCCATTTTGAAAACATTTCTGGAAGAAGATTCAAATTAACAAAAATGAATTCAGGAGGCCTATACCAAGATATATGAAAGAAAAAATCATGATATAACTTAGAAAGTTTATTGTTGTTTAAAAAATCAAGGGTAAAATGAAAGAAAAACAATATAACCATGACAACATTTAGTCTTTAGGTAGTATGAACCCTTAGGTTAGCATAAGAGAGTAGGAATAAAGAAATAAAAGGTTAAACTAAAGTACCAGTTGAATTAGGGGAGAACATAGTACTGATAAATCTAAGAAGGTAGTGTAATAAATGGGAGTATGGATCTTAAACAGTAATTAACATAAAAATAAACACAAAAAGTATAAATTTTACATTAGCAGAAAAAGTAATGTAAGTAAATGAAGTAAAGGGGAAAAGAACATTTAAAAAAAA
>NW_012123394.1:0-2274 GCF_000951035.1 Colobus angolensis palliatus
CCTTCTTGACCTCCCAAAGTGCTGGGATTACAGGCTTGAAGTACCACACTCAGCTCTTACATACTATTTTCTTTTGTTTTAATTTTATTTTTCCATAAGTTATTGGACTACAGGTGGTATTTGGTTATGTAAGTAAGTTCTTCAGTGGAGATTTTTGAAGACTTGGTGCACCCATCACCGGAGCAGTATACACTGCACCATATTTGTTGTCTTTTATCCCTCATCCCCCTTCCACCCCTGCCCCCAAGTCCCTAAAATTCATTGTATCATTCTTATGCTTTTGCATCCTCATAGCTTAGCTCCCACATATCACTGAGAACATATGGTGTTTGGTTTTCCCTTCCTGAGTTACTTCACCTAGAATAATAGTCTCTAATCTCACCCAGGTCACTGCAAATGCTGTTAATTCATTCCTTGTATGGCTTAGTAGTATTCCATCATATATGAAATATACATATGTTCCAATATATATATTCCGATATATATATATAGGAATTTCAATCCACTGATTGATGGGCATTTGGGTTGGTTCCACGATTTTGCTATTGTGAATTGTGGTGCTATAAACATGTGCAAGTATCATTTTCAAATAATGACTTCTTTTCCTCTGAGTAAATACCCAGTAGTGGGATTGCTGGATCTAATGGTAGTTCTACTTTTCAGTTCTTTAAGGAGTCTCCATACTGTTTTCCATAGCAGTTGTACTAGTTTACATTCCCACCAGCAGTGTAGAAGTGTTCCCTGATCGCCACATCCACGCCAACATCTGCTGTTTTTTATTATTTGATTATGGTCATTCTTACAGGAATAAGTTAGTACCACATTGTGGTTTTGATTTGCACTTCCTTGATCATTAGCAATATTGAGTATTTTTACATATGTTTTGCTGGCAGTTTATATATCTTCTTTTGAGAATTGTCTATTGATGTCCTTAGCCTGCTTTTTGATGGGATTCATTGTTTTTATCTTACTGATTTTTTTCAGTTCGTTGTAGATTCTGGATGTTAGTCCTCTGTCAGATGTATAGATTTTTAAGATTTTTTTTCCACTCTGTGGGTTGTCTGCTTACTCTGCTGACTGTTCCTTTTGTTGTTCAAAGCCTTTAGTTTAATTAGGACCTAGCTATTTATCTTTGTTTTTATTGCAATTGCTTTTGGGTTTTTGGTCATGAAATTCTTGCCTAAGCCAATGTCTAGAAGGACTTTTCTGATGTTATCTTCTAGAATTTTTACAGTTTCAGGTCTTAGGTTTAAGTCCTTAATCCATCGTGAGTAGATTTTTGTATAAGGTGAGAGATGAGAATCCTGTTTCATTCTTCTGCATGTGGCTAGCCAATTATCCCAACACCATATGTTGGAAAGGGTGTCCTTTCCCCACTTTATGTTTTTGTTTGCTTTGTCAAACATCAGTTGGTTGTATTTGTATTTTTTAGTAGAGACGGGGTTTCACCGTGTTGGCCAGGATGGTCTCAAACTCCTGACCTCGTGATCCGCCTGTCTTGGCCTCCCAAAGTGCTGGGATTACAGGCTTGAGCCACTGCGCCCAGCCTGTTACTAAGTTATTAAATAGTACAACAGGAACTTAAACTCAGGTTTGTCTGACTCCAATGAGGATAGCAGAGTACTATATTACTGTTCATTTGGCTAGCTGATGTGACATATTTTGATTTTCCAATTATTATGGTGATGTTGAATTTTCTTCAACTTCTTTTTCCTCTTGGGACATGCAAGCAATAATGCACCAATGCAGATGAGTCAGAAAAGTAGAAAGAAAAATCATTGTTTATATAAACATGTCAGGAATCTTGAGTATAAAATAATAATTTTAATCACAATATTAATGATTTCCTGAAAGATTTCCAGGCAATGACAACAAGGAAAAAAATAAAGGAAATTTGCTTCACTTGACATAAAACAGATGAAAGTTGTTTAACTAGGAAAAAACATAGGCATATAGATCAATGTGGAAAAAAATATACACAAGTACAGGAAATAAATGACATTAAACATGGTACTTTAACAAGGCCAGCATTGAAATTAATGGAACTTACACAATCTAATAAATGATATGAGTGAACAGTTCATAGGAACAAATATAGCTAATAAAGGTTCTCAACTTCACTCAAAAATAAGTAAATACAAAAGAGATACTATTTTCAGCTCTCAGATGGCAGATGGCCATATATTTATATTTCCTAGTAGCAGTGAGGGTGAGAAAATAGGCAGGAATTCTTATATACTAGTTTTCTTTTCTTTCTTTCTTTTTGAGACAAGA
>NW_012123395.1:0-1116 GCF_000951035.1 Colobus angolensis palliatus
GTCTCTACTAAAAATACAAAAAAAAAGCTAGCCGGGTGAGGTGGCGGGCGCCTGTAGTCCCAGCTACTCCGGAGGCTGAGGCAGGAGAATGGCATAAAACCCGGGAGGCAGAGCTTGCAGTGAGCTGAGATCCGGCCACTGCACTCCAGCCCGGGCGACAGAGCAAGACTCCGTCTCCAAAAAAAAAAAGGGTATAAAGTTCCCAGTTAAGAGCCCCATGTGTGCCACCCTGATGGCCTTTTCCTCCTTTCCCTCCACCGAGTTGGTGCTTATCACTCCTAGGCATTTCTTCCTGCATTCTCTTGTGTTTTTTTAAAGAAGCTTTACCTACAAATGGCAAGATGATGTAGATTCCTCTGTTACCCTGCTTTTCTGTATCCCATATGGATACAAATAGCTAATTCTTCCATTTTTTTCACTGAATAGAGTTCGATTCAATCACTACAGTATAGAACAACACATACAGTCTAGTATATATAGTGTATATTGTAGTATTTAATTATTCAACTAGTGAATATGAATCACACATTTGGGCTCCTTCTGCTGGCCATCCAAGCTGTTGCCAATGTGCTCTTTGCAATACAATGCTGTGACATTCCAGCACATCTCCTTGCACATAGTGCTGAAGTACAACTGCTGGGTCAGAGGGCAGGTGAAACTTTGGCTTGACTAGATTTTCAAGGTACCTGAACCAACCTATACTCTCATTTGCAGTGACTAACAAGTTCTCCTTGTTTCATATCCTTGCAAACATTTGTGTGACTTGACAGTTTTGGACAATTTTTACTTGTTACTGCTCAAGATTGCCTGTACATAAAAACAAAAATACTTATGAATAAGGGGGAAGACAGTTTTGTGTAAGAGAGGAACAATACTGAGAAAAATCTTGTCTGTTTTAGCTTCAGAGGGTGACAAAGCATTTACTTCTCAAAAAACTCCAGACCAAATACTAATGGCCAGTATCTTAAAAAGTTTTATAATACAAATGCATCAGAAAATATGGATAATTCATACCCCCCCGAAAAAAAAATCATTATAAAAAGAAAGAGGCTCATCGTTGTTAGCAAAGATGTGCTAAAATCCTTGAAATAATTATCCTTTTTTTTTTTTTTTTGG
>NW_012123396.1:0-1333 GCF_000951035.1 Colobus angolensis palliatus
GAATCCCTGAATAGACCAATAACAGGCTCTGAAATTCAGACAATAATTAATAGCCTACCAATCAAAAAAAGTCCAGGACCAGACGGATTCACAGCCGAATTCTGCCAAAGGTACAAGGAGGAGCTGATGCCCTCTCTCCCCACTCCTATTCAACATAGTGTTGGAAGTTCTGGCCAGGGCAATCAGGCAAGAGAAAGAAATAAAGGTGTTTGATTAGGAAAAGAGGAAGTCAAATTGTCCCTGTTAGCAGATGACATGATTGTATATTTAGAAAACCCCATCATCTCAGCCCAAAATCTCCTCAAGCTGATAAGCAACTTCAGCAAATTCTCAGGATACAAAATCAATGTGCAAAAATCACAAGCATTCTTATACACCAAGAACAGACAGAGAGCCAAATCATGAATGAACTCCCATTCACAATTGCTTCAAAAAGAATAAAATACCTAGGAATCCAACTTACAAGGAATGAGAAGGACCTCTTCAAGGAGAACTACAAACCACTGCTCAATGAAATAAAAGAAGACACAAACAAATGGAAGAACATTCCATGCTCATGGATAGGAAGAATCAACATCGTGAAAATGGCCATACTGCCCACGGTAATTTATAGATTCAATGCCATCCCTATTAAGCTACCAATGACTTTCTTCACAGAATTGGAAAAAACTACTTTAAAGTTCATATGAAACCAAAAAAGAGCCCTCATTGCCAAGACAATTCTAAGCCAAAAGAACAAAACTGGAGGTTTCACGCTATCTGACTTCAAACTATACTACAAGGCTACAGTAACCCAAACAGCATGGTACTAATACCAAACCAGAGATATAGACCAATAGAACAGAACAGAGCCCTCAGAAATAATACTGCACATCTACAACCATCCGATCTTTGACAAACCTGACAAAAACAAGAAATGGGGAAAGCATTCCCTATTTAATAAATGGTGCTGGGAAAACTGGCTAGCCATATGTCAAAAGCTGAAATGGGATCCCTTCCTTACACCTTATGCAAAAATTAATTCAAGATGGATTAAAGACTTAAAACTAAAACCATAAAAACTCTAGAAGAAGACCTAGGCAATACCATTCAGGACATAGGCATGGGCAAGGACTTCATGTCTAAAGCACCAAAAGCAATGGCAACAAAAGCCACAATTGACAAATGGGATCTAATTAAACTAAAGAGCTTTTGCACAGCCAAAGAAACTACCATCAGAGTGAACAGGCAACTTACAGAATGGGAGAAAATTTTTGCAATCTACTCATCTGACAAAGGGCTAATATCCAGAGTGTACAAAGAACTCAAACAAATTTACAAGAGATAAACAAAC
>NW_012123397.1:0-1255 GCF_000951035.1 Colobus angolensis palliatus
GTTTTTGTTTTTGTTTTTTTTTTGACAGAGTCTCACTCTGTCACCCAGGTTGGAGTGCAGTGGCATGATCTCAGTTCACTGCAACCTTCACCTCCCAGACTCAAGAGATCCTCCCACTTCAGCCTCCCAAGTAACTGGGACCACAGACGCGCATCATCGCACCTGTGTAAATTTTGCATTTTTTTTAGAGACAGGGTCTTGCCACGTTGCCCAGGCTGGTCTCAAACTCCTGAGCTAAAGGGATCCACCCGTCTCAGGCTCCCAAAGTGCTGGGATCACAGATGTGAGCCACCACACCCAGCCCTGGTTGATTTTCTTTGTGCACATAGACCATCCCCTTATGACTTGGCCCATCTTAGACCTTCTAAGCTCCTGCTTTGACTCTTGGCAATTTAAGTAATTCTAGATAATGGTATTGTTCATCTGCTGTGTGTCAGGCACTCTTCTAATTTTTACACGCACATGGCTTTGACATGAATTACAAGTTCTGTGGCTCTCTTTTGCTTCACCTGCAAAATGGGGGACTTATGAGTCGAATATTTGTGTCCCCTCCAAAATTCATGTGTTGAAATCTAGTCTCCAATGTGACGGTATCTAGAGGGGAGCCTTTGGGGAGGTAACTAGGTCATGAGAATGAAGCCCTCATGAATGAGACAAGAAGAGGCCAAGCTGCGTGCAGCAGCTCACACCTGTAATCTCATCATTTTGGGAGGCTGAGGTAGAAGTATCGCTTGAGGCCAGGAGTTCGAAACCAGCCTGGGCAACATAATGAGACCCCATCTCTAAAAAAGAATAATTTAAAAATTAGCTGTGCATGGTGGCATGTGCCTGTGGTCCCAGCTACTCGGGAGGCTGAGGCAGGAGAATCACTTGAGCCCAGGAGTTCAAAGTTGAAATGAGCTATGATCACACCACTGCACTCCAGCCTGGGTGACAGAGCAAAACCCTGTCTCAAAAAATTAATTTAAAAAAAAACAAAACAAGGAAGGGTGCAGTGGCTCACTTTGGGAGGTCAAGGTGGGCAGATGACCTGAGGTCAGGGGTTTGAGACTAGCCTGGCCAACATGGTGAAACCCCATCTCTACTAAAAATACAAAAACTAGCTGGGTGTGGTGGTGCATTCCTGTAATTCCAGCTACTTGGGAGGCTGAGGCAGGAGAGTCACTTGAATCGGGCAGGTGGAGGTTGCAATGAGCCGAGATCGCACCATTGCACTCCAGCCTGGGCAACAAGAGTGAAACTCTGTATCAAAAAA
>NW_012123398.1:0-1042 GCF_000951035.1 Colobus angolensis palliatus
AAGAAGAAGAAGAAGAAGAAGAAGAAGAAGAAGAACAGCAGACAGTAACAACCAGGGCAACATATACATTCACTCATGTTGCATAGGACACAGAAAGGCTTTCCATGACTCTCTTCTAAGAATGGAGAAGACCTTTGCCGGAAACCTCTAATGACCATTTCCTGGAATCTTTTTTGGTTAGAATTGGGACACATGCCTACTCTCCTTTTTATTTCTGGATTCTGTCCCCAGATTTTCTCATTTCCCTTTCACTTTGGTCATTAATTAATTCATTCATTCAACAAAAATTTCAGTAGCCACTATGTGCAGACGATAATAGGCATCAGACACCAGATACAGAGACTTTGGCACATTTTCTCAAGAAGCCTATGTTTTCACCCTTGCCTTCTTCTAGTAGCCCTATTCATTTGTATTTTTGGCTTTCTTTTCTTTTTTTTTTTTTCTTTTTAAATGTTACTGAAATAGAGATGGAGGTCTCACTATGTTGCCCAGGCTGGTCTTGAACACATGGGCTCAAGTGATCTTCCTGCTTTGGCCTCCCAGAGTGTTGGGATTGCAGGCGTGAGCTACCATGCCAGCCTCGACTTCTTCCTCCTTTGAGAAGAGGAAACACTGTTTGGATGATAATAGTAATCAACTTGCCCTTAAGAAATGTGCTAAATTTGGAGACCTAAATCCATAATTTGAGTTTGTTTAATGCTTATGGAATTTTCTTGACAGACCTGCACATAGTTTCTCACTTGAAGACAACATGGTCTAATTATGGAATTCCATGTAGGTTAGTTAATATGGCTAAAGACAATTAGGGAGTGAATGGTGAGCTGTATGGCTGGAGAGCTAGATCAAACTGAGTCTGTTAAGTTATTTTAGAGGGCTTAGACATTACCCTCAGGGCAGAAGGAAGGCTTTGAAAGGTTTTGAAGAGTGAAAAGATTGGAACTGCTTTTTAATTTTTTTTTTTGAAACAGAGTCTCACCCAGGCTGGAGTGCAGTGGCGCTATCTCGGCTCACTACAACCTCCGCCTCTCAGGTTCAAGCAATT
>NW_012123399.1:0-27263 GCF_000951035.1 Colobus angolensis palliatus
AAAGTATAATAAAAATTAAAAAAATAAAAAAATAAAAAAAAATACATAAAATAAAAAAAAAAGAAAAGTAAAGTAAGAATGTACAAAAAGAGTTTACATATACCATCATGGTGAATTCTGGTAACTCTTCACCAAAATCCATTCTAACCTGCTTCCTAGGCATACAAAGTTAGATGTAGTCATATGATTAAGTCCTAGTCAATGAGATATGAGTAGAAGGGATGTTTAATACTCCCTGGCCAGGTGCCTCCTTTACACATTTTTTGTCATCTACTAGCTGATGTCTGTTTGTGGCAATCCAACCTCAACCTTGTAGGTACCAAGTCTATAGAAGTTATAGAGGCACAAAGCAAGAGGACCCTGGGTCCCTAGATCACCATGTGGAGAAGAACACCTGTCAACCTACAACACCTGACCTAGACTGTTATGTTAGGGAGAAATAATTGTGTTCTTTAAGTCACTAAATGTTGAGGATTTTTTTTGGGTTCTATTAGCCTACTCTAACTGATACAAGTATTACTGCATTTGTAAAAGTAAATGATCCTGTCACTTCCTTCAATTTAGATGTCATTGCCTCCGTGAAGCCTTTCATGGGTCTCTCAGGCCAAATTAGGTATCTCTACTAGGTGCTCCTCATATCTACCCTTATTACACTTTATTGTACTTGTTTGTGTATCCATCCCTTTAAATGGAAAGCTATAACCACAGATCTTTGTTCACTGCTATGATCCTGGCTTCTAGCATAAGACATAACATCACAGAGCCTCCTTATATATTTGTTGAATGAATGAATGAGTAAAAAGGAAAGTAATTGTTTCATAATAATAGAATTATAGACAATTAAATGTAATATTTTAAATAATTATCCACTGACTTTTGACTATAAGTTAATATGCTTTATTTATAATTTTCTAATCAAATATGCCAAATTAAGTATTATCAATGATTATTCCTCAGCATGTCTTTTGGACATTACACACATGAATCATAATACGAACTAGCGGGGTTTTTTCATTTTTTGGAATTTCATTTTGAGACAGGGTCTTGCTCTGTTACCCAGGCTGGAGTGTAGTGGCATGACCATGACTCACTATGGCCTCAACCTCCCAACCTCAAGCAATCCTTCCATCTCAGTCACCCAAATAGCTGGGACCACAGGTAAGTGCCGCCATGGCTTCATTTGCTACATTCCATTATGCTTATTTGTTTATGTGACATTCTTTCTAATAGGCTGCAAATACCTTGAAGCCATGGACTTTGTCTTATTCATCTCGGTATCCTCAGAACATGGCTCAATAAATATATGTTGAACGATGAATTAATCCCTAAGGCTGTGAATACACGACACTTACTGTTTCTGGTGTTCCTGGCAGAGAGCTCATTGCATTTGGGAAGGGAAGGGCTGAATTCCCATCTTGGCTGGACCAGTTACCTATTACCTTGGGCAATTCTCTTAACCTCAGTTTTCATCTGTCAAATGTCTCTTTGTACTATTACATGTTTACTATGAAAAGGAAACTCTGTGGTTCAGGAAAACCTCAAAACCATCAGGAAAAAAAGCTGCTAAAACAAGCTATTTTTTATGTGTATTGAAGGGTAGTCTATAGTCTTCCCAAAAGCCAAGAACACTCTCAGCTACAGTATTTTGTAAGCAGTATTGATTCATAAATCACTTATTTTGGGTGGGGAGGGGTTTAAATCCTTCCCCTGTCCACTCACTGTGTCACCTTAGGTTCTCCAGGTATGTTTCCTTTTGTAGAATTACAATTAATTTAACACATGCTTATTGAGCACTTATGTCTTGAGTATTTATTACATGTTGAGCCCTAAGCAATAGGCAAAAATTGGATTCATTTTATTGAAACAATATAAGTATTTTTGGTCACTTTGCTTTCTGTATTAGTCCATTTCCAGGCTGCTAATAAAGAGATACCCAAGACTGAGCAATTTACAAAAGAAAGAGGTTTATTGGACTTACCGGTCCACATCGCTATGGAGGCCTCACAATCATGGTGGAAGGTAAAAGGCACATCTCACATGGTGGCGGCAAGAGAGAGAATGAGAGCCAAGCAAAACGGTTTCCCCTTATCAAACCATCAGATCTCGGAAGACTTATTCACTACCAGGAATACAGTATGGGGGAAACCGCACCCATGATTCAATGATCTCCCACTGGGTCCCTCCCACAACACGTGGGAATTATAGTAGTACAATTCAAGATGAGATTTGGGTGGGGACATTGAGCCAAACCTTATCACCTTCCCTATACTCAGTCATGATCTTGAGTATTCAAACCATTCATTTCTTAAACTCATTCATTCATGATATATTCATTTAGAATCTTTTCTTTGCAAGTGACAGAAAACATATCTCAAACAGGCTTATGCAAAAGGAAAAGAGATCATGTAACTAATAGTATAGAAGATAGGACTGGTTTTAAGTACTGCATGATGCAGGAGTACAAATGATATCCCCCAAACCTAGTTCTTCTGTCTCTCTCTTTATCCCTCAGTTCATTACCTTTGGGTTGGTACTGTTCTTTAGACAGAGTCCCCACTATAGTCATGATATAGAACAAATTAATAATTTTATATTCCCTCTTTCAGTGTCTTGGTATAAGAGGGCTCAATTCAGTTGTTTCTTGTGCTTATGATAGGGAAAATTAGAGTAGGTTGCTCTTAATTCTTCTAGCAAGCTCAGAAGGCATTCTGACACTTGTTATTTAAGGTGCTGGCCAGTACAGGGGCAAGTACTAAATGAAGGTTAGGTGGGAAGCAGAGTAGGGGGTAGAATATACAGGAAAAAATTAGATTATGAGAAACCCCTTTTCCATTGAGAATCACTAAATCACAAAGTAAAAATCAAGGGGTCTACACAGAACATTAACATAGTTTAAATAGGGTATTTTAGTACAAAGAGCAAATTTGTCTAAATGTGATCCTGAGAACTCATGTTGGGTTACAGGCAAAAAGCTAACTGGAACCAGGGATCTGCCCTTTTATCAAAGAGAAAAGCTGCACCCAATTTCAGCTTCTCATAGGACTTCTTCCCCTTATAGAAGAATTGTAATATCTAATTAACCCCAAGGTCCCAGACAATGCCTATAAACAGTTGGCACCACAACTTCAGATTGCCTGGCATCAAGCAGCCTGAGTAGTCCATCACTGACAAGGCTCCTCTTAGACTTGCACTACAAGAAGGGAAAGCAAAGGGGCAAGGGATTCTCTCAACTGAACCCAGTGTTACCCCTCAGGCCCAGCAAGGGCTCCCTCTTACCAAGGCTCAATTAGCTATTACTGGCCTGATCTACCAGCAGCAGAGATCAACAGTGAGCCCAGGGTACAGCACCATTTCTCAAGGAGACCAGCCACTTTGGCAGATTGATTACTTTGGATCCTTTCCACATGGGGTGTGGGGCATGCAGTTCATTCTTGCCAGAGCTGATTCATACTCTGAATATGAGTTTGGCTTACCTATCCACAGTTTTCCCATGAGCACCACCATTCAGGAGTTTACAAATGGTCATCTAGTAACATGGTATCCCACAAAGTATTGCCTTAAACCAATGGACCCATTTTACTGCCAAGGAGTTGCACATGACAATGAGAACTGCTGGTATCATATACCTCATCATATAAAAGCAGACAGCCTCATGAAATGGTCCATGAAAGGACCAACTAACTTTTTAGCTTTTAGACCATACCTTGTGGAGTTGGGAGTGACACCGAATGTCGTTGGTCCCATGAATAGCCTCTATTCTTTTTACCATGAGTGACCCCATGTGAGACCAGAAGAAAAACTGCCCAGCTGAGCCCACCCCGATTTGTTGACCCACAGCATAATGAGCAAATAACATGATTATTATTTTACACTATTTATGTTTTGAAGTGGTTTGTTGTAGGACAATAGAATATTGATACAACAGGTGAGGCCAAAAATATCGGAAATGGTACATAAGATGTGTCTGATACATGTGAAAAGAATGCATACTAAGTACTATCACATTCCAAAGAGAGCTCCTAGGCACTTCTCTACAGGACTCACCAAGAGGTGACAAAACCGGTTCTATGACCTCACTCAAACACTTCCTCCAGCCTAAATAAGAGACGACTACAAGGGAGAGGTTTCTTAGTTATTACCTTCGAGGGGGTGTTGTAGATTTTCTCTCCCACTGAAAAGGGGGAAGCCAATGAGAAAAATGAGAGTGAGGTGGCCTCTGAGAGCTGATTAAGAATGTCTTCAAGACATATCACCCTCCAGATGCTTGGTCACTGAACTGAAGCTATCTGTAGGTCCAACCCAGAGAGCAAGTTTTAGGGAGAGCCTGCTATGTATCCCTGGAGTTTGGAGGCCCATGTCAGTGTAGACACTGACACTGCCTCTTGTCAGAATTCTAAAGGCAGAAAACTTGCTGGAGCAGCAATGACAAGGCAGCATGTCTGTTGTTCAGTATGGCAAGGACATGTGAACTTCTCATGGATCAGGTGAGTGTCTCAGAAGGCAAAATAGCTTGAGCCATTTGCTTGTGCCTGTCAAAGGGCTTGCCAGTTGTTGAAGTAATACTGGCAGTAAGAAACTATGGGTATTCCACAAGAGACAGGGGCTGAGGAGAAGTTTAAAAGGATTGAGTCCATATTTAAGAAATGTGTAGTGAAGGGGGTCCTGAACAATCATACTCACCCTATGAGAGCCAGCATTCGGATGCCAGTCACATAGAAGGCATTGACAACCAAGAGAGGACTTACAGCAGCACTGAAAAGTAAGAGAGACAAAAGGCTGAGAAGAGAGAGGCTAGATGGAAGAAAGAGCTTCATTTGTGTCCTGACAGGTACTCCTGAATCTTCCCAGTGGGACCCTAAGAAGAAGTCACAGAAGAAATCAACAGAGAGCCAATTTTCAGCATTTGCCATGTCCAGAAAGGACAAAGCCATGTTATGAAAGGATCAGTAAAGCAACACCTTGCCACCTCCATTTCTATCACCCCTGGAGGAGATACAGCTATGGTTAGCAAGATGGGGTAGGAGAAGTAGAAACCTAAGGGACAGAAAGAGAAGGGTTACACCTGCTTCCTTGACTCGAAGCCCCTCATCGGTGGCAGGATCCAACTGGGAGAAAGGACGAGATATAACTTCAAATAAGGTCCGAGTTTTGATTATTTTATGGGTCTTCTGGTTGTCCCCTCAGTGTTTTTTCCAAAGTCATGGAATGTTTACCTAGTTACAGGACTGCTTAGAATAAGACCACGTTTCACAGTCTCCCTTGCAGGTAGATGCAGTAATGTGATTAAGTTCTGACCAATGGGTTGTGAACATAAGTTGATGCTAACAACTTCTGGGTCATGCCCTTAAAGGAAATGGGTAGGCTTTCTCCCCCTTGGTGACTGAAATGTGATGTGGTGCTGAGCCACTCTGGACCATGTAGACTAGCACAACAGTCCAGGAATGGTGGAGCAAGAAGACATAGGGAGACTAAACTATGGCTCAGTTTGTAGAACAGAGCTGCCGTGTTAGTCCACTTTTGCCATGTAATAAGCAAAAATCTCAGTGCCATGCTACAATAAGCATTTATTTCTCACTCATGGTTTTGTGAGTTGGCTGGGGCTGCTCTCCTTGTTCCGAAACCTGAACTTGTTTTCTACAAATGTTTCAGCACATTGGGCCCCACTGTGTGGGGTGTGTGATAGGAGTGAATGAACCCCTTTCTGACCACATCCAGCTTCGAAAATGAGTGGCTCTTGACACTGCAGCTGCTCTACTTCAGGATGTGGGTCAAATTCAGCTCCAGTCCAGCTGTTACATTCTCATCCCCAGGCTAGAGGGAGATTGGAAGCTCCCAGAGGGACAGGAGAACTTCCTTCCCATAGCAGCAGTTGGATTGTTTGCAGTTTGCCCACACTTGCAGAGGCAACGCCTTGAGCCCTGCCCAGAGACATACCACCAGCGGATGCTGCTCCTTTCTCAGAGGTCTGAGTTTTACCTCCACAAGGCAACTCCTCTAAACGTATAAATTGTAATAATCCCAACCTCTTCCCTTCCTCCTTCTAGCTCTAGGCATAGTAGCTGCTTCCTGCAGTTGCTACCTCTGTGGTACATTAACAGTTCTCTCTGACCTTATCAGTTGCCTAATAATCAATTCTTGATATTAAATTCTATTGGTTGAAATAATTGGGGTGGTTTGTTTCCTGCTATCACCCCAAGTGATTCACTGGACTAAATCCTATACCTGTTAGACACCTCTCAAGAATTTTCTCTTTGGCTGGGCGTGGTGGCTCACCACCTGTAATCCCAGCACTTTGGGAGGCCGAGGTGGGCGGATCACCTGAGGTCAGGAGTTCGAGACCAGTCTGGTCAACATGGTGAAATCCTGTCTCTACCAAAACTAATCAGCTGGACTACAGGTACCCAGCTACTCAGGAGGCTGAGGCACGAAAATCGCTTGAACCCGGGAGGCGGAGGTTGGAGTGAGCCGAGATCACACTGCTGCACTCCAGCCTAGGCAACAGAGGAAGACTCGCTCTCAAAAAAAAAAAAAAAAGGGATTTCCTCTTTGATGTATTTTATGATATCCTCCCCCCATATCTGTCACTCCTCTCTGTACTCATTTCTATCACAGAACTTACTGTGCTAAAGTGTCATCATTGTTTTTTCTCATTCATCTCTGTCCCAGGCCAATAGCTCCCTGAGGTTACAGCATTTCCTCAGTAGCTAGCACATAGGAAACTGAACAACACACGTCTGAATGAATGAGCAAGAAAAAATAAAATAGGAAAAAGAGTTATTCGTATCAGATGGCTCATGTAGCACCAAAAATGAAAGAGAAAGTTAGATGGTGATGGTGGGAAACAGGACTGTGGCTGCCAGCTGTGAGGCCAGCTGCAAGCACACAGCAAGAAGCTCTTGATCAATAATGTGAACTCATAACAGGATGAAGAAGGTGCAGCTGAGGCTTTGCAAAGACTACTCGGTGACAGAACCCATAAGGACAAGCAAAGGGTTGGAAGATTCCCGAGGACGCAGAAGTGTGTTGGCCATTCGGGCTCCTGAGGGATGACCAAGCCTTAAGGGACGCCTCTCACTTGGTGCCTGGTCCTGCCAAGCCCTTTACTGGGTTTCTTGACTGGGTTTCATTACCCCGCCCCGCGCCACTAGTAGAAACAGGTAAAACCTGGAGAATCAGGTCCTACTTTAGGGGCCGTTCCGGGCATGCGTCATTACCCGCGCACGCAGGCGCAGTAACTTCCTCGGTAACTGGTACTGCCCATTTCCGATATGGGAAGTGTTTGCTCAGGCTTCCCTAATTTATCACCTTTCCTTTGGGCCCCCGCCCTCCTGTTCCTGTGGGGGAAGCCTCGCGAGATCGCCCTTGGCCGTACCCGGCGGCGCCATCTTTGTACCTGGCGAGTGACGGCGCCCGACGGAAGCCCTGAAGCCAGAGCTTGCTTGCCAAGCTCTCGCGCAGACCGGATCTAGGAAATACGAGGCGGGCCTCGGTGGGAGGGACGCACTGAGGGAGGAGGGAGGAAAGGGGGCGGCGGCGGCGGCGGCTCACACCGGATCCCGGCCCCGCACGGCGCGCACCCTGGGGGTTCGGGCGGGGAAGCGGCGCCGGCCCGGACCCCCCGCGGGAGCAGGCAACGGGCGTGAGGGCGAGGCGGCGGCGACCAGAGAGCAGCAGCCGCCTGGTGAGTGTCCGCGGGGAGGCCCGGCACCTGCCGGAGCTGGGACGTCGGAGGCGCCCCCAGGATCGTCCCAGTGACCCTGTGCCTGAGACGGTGGGCGTGTGCGCAACTGCTGGTGTCCCGGGGACTCAGCTCGGCCCGGGACTGCGGCTGACAGCGGGAACTGCGGGGCTGCGGGAGGTTTGCGCAGGGCCTGGCGCGTCCGCCCCAGACGCCCTGAGAGGCCGAGGGGAGAGGGAGTGGCTGGGGTGAGGTGTCGACTTGATTGGCCTTGGTCCCCCCAACGGAGGGGAAGATGCCCTTCCTCGCCGGACCCTAGGCATTGCGGAGAGTGAGCCTCTGTGGACCGGCTTTAAGCCCCCAGGAAGGTGTTTGAGGATGAGGACTAGCAGCACCAGCGTAGGGGCCGTGGAGGGTGTTGAGAGATGTGAAGGTTAGTAGCAGTATAGTAGTAATTGTTGGAGAGGAGGTTTACAGATGACTGTTGGTAGGTGTTGAGTAAGGAGAAAATATTGCTTTCCTTTAAAGATCACACAAGCAGTCCTCTGAGGTCCAACATCAGATTAGTTATTCCCAGTTGGAGTTCTGTAGCTTACTACCGTGTGCCAGCTCATAAAGTGCATAAAAGCAGGATTTGAAGGGTGAGGGACAGGTGAGGCATAAAGTAAGCTGCATTAAAAAAATCTGAGGTTTGTTAATGTGTTAAAATGTAAAGCCTTCTGTTTCTACTGAAATGTAACTTACTTGAATTATTTAAGAAAACTTGCCACCTTTGGTCCAGACCGGGCTTGTCAGTTCGGTGTGTTTCTTCAGTGACGTTTGTCAATCAGGCAGTCATTTTGGCATACAGTATATTTACTTCTGGTTTCTAAAAGAACAAGAATGAATGGAAAAAGGGAGCGGTTTGGCAAACTGAGCTTTCTTTGCGCACTTTTTCATTTTGAAAGGATAAGAGAATTTACTTTTTTCTTTGCTTTAGCAATGATTTGCAGTAGTATACAAGAACACGTGGAAGAAGAAAGAAAGGGTTTTTTGAGATGAGAGTTTAATTTTGCACAGTGTTAAATTATAAAGGGCCTCATCACCCATGGTAAATTTTGTGATGGTGTGTTTTTATGAACACCGGAAGAATGCAGGCACATACATATACATGGTTTTTAGTCAGTGTGTGATATGAATCTTTACAACCTTAGGGACAGCCCCCGCCCCCATTTGCTTACAACTGACTTAATCAAGGGAAAGTTAGACTTCAATGAAGGTAAATATTAAATATGTGATTTTCATCTTCACATCTGAAAGAACATAATTTGCATTCAATCACCCTGAATTTTCTTCCATATGTTTATTTGATGGAGTCTTCTCCTCAATTATAGATACCACATTGTGTACAGTTTGTTGGAGCAAACAGAGCTAACGTCGATTATATTCAGGCACTGGAGATCCTCACAGCCACCCCGTGCTAAAAAGATAGTTACCCCGATTGCACAGAACAATACTAACCTCAAATATTCTTTGGTGACTTCCCTGAGGAGGTTATATAGCCCTTAAATTGCAGAGCTAGAACGCGAACCCATGTAGGTCTGATTCTAGAGCGTGTGTTCTTTCACCGTACTGTGCGTAAGTTTTTGTGCTGACTGATACAAACTTTATGAAAATGGAAATTTGTGTTACAAAGAAACCTTTCAGTTCTGTTGGTAATCTTGAAAGCTTTCAGTGTCCTTGGCTCCAGATAATCTCAAGGTTTTTTTTTTTTTTCTTTTCAGATGTGTCCATTTTCTAGCCAGAGGTAATATTTGAGTTAGAAGTCTGCTAATCTGTAAAGATTCCTAATAGCTGGTAGTGACCTACCTATCTGAAATTCAGATATTTTCAGCAACTTTGCCTCTTGCATCAGCATGCCCAAGATACTTCAAAGAACAAATATTTTGTTTATTCTGGTCCTGAATAGTATTTCACATTACATTATTAAAATGGCAACTATCTATAGGGATTTGAATTTGCTTTATCAGAGCTTGGAGGTACACATACACACCCCTGCCTTCTCCAGCAAGTGGAGTACTTGACAGCTGATCCTGTTTTTCTTCTCTCTAATAATTTGATACAAAGGTTTTGGACCCTATTCATGATTTGCAGAAAAGACGGCAGCTCTTCTGGGATCCACCATAATCTGCTATGGGGCAAGGGAATGAAAGACCTTAACAGGTTCCCAGGCAGTATCTGAGGTGTTGGTGAAAGTGTGAACATCTTGCCAGTGGTCATTTTTATCTCCCACTGTCTCTGCTGTTGCATTTCTTATGTGCTGCAGAGCCTGCCATCCTGGCCCTTATCTCTGCTCAAGAGAAGGGCTCCACATCTGAGTAGAGTTGAAGTGGAAGAACAGCCACAGAAATCATAAAAAAAGAGAAAAAGATACTAAATATCTGGTACTCATCCTCCACCAAGTCATTTGGTCAGGTTTAGCTGCCTAGTTAATTATCTCTGGCTGAAAGTTCTAGAAAAGTTATGAAATTTGGGATTTGCTGCTTCATCTTTTAAGAAGTACATTGTTCGGGGGCCTTCAGTTAAGTAGTCCTGTCTTCATGGAAACAGAAAAAGAAGTCTTGTGTTCCTCAGTACACATCAGCATGTTTGTGTATTATGTGGCTTTAGAGACTGTTTTAAATAATCCCTTGGCATCTTGATGGGCAATCTTTGATCTGAATAAGTTTTTAAATATAGTTATACTCGCAAGAAAGAGTTAAATAAAATATACTTCCTTACTTGTGAAAGTAATTACTCATGGTATTTGGGCTGTTTATTAGGGCGAAAAAAATCAACAAATGATAATGTAACTGAATGCTTACCAAGTAAACAAAGCCTTTCTGAAATGATTTATATTGCCACTGTATAAAGATAAAACACTGGGAAATTGTCTCATATCTACTTATAAGTTTATTTTCATACCTTCTATATAGTAAACCTCAAATTATTACTATGGCCACAAATAAATATTTATTTCTCTAAAAGTGAAGTGGACCTGACGAAATACTTGGAACTATCAAACTGAATTAATCCTAAATAAGAACATTTATTATAGTTTAATTCATGGACAGTTCTATTTGTCCAACTCTACCATCCTACTTCCCTCCCTGCTTCAAATTTCTCTACTTTCCGTCCTCTCCTTCTGATGCTGTTTCTGCCATTTACCTGGCACCCTTAGTTTTCCATTGACATTGAAGTCTTTGATAGGGTGGATACTAACAAGGAAGGCACCAAAACTCCTCCAAGTCCCTTCTCCACATTCCCGTGCTCAGAGGTCAAGAGGGATGTGGATAAGACCTCTTAACCCACCCTGTTCTTTCTTGAAAAGGAGAACGAGAATAGCCAGAGTGAGGGAGGCACCGTCAAGACCCTCCAATGGTTTCTCCTCCTCTTCCCTCTCCTTAAGCGTCAAGGAGGAAAGTTGGTAAAAGCCCACGTGCTGCAGGAACAGGCACTGTACACTCATTCTCTTCAGCAGCCCACCATCTTCGCACTGTTTCCTCACTCCTTTCAGCTGCCATCTCCCCCTCCATCCTTCTTTCCCAGTTGGTCTTGCCTTCCTCATCCCTGGATCTCCTCCCACCCCAGCTCTGCTTTTTGCCCTCCTTCATAGTGGAAGCCGAAGTCTGTGGTCCTAGAGAACCTCAGACTTCAGTTATGGGAGGGAAGATTTCCTTTTTCTACCTCCAGGGCTAAATGGGTCAGGAGTAGTTGCTGTTATCCTAAGTTGGAATGCTAAATTGATTTTCCTGTAGAAACATTGCCCACACAGGTTCTGTGTTTTGTTATACTTTTGTAACCTTTTGGACATTTAGGCTTTTGTGAGCCGGCTTGGAAACCTAGTATATTGATCTCTGTCTCCTGGAAAGGCAAAGTCTGAGTTTCAAATAGATGATTTTAAAAATCAGCTTGTGCTCCAGAAATTGTTGAGGGTTGCCTGCTTTTTGTTAATTATTTACTGAAATGGTAGGTATTAATAGTACACCTTTAGCTGTCCGGAATTAGATTTATGTGGATCAGATGGCTCTTCTGGGAGATAAACTGATAGGCTTTTTAGATTGTCGATGAAGAATTTCTAAATTTAGGCACATGTTTTGAAATAAAATTTAAGTTAGTCCATCTCAGCCTAATATTGTCATTAAAGCAGGCAGATCTTGAAGTTTTGTTGAAAGAGCATAGTTTTGGTTTTTCATAAAAGGAATATCTCGTTCCCACCATGAATTACTGCTGATTTGAAACTTTTCAGAGGTATTGGATCTCTTGCAGTTATTTTACCCTCGTTTATTTAGTGAGTAAATAACATGGGACAGTGTGTTTGTTTTACTTCAAGATTTTAAAATAAAGAGTGTGTTGAGATTACATACTGTACCACTGTTTGTGATGTTCAGACAATTAAGTGAGGGATTTGAAGGTGATAAAAACAAAACTAAGTACATTTTAAATTTGTTTTCCATAAATGTGTTCAGTCTTATCTTGGTTGAAGGAAATACTCCTAATAAAAGGAAAGATGGGTTTTTTTTTTTAGTTTCCAAACCACTCTTTCGTTTGAAAAATGACTTTCAGTAAGCATGCTCTGTTCATTTTAAGAGTTTACCAAGTTATTTAATTACACACAGAGTGCAGAGGTTAAAAATATGATCTCTAGCAGTAAAATGCTCAAATGTTCAGATCTGACACTAGCTCTGTGTTCGTGGGCAAATTACTTAATCTTTGACCTGTTCCCCCATTTTTGAAGTGAGGATAATGTGGTATCTACCTCATATAAGGATTAAATGAACCAGAGGATGTATCATATTTAAAACATGCCCAGCAATGGTGAATATTCAAAAAGAGTTAGTTCTTATTATTACATTGTCATCATCATTACTACTATTACTGTTATTACTTTAGCTACTTTCTAAGATGATATGCCTTCTGCGGTGTGGGCATGAAAGATATATTTGTTTACCTGGTAGCAATTTTTTAATGCAGAGTTTATTTGAGAGGTTCAGGGAGAGGGCAGTATGTTAACTGCTGGATACATCCACAATTGGCCATAGTGCAGGAAATTCATAGAATATTAAGCTTATTTTTCTCAGTAACACCATTCCTTTTGTTAGGTATAAAGAACTATGCCTTTTTGATGTTTGAGCAAAACTAGATTATTTGAGTAATTGCAATGTCTTTATTAAAATTCAGTTATCTTGGTATCTACAGGCTAGAGTCTGTGCAGGGGGAGCCTCAATTTCTAAATGATCCATTGGTAAGACTTTTTTTAAGCAGCACCATTTTCCCACAGAAAAATGTCACATAATAGTGTTCAGATTCCCAAGCCAGCCCAACATATCTGAATTTGAATACTGATAGTATTATAAAAACTAACTTTTATGTATAACAGTGTCTCAGCAGGAACATGCACTGAATACATGAAGTACTGAAAGATTATGACCACAATCTTGCATATATGGCAGTAGGGCTATCTTCCTTTGCGGTTCTAGTAAGGACCGTCAAGCCTTGGGAAGAGAACTCTTTCCTCTGGTAGAGGCCGAGGGTAAGTAGTGGAGACTGGTCTCTAGAAGGCAGTAGCTTTTTTCTGGCTTGGCTCCTCAAAAGGCTGTATAGTATAGTGGTTAAGCGCATGGACTGTCCACTCAGAGTGCTTATCTTCAAATCTCTGTTCCATTACTTACAGAACTTCCCATCTGTAAAATGTAGACAAAAGTAGTGCCTCCCTTATGGGGTTCTTAAGAGGATTAAATGTGTTAATATGTGTGTAGCGCTTAAAATAGCACCTGACCCATAAGTGAGTGCATAAGAAATGTTATGTATTTTTAAATTATTAAGCTCTACTGGTCTAGGATCTCTAGAATACCTTTGTCTGCTTGGCTATCCACTGCCCACATCTTTTGCACTAAACAGGATTCTTCTCTTTCCTTTCCACTTTGGAATGGTTTCAGACTTTTCATTCCTGCCTGAAGTATTTTTTAAGGAGTTTTGGGGGATTTATTTTATTTTTTAATGTTGGAGAAATAGCATTTAAAGAGTCCCTTCTGAGAACCCACTCCGTTTCCCCATTTAGGCCTTGTGTTGATGGAGACCATTATTTTAAGAAAGATATTGACTGCGGGCATGTAATTGAGTCAGAATTGAGTTACAAATTTCTCAACTTTTAGTAGTTTTTGCTAAGTCATTTCTTTTTAAATAAGCTTTTTATTTTGCAATACTTTTAGACTTACAATGAAGTTGCAAAGATTATACAGAATTCCCATATACCCAAGTATATATAACCCTGGTACATTTGTCTCAACTAAGACATTAACATTGGTACATTATTGTTAGCGAAACTGTAGATTTTACTCGATTTTACCAGAATCTCACTAATGTCCTTTTTCTGTTCCAGAATACCATGTTGCACTTAGTTGTTAAGTCATTTTTAATTATTTGTATTTATATCGTGGAGACCGCCAGTTCTTTAGTGAATAGATTTCTGTGGCTATAAAACCATTCTCTGTTTTAGTTTGAAGTTTTCTGCACATACTCGACGGCTAGGTGTTTCCTCTAGGGATGGCAAGTCCAGGGATTTATCTTGGCACTGAACTTTATAGGCTGAAATAAAAGGAGAGAGTCCTATTATAGTGGAAAGAACACTATGGTGATGGAGTTTAGGCTAAAGCATTTTTATAATTTAAAACTGTGTTTTCATGGGACTAAATGAGTTTGTTTATGCACTATTCACTTTTGATGGATTTGATTTCAAAATGACGAGTCATTCTTCCTATTAAAAGTGTTAAGCATACTTCTTGGATATAGAAGCTAATTGAAATGAATTGGAGAATTTAATTTTTTAGTATTCATCATAGTTGTGATTGACTTAATAAATTAATATTAAGTTAGTATAATTAAATTTCAGTAATTTAGAACATTTGTTTATATGTGCTTTTAGAAAATCCTTGGTTTCAATTTGTGGTAGCAATAGAGTCTTTTTGTTTTTTTCAGGGATACCATATGTAATAGGTGCCATTGTTACTCTCACTTTTCGCACATGCCTTCAGTTTGATGTCAAAGTCATCATTTAGTGTAAACAGCAAGTTATCTGTTAGGCTGCACATCATGAACTTTACTTTTAGAAAGTCTTATCTTTTATGCCACAGAAATAGCATTTAGCTATTAGTCATGGATGGCAAAGAAATTAATTTTGAGTTGTTTGGAAAAAAATGTTTCAGTTGACTATAGTGTGTATTGAGGGACACTGCCAGTAAACAAACTCTCTTGGTAGGTGGAAATCCCCTAGAAGTTACAGAAAATTGGGAGGAGGTTAACTTAATTAAATAACTTGAATTGTTTAGACATATTCAGAGTGTCTTATGACCTTGAACAAATCACCCAACTTCAAAGGACCTTGGTTTCTTCATTTGTAAAATTAGGGAGTTTGACTAGATGTGTAAATCTAGTTGTTAGTTAACTTCTAAGATGTAAAAACCCTCTTGTTTAACAAAAACCTGCAAGATCAAGTTGCTTATCTGAAATCTTTATGAATCAACATGAGTCACTAAGTCTAGATATAAGTCAGTTTATCAGTTGGGTTCAAATAGTTTCAAACCAATATTACTGTAAGTTTGAGTGTCACTAGTTGGTTTGACACCTCTTATATATTTTTGGTAATTAGTATATTGCTTTTTAAAATTTTGTTACCTGATTTTTGTGCTTTACCCTGAAGCAATGAACTTCAAACTTTTGTGTTCTCATATTCCTAAACAATTGTGAAAAATGTACTCCTTTACACCTAAAACAAACCCAAATAACCTTTTACTGAAGTTTAATATGCAGAAAGTACACAGAAAGTATGGTAGTGAACAACTCAGTGAATTTTCACCAACTGAGCACACTTGTGTACTAGCACCCAGATCAAGAAATTCTTACCACCTTACCCCCCTCCAGCCCCACCCCCGCATATTTTCCTAACTTTTAACACCACAGGTTAGTTTTGCCTACTTTTATACTTTATCAAAATGGACTCTTTTGTCTCTGACTTCCTTTATGCAACATTGTGAATTTGAGATGTATTTATATTGTATGTAGTTGTAGACTGTTCATTCTCATTACTGTATACCATTCCACTGTATGAATAGATCATTATATATCATTGTTGATGGATATGTAGGTAGATCTCAGTTTGTGGAGAATGTCTTTGTGACCTTGGAGTAGGCAAAGATTTCTTCAACAGGACTTTTCAAGAGTAGTTATTTCTTTTACAGTTTAGATTGGATAAGGAATGGGAGAACTGGTTTATTGAAATATGAGCAGTTAAATTTTTTTTTAATGTTAATGTATAGTTAAAAATACTCTCTAAATTTCAGGTAGAATGTTAGTATTTTTAACTAAATCTTCCAGGTAACAGGTTTGTGCTTTCATGACTATTTTGAGAGGAATTCCTTCAAAAATGTGTCATGTACTTCCTGGTCTTTTTGACTTGCCGATTTGTAGGAGTTTTTTATTATATGCTGGAAATGAGCCCTTGCTGGTTGTAAATATCTTCTCCCACTGTGTGGCATGCTTTTTCTATTTCATGGTATTCTCATAAGATTACCTTCAAGGTATTCTCTCATCTTCTAGAAGCTTTATTGTTTTGGCTTTCACATATAGATCTAGCATATACCTGAAATTGATTTTGGTATATTGTGTGAGGTAGGGGATAATACTGTTTTTTCTTATATGGATAGCTAATTGTCCCAGCACACTATTTCCCTGCTATTGTCAGGAATCAAATGTCCATATATCTGTGGTTCTGTTTCTGTGCTCTCTGTTCTGTTCCTTTGGTCTGTTTGTCTCTACTTGTACTGATGCCACATTGTCTTGTTTATTATAGTTTTATCATAAAACTTGATATCTAGTAGAACAAGTTCTTCCACATTGTCCTTCGAAAGCATCTTCGCTATTCTTGACCCTTCGCACATTTCTTTGATTTTAGTGTCATCTTGTCATTTTCCACACACACCCACAAAACCTGTTGCTACTCTGATTGGAGCTGCATGGAATCTAGAAAGCAATTTGGGAAGAACTGACATCTTTATCATTTTCTGATTCATGAACATGATACACTACTCCATTTATTTAGGTCTTTAATTTCTTCCAGTAATGGGTGTGATTTTCTCCAGAAGATTGTTCACAACTTTTGAGAGTTTTATTTGTAGATATTTGATATTTTTTGATATTGTAAATGTTTATAGCCATTATTTTGTTTGTTTATATCTTTATAGTGACCTTGTATCTAACAGTTTTGCTAAACTTTTAGTTATATATCTTTAGAGTATGTATTCGATCTTTTACTATGTATTCAGTCTTATCTGCAAATAAAGTCTTGTTTCTTCCTTTCGAAATGTTATACTTTTGTTTCTTATCTTACTGTACTGGCTAGTATTTCGATTATAATGTTGAAGAGAAGTAGTAATAGTGGCGCTATTGTCTTGTTTCCTTTCTTGAAAGGAAAACTTTGAACATTTCTCCATTAAGTATGATGTTTAGTTTAATTTTTTTCTAGCTATCATCAGATGAAGGAAGTTTCATTCTGTCCTTAGTTTGTTAGGAGCTTACATCATGAATAGATACTGGATTTTATCAAATGTTTTTCCTACTGTTAATATAACCATAGGATATTCCTCAAGTCACATTATATTGATTGATTTCATAATGCTAAATAAACTGCATTCCAGAAATAAACCCAGCATGGTCAACATCACATTTTCCTCTAATTTTACTTTGGAATTTTAGATCTTTGTTCGTGAGTAGGGTTGGCCTGAAATTTTGTTTTTCTTGTGCTGTCCTTGTCAGGCTTTAGTAGCCTTGTAAAATGAGCTAAGGAAGATACCTGCTTTTTGATTCTCTGGAAGAGTTTAGGTTAAATTTGGTTTTATTTTTTCTTTAAATGAATGATAGAATTTAGCAGTGAAGCCATTTAGGCCTAGAATTTTCTTTGTGGGAAAGCTTTTAATTACAGATGCAGTTTTAAAAATACTAATAGTATTCTTCAAGTGTTTCTATTTTGTTAATCTCTGCCTTTATATTCATTATATTTTATATACCTTTTTAGGAATTATTTTGCTCTTTTTCTAACTTCTTGAGATGGGTAGGTAGGTGTTTATCCCCTTGTTTCCTTCCTGACATACATATTTAAAGCTATACATTTCATTTTCAAGTATTGCTTTACCTGCATCCCATCATTTTTGAGATGTAATATTTTAATTATTTGACAGTATTTTTAAATTCTCACTGTAATTTCTTTTTTGATCCATGGGTTTTTTAAAAGTATATTTCTTAATTTCCAGTAATATGAGAATTTTCTGTGTATTTTTTGTATTTTGTTTCTGGCTTTAACACATTTTCCTTAGAGAATTTTCTTTGAGTGATTTCAATCTTTTAAAATGCCCTGGGACTTACTTTATGGTTCAGCATGAGGTCAGTTTTTGCAAATATGTAAGCACTTGAAAAGTATATATTCTGCAGTTATTGGATATAGCATTCTATATTTGCCCATTGATCAAGTTTGGTAATCATATTGTATCTCTGTCCCTACTAACTTTTTTGGTCTGCTTATTCTTTTAACTACTGAGAGAGATATCCTTTCTTTCTTTCTTTTTTTTTTTTTTTTGAGATGGAGTTTTGCCCTGTTGCCCAGGCTGGAGTGTGCAGTGGTGCAATCTCAGCTCAATGCAACCTCTGCCTCCTGGATTCAAGCAATTCTCCTGCCTCAGCCTCCCACATAGCTGGCACTACAGGCACACACCACCACTCCTGGCTAGTTTTTGTAATTTTTGTATTTTTAGTAGAGACGGGGTTTCACCATGTTGACCAGACTGGTCTCGAACTCCTGACCTCAAGTGATTCACCTGCCTTGGCCTCCCAAAGTGCTGGGATTACAGGCGTGAGCCACCACGCCCAGCCAAGAGATATCTTAAAATTTACCCCTGAGATACTAATGCATGTCTAATTCTCTGAGAAGTTTTGTCAACTTTTGCTTTATATATAATTTGAGTCCATGTTATCAAGTGCATACAAATTTAGTTCTTTATATTGTTCTGGTGAATTAAGCATTTTATCACTATGAAGGGACTCTTTAACTCTAGTGATCCTTTTTCTTTGATTCTGTTTTGTCTGAAACGAATACAGCAACACCATCTTTAATACAGCAATACCATCTTTATTTTAGCTAATGTTTGCATGATATATGTTTATCCTTTTACTTTTAACCTTTCTATATTCTCATGTTTTAGATGGGTCTCTTGAAAGCAACATATATTTGTAGATTTATTTTTTAACCCAATCTGATAATCGTTCTTTTTTGAAACATTTGATTCATTTATACTTAATATAATTATTGACATTTTGGGGTTAAGTACAGCATCACATTTTTATTCTACTAACTCTGTATTTCTTTTTCCCCTGTATTTTTCTTTTATTTGACTGATTATTTTTATATCGTTTTTCCTTTATTACTTCAGATATCACTTATTCATTTGTATTTTTTGTGATTACCCTAGCATTTATAGCATGTATTCTTCACTTATCACAGTCTAGTGTTAACTGATACTTGTACCTTCCTTCTAGTTGAAGCAAGAATATTAAAGCACCTTAGTTCCATTTACCTACCTTGTGACATACATATTGTTGTCCTGTAATTTAATTTTCTGTATGTATTTTAAACCTTACAGGACATTATTATTTTATACAGTCAATATTCCTTTAGATTTCACATGCTTATTTGAACTTCATGGGTCTTCATTCCTTTCTCTATCTGTGACCTTCCATCCTGAGGCAGTTTTCTTTTGCTTCATTCGTAGTGAGGGTTTGCTGGAGATGAACTCTGTTTTTATTTGTCTGAGCCTGTATTTTAATTTTTTTCTTGAAGGATATTTTCTCCTATACTAGGTTGGCAGTTGTTTTCTTCATGCTCCTTGGAGATACACAGTCTTTTAGCTGCCGTTTTTGTTGTTGAAAATTAAGCTGTCAATCTAACTGTTGCTTCTTTGAAAGTAATCTCCCCACCCCTGCCCCCATGCCCCTCCATCAGTATGCTTTAAAACTTTCCTTTGTCTGGTGGGAATTCATTAAGAATTAAGAACTACACATGTAGTTTGACAGGTTTCATCATTTTTGGAACATTTATTCAAATATTGCCTTTGCCCCATTCTGTCTCTTTTCCTTCTGAGATTCTGATTAACTCTTGGATATTAGACCTTTCTCACTGTATCTTCCAGGTTTATTACCCTATCTTCATTCTGAGCCTTTTATTTTCCCCGACCTATCTTTTGGTTCACTGTCTCAACGTTGTCTATTGGCTGTTAGACCTGTTTGTTGAATTCTTAATTTCGGTTTTTGCATTTCTCAGTAATAAAATTATTCTTTGCTTCTTTTAAAAATCTGCTGTGTAGCCCGGGCAACATGGCAAAACCCCATGTCTACAAAAAAAAAAAAAAAATACAAAAATGAGCTGGGCATGCTGGTGCATGCCTGTAGTCTCAGCTACTCAGGAGACTGAGGTGGGAAGATCACCTGAGCCCCGGAGGTCAAGGCTGCAGTGAACTGTGATCACGCCACCACATTCCAGCCTGGGTGACAGAGTGAGACCCGGTCTCAAAAACACCCAAATTCTGCTGTGTCACATTTTATGATTTCTGGGTCATTGCTGAGGTTTTTAAGTTTGGCTTTCATCTCCTTGAACATAGCAAGCACAATTTAAAATCCATGTCTGATAATTCCAATACTTGGAGTCCTTCTGAATCTGTTGTGGTCATCTTATCTTGTTTCCTTGTGTACCTGATTGTCTTTAATTGCATGCTGGGCATTGTATTTGAAAAATTATTTGAAAAATCATTTGAGACCAAGGATGATAATTTTTCAGAAAGGAGTATATGTGTGTGTGTACATCTGCTTAAGGGAATCCAGAAAACCCAGAGTTGCTTAATCAAATCTCAGCTTTGGAGACCTTCCTAGGCCAACCAGATGACTCAAGGCCACACTGCATTCAGTGTATGAACTGATTTATTGTGGTTCACCCTTATTTCTAAGGTGTAGCCCTTCAGGGTGCCAGCCCGAAAGTGGGTGAAGAGGATTTTCCCTTTTGTCCTTCTGTTTTAGCTCTTTGACACTTTTAAGAAAGCCATTTCTTATATTTTAACCAACCCTATTACTTGCCTTCAGATAGGGAGGGGTTTTGTTGGCTCTTTATGGGCAGGATTTTCTTAGAAGTGGCAGAGACTATCATTTTCTCTAAGACTTCAGACTCAGCCCTAGTTCTGTTTAAGCTTTGTTTTATATAGCTGTACTCACTTGTATAATTATATACATTTTTAAATTGAAAGGTTACATTGTATGTGCGTAAATATAAGTAAATTGTTTACTAAACACTCAACAATATTTTAAGTCTCTTCAACCTTGGTCAGTTGCTAGACCTTGACGACAATGGACAGGTTTATTTAAATTTCAGCTATGTCTGGAATGACTCAAAATATGAAATCCCTCTTAATTGCTATTGAAATTAGCATGCATAATACCAACAAAAGTTTTTTTCCTGTCATGGAAGAGAATACTTTTCTAGTTACACTTTTGCAATCACAACTTCTGTCTTAGCATACCTATATGTAGGTATAATATATGTCTGCCTTGTGAAATAGGAAAAAAAAAAAAAGGCAATTCTGCTGAGATTCTTAGATTTCTGCCATATAAGAACCCTCAAACAACCTAATCAATGAACATTGTGTTTTACAAACTTTTTTCCTTCTATGTAAATTAATAACCCACAGCAGCCTTGTGAGGTAAATATGTGATAGTTAGGTGTGATATTAAGCAAAGGATTAGGAAACAGGGCCCAAGAGGTTAAGTAACTTGTCTGTAGTCCCACACCTGGTGAATGGCATATGTTCTTTGTCTATTACTATTACAACATGGTGTTTCAGCTATAATGGCCAGGTAACTCTTGCCTGCAGATGTTCACTGACTTCCCATTTTTATCATGTTATGCTTTCTTCTTTCTGTAAGTCATATAATATCCTGACCCCATGACTCATGTCCTGAAGATTGAGACAATTAGGAGATTACTCCTTCATATCTCATCCTCACCGCCTCCCACCCCATTTCTAGAACATGGTACCACCAGCTCTGAAATTTGCCAACTTCTCTGCCCTGTAAGAAAGCTTGCTGTGTCACTAGTCCTTTCTCATCCCTACACATACAGTCCCTTTATCTCTTTTTAGACATGCCTCAATTTTTCCAGTTCTAAAAGAGATGCGTCTTTGCTTTCCAGTTCATTTGCCGTCTTTCTTGGCACTCAAGGCTTCCTTTGTTGCTTCTCTAGTCACTCTTGATGAAATCCTAGCCAGTCTTGTTTGCCTTATCCTTCTGAATCTTAAGAAGGGCAAAAAGCTTATCTGCCTTGTACTTCTTTCCCAGCAATAGAGTCAGTGCTCCTATACTTCTAGTGGTGATTCTGCTTCTGAATCCCCCTCATATCTCATTTTCAAATCATTGTTTTCAGCATCCAGCAACATCCTTGCTACTCACTTATAATGATAACCTTGAACAATTATCTTATGTTAAGCCTGTGAATGTCAAATACCCTTGTTCATTTGTAGGTACTTGACATTTGAACGTTTTATTTGAACATTTCTAAATGTACACAAATGAGAAGTCCAATGAACCTCTGATGCTACAGTTATGTACGTTTTACCATACTAGCTTCATCTCCTTACTCCTCTTTTTTCCAAGAATTTAAGGCATAGCCAAGACATAATTTCACTCCTCAATAATTTAACATCTCTAAAACAACACATTTTCTTACATAGCTACAATGTTATTATCTTATACAGCACACGTAATAAGAATTTTTAATAGCATATACAATACAGTTGACCCATGAACAAAGCCAAAATTAGGAGTGCTGACTGCCTGCAGAGCCAAAAATCCACCTGCACTTTTGTTGTTGTTATTTTGAGACAGGGTCTCACTTTGTCCCCCAGGCTGGAGTGCAGTGGCATGATCATGGCTCACTGCAGCCTCAATCCCCTGGGCTCAAGTGATCCTTACACCTCAGCCTCCTGAATAGCTGGGACCATGAGCATGCACCACCACACCTGACTACTTTTTTATATTGTTTTGTGGAGATACGGTCTCCTCATGTTGCCCAGGCCAGTCTTGAACTCCTGGGATCAAGGGATCCTCCCGCCTTGCCTTCCCAAAGTGCTAGGATTACCGGCGTGAGCTTCTTTTGACTCCCCCAAAACTTAACTACTACTAGCCTACTGTTGAACAGAAGCCTTATCAGTAATATAAACAATTAACACGTTTTGTATGTTACATAGATTACTGTATTCTTACAATAAAGTAAGCTAGAGAAAAGAAAATGTTAAAAATCATAGAAAAATATATTTCCTACTCATTAAGTGGAAGTAGAGGTCTTCATCGTTGTCATTTTCATGTTGAAGAGGCTGAGGAGGTGGAAGAAAAGGAGGGGTTGGTCTTGCTGTCTCAGGCATGGCAGAGGCAGAAAAAGGGGAGGAGGTGGAAGGAGAGGCAGGCACACTTGATGTAACTTTTTTTTATTGAAAAAAATCCACATATAAGTAGACCCACATACTTCAAACCTGTGCCGTTCAATGGCCATCTGTACTTAGCCCATCCTTAAATTTCCAATTGTCTAAAAAAAATTCTTTTTTTATAGTTGGTTTCTTTGCAACAGAATCTACTTATTGTATTTGGTTATGCCCCTTAAGTCTCTTAATTCTCTTATAATTTATAACAATCCTGTCTGCTTTTTTTCATCCTCAGACTATCCCATTCTGGTGAGGTATTGTTTAACTTGTTTCTTTATCCTCTTATTTCATATGGACTGGAAATTAGATCTATGTACTTAATTAGGTTCAGAATATATTTTCTTGGAGGGCTGGGCAAGAGTGTTTGTGGTCACTTCATATTACATTACATCTGGAGGCACATATTGTCTGGTCATTTCACCTTAAGTGTGGTGAAGGTTCATCAGAGGATTCAAGTGGTGACAGCTTGATCCCTTTGTGAAGCCCAACCTTTTACCTAATGCTTTTACCATCCATTGATTACCAGTGCATGAATTTAGTTATGTAATTAAAGGTTGCAAAATTGTGATTGTTCAATTTGGTCACTTCTGTTATTAGCTGAAATATTTATATATGGACAAACTGTTTTCTCATTCACAAGAGCTATTTGATTAACCTGAAATATGTAGTCAATTATTGAGTTGTTAAATGTATAGCTCTATTATTTTACTAAGGCTTATGATAACTTGATAACTTGAAGAAGTTAAAGCTATTCCTGAGTGTTAGATTAGTGATTTTTGTGGGTTTGGTCATGGGGAAGGCCTTCCAATCCTGAGTGAACAGTTATAATCCTATTGAGAAGAGGTAAGGTAACAGGGGAAAACAAACAAACAACAAAACAGAAGAAAAGATTGTATACTCTGGTCATTGTTGTGGGCTTGCAGTGCGAGTGTGGTGCTTACTTGGGGTGTGGGAATTTTAAAAAGTTCCTTTACTTTACCAGAGACCAAATCAGACTCACCACGGAGTCCTTTAAATTTTAAAGACCTATGGCCCTAAAAGGGCCTCAGCACAGTTTTGCAATCAAATTCATTTAATTTTAATGACTAGTACATCTTGGGAAGCTGCAGGGACTCCTGATGGTTTTCCAGGGATGCAGCTAAAGCTCTTCTTGCTAGCTTTCTCTGAAGCTAAAATCTCAGGAAAGCTTTGTTCATCCCCTCTGCTGTTGTAAAGCTCTGCCTTAGGCACTCAAGGTGAGGAGAGAGGAGCAGGGTCAGGGTGGCTCAGACAGTCAGGAAAACTATCTCTTAGTATCAATTAAACATAAATGTCATTCACTGAAATTTCATATAGTAAAATGGCTGCCTGCTTTTTCATGACCTTTTATTCATACACTATATCACTTGCTCACGCTGTTGTATTTAAAGCTTTCACAGTTTGAATCTTACCTCATTAGCCTTTTATTTTTTAGGATACTGTCTTCAGCCTTTTCTTCAAGTTTCTAACCGTGAATTGTGTTGTGTCAAACTGGATGAATTATCTTAGTTGAATTTTCACCAGTTGAAAATTGGAGGTAAGGAGTATATTTCTTTTTTGAAATTGAATCTATATACTGTTAACATGTTTACACCCTCCCCTCCATTTATATTCCGCGTCCTTTGTGTATTTAAGAGCAGAGATGACAAAAGATGTCCAAGTGATTTCATGTGCTTAGATTTAGGCCCTAAGTCAAGACCCTAAGAGCAGCAGCTGCTACTGCTACTACTAGTGCTAATACTACTACTACTGCTAGTGGGAGTTACAAATTCTTTGGACAATTCATTTGCTATTAGAAACCTCACCAGAAAATAGAAGGGTAATTTAGCAGTTTATTTTGAATAAAAGGGGCTAATCCTACTCAGGTGCCAGATCCCCAGCATTAGAGCTGGTGGAGATTGAAAGATCTGCCCCAAGAAATAACTAGATGTGTGTGAGGATATACAAATCTTCCAACTTCCTAGTTTTTGTAATCTTTCTTATTCTCAAATCCATGTTGAATAACTGAATTAAGCAGATGGTAAATACAGTATTATGAACAAATAAGGGTATACTTTTGTTAGTGGTATTGTAACCATAATTCTTGCTTTGAACCATTGGTAGATCTGTATCAGGAAAGACTACATAACAATATCAGCTGTGATTTCTAGACAGTTTATCTTTCTACCTTATGAAAATGTTCCCACTTTTTTTAACATCTGTTTCCTAGTATAGTAACACACATGAGTATGTGCTGTGAATTAAATACTTAGGCAAGATGTTGTGACACCTGTTTAATAATCTTGGCTTTTAACAAGTTTTAAAATCCCTCCAGCCTTTAGTTATCTTCTCGTGTGAAGTGTTTGTATTTGGGTTGAGTTCAGGGTTTCTCGGATTTGGCACTATTGGCACCTTGGGCTGGATAATTTTCTGTTGTTCAGGGGCTGTCCTGTGCAGTGTAGGATGTTTAGCAGCATCTCTGGATTCTGCCTGTCAGATGTCAATAGCACCTTTCCTCAGTATGACAACCAAAAATATCTCAGACGTTGCCAAATGTCCCTTGCAGAGCAAAGTCACCCCTGGTTGGGAGCTACTGGGTTAGATGATGTGGAGTTTCTTCCAGCTTTATAATTCTATAGTTTTTATTTTAAACAAAAAAACCTATTTTTTGTAATCAAGCTTAAATGTCATCTCTTCCCTGAAGCTTTCCTCAGCTCTCCTTCTCTTTGTTCTACCTTCATTGTTTCTTTTTCTGACTACTAATTATGGAACTCACCCCACTCTATTATAACTGCCAGTGTGTTTCTCTCACTACGAGGACATGGGTCTTCAGTATCGCCAAGCTTAGATTGTATTAAATGAATGGGCAATGCATTAGAAATTGTTTAGTTAATGATTATAAATGGCATTTCTGTTAATCTTTCAAACTCTTCCACTAGGAAATTCCCATAATTGTGATCTTGGATTTCAGGGTTAATGAGACTGATTATTCATTATTCATTTTTTAAAAAATCTTTTAAATATATTATAAGGCAGGAGCCTCCTATATGTATGTGAGGATACTACATGAACACATCTAGGCTGCACTTGAGAGAAATCACACAGAAATTCATAACGTGAAGAGTTAAGTCATTTCAACTTTCATATCTAGAGGGTTTCTCCGGTACCTCCACTTTGCTTCTTAATCAGAAAGCTTCCATCTATTCAGAAAAAGGTAACAAGGAAAGTAGTAATATTTTTCCTTATATAACCTAAAATATATCACCATATTTGAAGTTACTGTTTCTCAAACCCGCAGTAAGAAATACATTTTAATCGTGATCTAATACATATGTACATACCTGAAACAAGTTTTTTGAATTCGTATTTGCCATTACTGTGTGTGAAACACTTCGATATTTTCTGTTCTTTTTCTTTTCCCCTGATAGTCATCACCTAGTACATTTGTTATACAATTCATTAATAGGTCAAAACCCACCATTTAAAAAACACTGTTCTAAGTAATCTCTTTAAGTAATAAAATGTGCAGATGATCTGCCTCTGGCATATGTCACCAATAGGTTGTTCTGTCTTTCTTTTAAAATAACGTCATTTAGGAATTGATGCAACCAAGACCTTAAAACACCTTAACCAGAGCATATTAGATTTCCAGTTATTTTCAAGGCCTATATTTTCTCATTTATATTGAATATTTAGTGTGTACAAGGCACTGGAGCCAAAAGAGCATGTTTGGTTCTTGTTCTCAAGATTTATAGTGAAAAATCCTAGAGGAGACTAAAAAGTTAACATACTAAATGTTGAAAGTGATAATCCACACACGGTGACTTTTATAGGCATTTACGAAAGGGAGAAAACTTTATAGGCATGTAAGAAGGGGTTAACATAAATGTGGGATGGCAAAAAACAAACAAAAGGCCGGGCGCAGTGGCTTACGCCTGTAATCCCAGCACTTTGGGAGGCCAAGGTGGGCAGATCACCTGAGGTCAGGAGTTTAAGACCAGCCTGGC
>NW_012123399.1:27318-83216 GCF_000951035.1 Colobus angolensis palliatus
GCTTGAACCTGGGAGGCGGAGGTTGCAGTGAGCCGAGATCGCACCACTGCACTCCAGCCTGGGCGACAGAGCGAAACTCCGTCTCAAAGGAAAAACAACAACAACAAAAAAATGTGGGGTGGATTTTGTGGTGTTGTATCAGAAAGTAGAAAAAAATATTACACATGGTAGAAGCAGCATTCATGCCAGTGCACAGTGCTTCTTGCTCATACTTGAAGTTTTTTTTTTATTTTTTTTGGATAATCAAAGTAACTGAGAAATTAAAAAATAAGAAAGTTTGGTAAACTGCTAAATTAAATATATGATATAAACAGGGTATGTTATTTTAGCTCTACTGTGGTTGTAAAATGAAGTTTACTCAGGAGATCAATTAGAAACTTGTGTGTATGATAGCTCTGATAAAAGCCAATATATGCCCTAAAATGATAATATTAACATTGAATTACTAGGTTTACTGAGAATGCAGATAATCTCTAAATGGGGAGAGTGCTCATCTGTCAAAATAAGTGAATAAGGTTACTATTTCTCTCTCTCTCTCTCTCTCTCTCTCTCTCTCTATATATATATATATGTAGTTTTTCACAGACCAGAAAGAGGATTTATAATAGAGGTAGCATTTTTCAAAAAGTTATACACACTGTATGCTATGCAATTAAAAATCATATAGGCTGGGCATGGTGGCTCACACCTGTAATCCCAACACCTAGGATTACAGGCCCAGGTGGGCGGATTGCTTGAGCCCAGGAGTTTGAGACCAGCTTGGGCAATATGGGCAATATGGTGAAACCCTGTCTCTATGAAAAATAAAAAAATTAGCCAGGTGTGGTGGTGCACACCTATAGTCCCAGCTACTTGGGGAGCTGAGATGGGAGGATCACTTGAGCTTGGGAGGTCAAGGCTGCAGTGAGCCGTGAGTATGCCACTACACCCTAGCCTGTCTCAAAAAAAAAAAAAAAAAAAAAAAAAAAAATTATATGCATGCTTCATAGGCCTGGGCTTAATCCTCTCTTTTCTAAATAGAATGGAGGCTCAGGATGCTGAGTCAGAACCAGGTGTTGACTTAAGAAGATAAGTAGTGGACTTGTTTTTCTTTTTGAACTTCTGCTGTCTTCTGTGGGATAATGTAGAATTTACTTGCTGTAGAAGATATTTAAAGAAAAGAAGATTCAGCTTGTAAGGATACTTGGGAAAGAGCCAACCTGCCCTGAAAGTGTGGTCTAGCATCCTGTCTGCTGTTACTTTGAGGCACCAGAAGTCTACTAGTTTTTGTTACTTTCCATATTGAGATGGGAAGTTAGCAAAAAGATAACCATCTTTTCGTTTTCTCAGATTTCTAGACTACTGAAAAGAAGTTGCTTTCAGAGCTGGAGATGTGAATAAAATTTCTGTGCCAGGGTTGATAAACCATCTTGAGGTATATTTTTTTCCTATTTTTAAATAACTATATTTTTTAGAACAGTTTTAGTTTTACAGAAAAATTGAGAAGATGGTACAGGGAGTTCCTATATACCCTGCACTCCGTTTCCCCTATTATTAACAGCTTACATTAGCATGGTACATTTGTTACAATTAGTGAACCAAGATTGAAACATTATTATTAACTGAAGTCTGTACTTTATTCAGATTTCCTTAAATTTTACTGAACATGTTTTTTTCTCTTTCAGGATTCCATCCAGGAAACCCCATCACAGTTGGTTGTTATGTCTCCTTAGACTCCTCTTGGCTGTGACAGTTTCTCAGACTTTTGTTTTTGAGGAGTACTGATGAGGTATTTTGTAGACTATCACTCAATTGGGACGTGTCAGATGGTTTTCTCGTGGGTAGAATGGGGTTATGGGTTTTGAGGAGGAAGACCACAAAGATAAAGTGCCACTCTCACATTCTCATCACACCATGCAAACAGTCCATACTATCAACATGACTTATCACTGTTGATGTTGACCTTGATCACCTGGCTGAGAACGTGTTTGTTAGGTTTCTTCACTGTAATCTTTTTTTTTTTTTTTTAAACACCTCTTTCCTGTATTGTGCTCTTTGGAAAGCAGTCACTGTGTGCAGTCCACACTGAAGAGGTGGGAGGTTATGCTCCACCTCCTTGAGGTGAATTATCTATGTAAATTGTTTGGGATTTCTGCGTGGGAGGCTCCCCCCAACCCTCATTTATTTATCATTCATTCATTTATTCAGTCATTTCTTTATATCAGCATGGGCTCATGGCTATTTATTTTATACGTTGGGTTATAATACAATACTATATTTTGGTGTTCAAAATTTTCCAGCTTTGACCATTGGGAGCTCCTTCAGTTGGCTCCTGTGTCATTTTGACATGCCCTCATCATCATGGGATTTTGATTTTTTAGTACTTCCTTACTTTCTGGTGCTACAAGATGCTCCAGGCTCATCCTATATATTCCCTGCCCCAGTTTTAGAATCATCCATTTCTCCACAGGGCCTTGGTTCCCTTTATTAAAGAGAGAATGCAATTAGAAATCAAGATCTAGATGCTGGGTGTGCTCATTACTCCTGGGGTATTGTTGCCTCTGTGTCCTCTCAGCTGAAATTTCTGCGTATGTAGTCTCTATATATTTATGCATATTTATAAATATTCTTGTGTATAAGTTTAATGTGGCAGCTAACAAACATTCTTTGTGGGGGGTGTTAAGTTTAAATTAAATATGAATATATTGTTTCTGGAGGCCATATTTAAATTGAAAATGTTTTTGAGGATTATTTTAATATAAATATTTCAGTCTCATATCTCTTGAGACTATAACAGAATATGAGATAGATGCAGTGAATATGTGACTATTTCAAAATGGTTTCTATTGTAATAAAAATCCTATAGGATGACTGTTTCATAAATTATTTAGGAGGCTTAATTTAGGGGAAATAATAACTATTGTATTCCTCTCTCCCTTGTTATTTGGTAGCATCTTTACATATATGCATTAAAAATCTTGAAAAATGGAACTCTTGCCTCTGCCAGTAAAATATCATTTGTTATGCCTCAATATCAGCCACTTTTTATTACTGTTTAACTTGAATAATTCACAGTCTAGTATAAAAACTCTTCTGTTTTAAAAGCAAGGTTTGGTTTAAACTGTTGTTAAGAGTTATGACATCATCATAGTCTCACCAGGTAGCCAGTAGTATGGAAGAATAATGGTTAAGAGCATAACCTTAAATTTCTATCTTAGTTTTGCTACTGGCTGACTGTGTAACCACAGGCAATTTATTTGCCCTCTCTGAACTTCAAGTTTACTTATTTGTAAAATGTGGATGATAATATTACCTCTCTCATGGAAGTATTTTGGGGATTCAATGAGGTAAAGCACTTAGCACAGTACTTGGTACACAGATACAGCTCAATAAATATGATCTAAAATCAAAACCTCCAAAGCAGCAAAAAAATGGGTGAAAGCTTGAAAGCTTTATACTCATATACGTACTGTGTTTTGTTCAACAATTATTATTGGGCCAGACCAACCAGAAAAATTAATGATTCTTTTATTTTGCAATCCTAAAATTCCTCGCAAGACAAGGCTAACTTTTCTTCAAACCTGGGAAATGCTCACTCACCTCTTTACCTTAATATGCTAGCAGTGGCTGTCAGCCCAAGAAAGTATTGCCTCTCTAGAGGCCACTTGGGGGTGCTACTGAGATTTTATGGGAGGGGCCAGGATGCTAAATACCTTTCATTGCCTGGAATAGTCTTGCATGACAAGGAATTCTTGTGCCCCAAATTATTGTATCAATAGTATGCCGTTGAGACACACTAGAGTACACTGATACTTACTATTGTATCTTTAAACCTTTCTGCAGAACACATTTTGGGTGTCACAAACCCAGGAGATACCTAGATGAGTGACGCAAGGCCAGGCTGCAGTGCTTGGGACCAGCTAGGGAGTATAGGAACTAGGCAAACTGTCCTTTCTAAAAGGGGAGTGGTACCTTAGCTTCAGCCAGTTGTTGCCTGCAGTTGCTAGATCATGTGATTTTTCAGAGAAAAGCTAGATATGTAAATTTTTATGTGAAATCTCCCAGCTTTTTTTTTTTTTTTGAGATGGAGTCTCGCTCTGTTGCCCAGGCTGGAGTGCAGTGGCTAGATCTCAGCTCACTGCAAGCTCCGCCTCCCGGGTTTACGCCATTCTCCTGCCTCAGCCTCCCGAGTAGCTGGGACTACGCCCGCCACCTTGCCCGGCTAGTTTTTTTTTTTGTATTTTTTAGTAGAGACGGGGTTTCACCGTGTTAGTCAGGATGGTCTCGATCTCCTGACCTTGTGATCTGCCCATCTTGGCCTCCCAAAGTGCTGGGATTACAAGCTTGAGCCATCGCGCCAGGCCAGTCTCCCAGTTTTAAATGTAGCTCAACTTAAAACAAAACAACACTGCGGCGGCCAAACCAGGCAAATCTGTGGGCTGAATTCATTGCACAGACCATTGGTTTTACTACCTCTGATACAACTGTTTTAGGAAGTGACCTAAAATTCTGACAGAGGTAAAACACTTTGGGCCATAATGGCACCACCCTGTTTATTTGCTGAGCTCAGAAAAAAACTGTGGAAACAAAGCACTAGATGTCAACATCATTTTCTAGAGTGTGGGGAATTGTGGCATTAGAGCAGAGCTCTGGCGGAGCTTCCTCTCTGATTGGGAGGAGCAATTCTGTTGGGAGACATCCTAGCAACTGCTTTTTCAGGAACAGAAACCACTGTGCCTTGTGTTACCAGCAGTCTTGAATTAGGGAGGTAGCTGCACCACTGAAGGAAGCCTCTGATTCCACTGCTAAGCATAGCATCTGGGCCCCATAGTGTGTCTTGCCTTTAAGTAAAGAATCCTCACAAAGCTGACATGCATTAAAGGCTTAAAACTCTGCAGAATCTCTTGGTTCATGTGGCCCCTGAACTGTGTGATGATCATAGGGTTTATGTCTTTAGTATTTCTTCTTTCTTGATCTAGGGTTACCGCCTACACAGCTCCACAATCCACAGCTGTGGCCATCTGGACTTTAGTGGGGGTGTTTCAAGGGTATCCCAGGAGTTTGGTCATGCCTGAGCCTAGCCTGTACAGTTTAGATACTGCTTGAGTCCTCTGTCTGGTTTTAAAGTGACAAATCATCATTCAGCGCTTATTGTATTAAGCCCATTATAATGTTAAGAAACAAACTCAATGTGTATTTTGCTTAGTAGTTGTTGCCTACATTGATATATATGGACAAGAATAGATTATATGCTTTGATCTGCATGGTAGCCACATCTGTAATATGATACTATATGACAGTGTTTTCATTTTGTTTTCTATTGGATTAAATATAAAAGTACAGCGTAATACTTTACTGTAAAACTTTGTGTTTTTAAAGGAAACTGACTATATGAGGCCATTTTTACATCACTGTAAAGAAACACCCAAGGCAGGGTCATTTCTAAAGAAAAGAGGTTTAATTGGTTCAGAATTCTACAGGCTGCATAAGCATGGCACCAATATCTGCCCAGCTTCTGGTGAGAGCCTCAGGAAGCTTAACAATCATGGCAGATGGTGAAGCAAGAGCAGGCATGTAATATGGCGAGAGCGGGAGCAAGGCGGGTGGGGGAGAGGTCCTAGAGTTTTAAACAATCAGATCTTGAGTGAATGGAACAAGGACTCACCTAGGATGGTGCTAAACCATTCACAAGGGATCTGCCCCTATCATCCAGTCACCTCCCATCAGGCCCCACCTCCAACATTGGGAATCACATTTCAACATGAGATTTGGAGGGGACAAACATCTAAACTGTATCACTGAATTTACTGGCTGGAATATTTTCTATTTGTAAACAGAAAGCCTCCCAGTGAACAAAATGGAAATTACTTTTTTAAAGTATTTTAACATGATATAGTTATCAAAAAATTAAGTTTGAGTGTTATATATTACAGTGAAATACTAAATGATTATTCATGTCATTTAGTGCTTATGTGAGTGAATGTTTGTACAGGGCAGAGTGCTAACCACTATTAAGATTACATACATAATCCCTTAAGGAGGATATGTGTTTACCAGTTTAGATTCCTATTTGTTGTGAAAATTCAGTGTATTAATCATCTTTTCAGATGGTAGCCATTTTTATAAGCTGTTGGCTTCCATTTGAAAGATGCTTTCACGTGTTTCTTCAAAGGCAAGTATTTATAACCATTTTTTCAAAAGGCATTTTCTTCTTGTGTGTTTAAACAGCTAACTTATTTGTACAAAATTTTTTTCCTTCCCTCTCAGTCGTCCACCTCACCACACAGCTTTAGCTCCCTATTTGAATGATAAACTTAATGAGGGTGTGCTCCTTAGCCAGTCAAAGAAAGGCACTCATAATTAGAAATGTCTCTGATACCTACTAGTGACACAGTGGAAAGAACACAGACTTTGGAGAAGGCAGGCATGGATTTGAGTCATGATTCTGCCGTATGTTCATTCTTTGAGTTCATTTTCTTATTTGTAAAATGGAGATAATCGTAACTACCTTTGAGGGCATATTATTAGCTACCAATAAATGGTAGCTAATAATAGTGATAAAAATAATGGTAACCTTGGATTCAGTAGCATCTGAGGTTTCTGAAGGCTCTGACAAAGCTAGGTGAGAGCTAACCGCTCTCAAGATCTCTGAAGTATATAGAGCCTATGCTTTTGACACCTGAAGCCTGTCCTTGTTTTGATCCTTCTTGCCTTTTCTTCTATCTCATAAAAAAGACAATGGTATTGCCCTTGTATTTTAAAGGCTTGTAATTAAGGTTGGGAAATGAATAAAACCGTTTTTGGGAGCCACTGGGAAAGCTGGAGTTAGGCCTTTGGCTGCTTCAGAAGCTTTTTATTGAAGGTTTGATTAAATAGCCATGAAGTGTTCTGAATGTAGTTTAGCGCCTCAAATATTGGGATCACTTCCTGTTAGGAAAACTGTTATTTCTGTAAATACAAGCAACAAGCAGATTTGATGAGTTAAGATCATCCCTACCATTAAATTCAGTGAATTCCTTTTTTCTCCCCATTTCTCCTAATAAATATTTATTGAACACCTAGCCTGTGCTAGGCCGTGTGCCTACTTGATTGTATACCCTAAAAGGAGATGCTGAATTAAGGAATCTAAGAGTTCTAGGTTGTTGCCTATTATTTAAATGAAGATCCTAAAGCTTTAGAGCTGCACTGTCCAGTAAAGTAGCCACTAACTACAGGTGGCTACTGAGCACTGGAAATGGGACCAGGGTGAATTAAGATGTGCTGTAAGTATAAAATATACACTGGATATCAAAGATATCATTTGAAATATATATATAAAATAGCAATGATTTTATGTAGATTACATTTAAAACAATATTTTTGACATAGGTTAAATGTTACAATTAATTTCACCTGTTTAAGTTGGCCACTAGAACATTTCAAATTATACCTATGACTCACATTTTTACTGGACAACGCTGCCTTAGAGCCTCAGTGACTTGGTAAGATTATACATCTAGCTAGGGCTCCTTTGGCCAGTGGAAATTAGAAATTGCTTTACTGTGCAAATGGAAGATAGGTAATTCAAACCCCATTCAGAAAAAAGTTAAATTAACACTAAGGACTTTGAAACATTTTAAATCCTGGATTGTTAATCTGGTAGAATCTCTTAGTATTTCAGATTTGGGATTTTCAACAGGGACAAACTGGAAAAATATACCCATTGATTTAGTAGCCTAAACCAATTTTTTTCCCTAAGCGTTCACAAGTTACCCTATATAGGTGACTCCACTCCCTCGATATTTGCTGGGTGGGGGATGGCAGGAGATGGGGGGACAAGATTCATCTAAAAGGCTTGTCTATATATTTTTGAGTATGAATATTGTTTTATCCAAATCTATCTTATTAGGTAGATTGATTTAGTATAGTGAAATTGATTCATCATTTAACAATACTTGAGTAGATATGGGGTTGGGCTCTGGAAATACAGTGGTGAACAAGGCACAGACCTTGAGTAGAGCTACAGGCTTTTGTTTGGTTAGCTGGTTTTTGTTTTCATTTTTACTTTTTATTTGGAAATAATTTTAAACTGACAGGAATTATGAAAATAAAAATAGGAGAAAGAACACTGTATACCCTTTACCCAAATTCACCTATTAACATTTTCCTGTTTGCTTTATAGTTGTCTGTGCACACACGTATGCGCGCATGTACACATTTGTATGTACACACACGTACATTTTTTTTCTGAACTGTTTGGGAGTAAGTTGCATGCCCTTTACCACTGAAGGCTTCATTGTCTAATACCTAAAAATAGGAATATTCTCTTATGTAACCACAGCACAGTTATCAATTCAGTAAACAGGAAATTCAATACATTTATTGACACAGAATACTTCTGATTTACCGTCAACATTTCACTTCGGTCAATAGATCCACTCATTTATTTTATAACAGTTTTCCCTTTTAGTATAGGATCCAATCTAGGATCAGGTAAAGGATTTAGTTGTCATGGCTCTCTCTTTTTTAACCTGGGACATTTTTCAAACCTTTGTCTTAAAATGACATTTCCTTCCCCCAACCTTTTTTATAGAAAAACCCAAAATGAGAAATGTTCTATTTCCTCATGATTAGTTTCAGGTTATGCATTCCTCACTGTAATACTATAAAATGATGTGTTCTTCTCATGGTGTCACATCTGGAGGCCTATGCAGTCCATCTGGCCCTCATTGGTGATGTTCATTTTGATCACCCAGTCGAGATGTTGTTCAATTTGTCCACTGTATAATTAAGTTTTTCCCCTTTGCAACTAATAAGCTTTGGGTACACAATTATAAAACTGTGTGTACTTCCTACTCTTCATGCAGATTTTCCCCTAGATTTAGCATCCATTAATGATACTTGCTTGAAGCAGTCTCTATACTATGATGACTGCAAAATGATTTTTCTAGCTCCAGCACTCCTGCATGTTTACCAATTGGATTTTACTGTAAGCAGGGACTTCCCTTCTCCCCTATTTTTGTATGTATGTATTTAGCTGTCTTCATTGATACGGATGCATGGCTCCCTCTTTTCTACAGGTTTATAACTCATTACTGTCTTCTATTATTTTGGTATTCAAATTGTTGCAAATGTGGCCAGTGAGTGCACCTCTTCAAGTTGACTTCCAGGTCCTTATATGTTCCCATCACTTCTTGAGTACATCCTCACTGTCTGTAATAATGAGCTATATTCCAGGTGGGGCTTCAGGTTTTTTTGTTTTTTTTAAATAGGTGAGAGCTTTAGGTGCATAGATGGTTTCAGTATAGTGTGTTTAGTGTTCCTGTGAGGGTAAGCAAAGCCTGCTTTGGCAGCATCATGGAGGGGAGAGACAAGGCAGCAGGACTAAGACGGGGAGTGTCAGTGGAAGCCTCCTCAGAGGAGATGCCACCACTACTGAGTTGTACAGGATCAATAGGAATAAAGTAAAATATGTAACTAGACTTAACCATAGTTTTTTTTTTCTTTTTTAAATAGAAAATGACTGTGGTGCTAGAAGATCATTACTTTTGGAAAGCAAGTTAACATCCATTTCCTAAGAGAAACTTGGCTACCATTTGCTCTGGCATGGCGCAAAGCAGCCCACAGCTTGATATTCAGGTTCTCCATGATCTTCGACAACGTTTCCCTGAAATTCCAGAGGGCGTGGTGTCTCAGTGCATGTTACAGGTAAGTTGCCACCAGTGATAGTGATATTAAGTTTCAGTTTTTCCTATTAGAGCTGGTGATGTGTGATGTAATTAGAACCCAGTTATGTTTTCTTTGTGTGTGTGTGTGTGTGTGTGTGTGGTCGGGGGGAACATTTAGAGCAGGATTTCCCCTCAACCTTGGCACTGTTGACAGTCTGTCCTGGATAATTCTCTGTTATGGGAGTCTGCCTTGTGCATTGTAGAATTACTAAACATTCTAGGCATCCGAGGCCTCTACCCAGCAAATACCAATAGCTTCCCCGCAATTGTGACAACTGAAAATGTCTTTAGACATTGCCAGATGTCTCATGGGAGGCAAAATCTCCCACCATTGAGAACCACAGATTGGAGGAGAGTAAAAGCAGGTAGCAACAAGAAAAACAGATTCTCCTTATGTTTCACTTTTTGAAGATTTTGGGTTGTACTATCAGTCCCTAAGTCCTTAGAGTTGAATTTTGAATCTCAAATTTATCGTTTTAACTTCTTAGACTATACACTTTTGAGTCTTTTTTTTTTTGAAGTCTGTAGATAATCTACTCCTTGTTTTTCTAATGCTAAATCCTTACTGATATCTAATTTTAAATGTAAGCCCACTTTCACTCACATTACCTTTGTTTTGCTGTGTGTCTTACATTGAATTACATCTCATCTCTAAGATAGAATACAACAGAGAAGTAGGCCTACCACTTCCCCTGTCCCACTGTCCCCTTGTTGTGTTTTATATCATCCTTCACAGGATCGTAGTGTTTTGGGTTATGGCACTTACCTATTTGCTTAACTTTGGGCAGCACCACTTCTACCATGTTCACTGGTCTTCCTCACACACAGTCAGTACTCATGTTCAAACTCTACCTTATGGCAGTGTGAGCAGCTCAGGATATAACCTAAACGTATATACAGGTGTGGTTAATTACAAATAGAGACTCACAGAACAATGATGGTAACAGAGGTGCTTCCTTTGTTTGCAAGCCCTTTACTAGTCTAGAGCTTTGGGCTTATGGTTTTTGTGTTACAGCTTGCCTTTGCTTTTTCTCACACACATTCCCAGCCTGAATTTCAGCTCTTTAGCCCCATTTTGGTTTCTGGTAGAGCAAAGATACTTCCCACCGGAGTGAAACCAAGTAAGGGTGAAGCTTTTAGTTTAAACCACTTCCTAGCAATCACCTTCCTCACCTATCTTAGGGCCCCACCTAGCCCTGACCTTGTTTTATTTCATTTAGCCCTTTATTACCTGCATTTTTCATGACCATTTAACTAAACTGAAGGAATAGAACTTTACATTCAGCTCAGTGAACATTTGTTGATAATTACGCTGTCCTAAGTCTTCCACTTTTTTCTTCCTTTGGGATTAATAAAATATATTGTATGGAGATTTACCACCTACTGGCTCTGGAAAACTGTTTTTTCACATTAAAATGTATGAGGCTCAGTAGTTTGCATTTAATGCGCAAGCCTTAGAGCCTCACTCAGGGGTATCATCCTCAATTTAGGATCACTTTTTAGGAATATGATGCTTTTTTGCCGCATTCCTTTCAAAAGTGTTCATTATATGTCTTAAAAATTCTTACCTCTGAAATGATTTTGATTTCTTCTTCATGTTTACTGTTTGATACATTTTTTATCCTTATTATAATCTATTCTGGTAGTTTTCTTTTTAAAATACTCCTGTAAAAATAATACTTTAATATCTCGGTTTTGTGGTTTTTAAATTTTCTTCATAGGAAAATTTACTCAACTTGTCACTATAGATATGCTGACAATTCCAACTTTATATCATTTTGAATTTGGATCCTTTTTGTGACAATACTAAGTAGGCTATCTAACTCAGCGTAGAGAACATGAATTTCAGGGTTATTAATAATAAAAATATCAGATGGTAAAGTATCCATGACTACCTTATGTTTAAAAGAAAACTCTCCAGTTTTTGTTTTCCCCTAATCCATAGGTGTATTTAAAAAAAAAAAGAATACTTTATTTCACCTTCCATATTTTTTTTTCCTTCAGATGTCTGTCAGTGACACATTCTAGTTGGCAATCAGTTTGAATCCTTTGGCTCCAAATTTGCTTTTAATATCTTCCCTTCCTTGCTCAATGCAATTTTCAAGCAAGGTAAAAATAATTCCGATCTTTGAGTTGTAATGATTTTCTTCTTCAATTAATACATCCTTCTGTGACTCAAAGTATTTTTAAAAGTATTTGAATTTTAAATTTTCTATATTGATAATAATTACTATTTGTTACTATCATCTGGGTAGGATGTTAATGTTTTACAGGCATGATCTCATTTTTTAAAGTATTTGAATTTTAGTATCAAAAACTTTATATAAAGAAAAGGTTAAAAATGATCTATAGAGTTTTAATAAAGCCAATTCATTAAATTTCTAAGAATTCATTTTGCAAAGATTTGCTTGACTTGTTTTTAAACTTCCTAAAGCTCTAGTTTAATAATGTCCTTTTGGCCAAACATCCTTTCCCTTGAAATTACCATGTGGAAAGAGCACTGGGACTCAGGAAAGTAAGAAGCTAGAATTGACTTTCCAGTTAACTAGTTAAGTGCCTATTGTCAAGCCATGTAACTTCCCAGGCATCTGTAACTTCCCAGGCATCTCTTTCCTCATCTGTAAATGCGAGTTGCATTGGAGCAGATGAACTCTAATAGGAGTTCTCCCAACTCTAAAATTACAACATCATGGGTCCTGTTTTAGGTTTAACTTCATTTGGTTCTCAGCAGAAGTGAATTATTTCCTTTCGTTTTTATATAAAACGCTTTTCCTAAAATATATAGTAATATCGATGCATGTGCATATCTCTGTGTATATTTATGAACTACAGAGAAAGTCACAATAATTGGGAAACTTTTATGGATTACTTCAAAAGTAGTGGATAATATGTGTCTTACACTAGTAAAATAGTTTGGAATTCTGTATTTCAATAGAAAACCGCTTTTTGATATATTAAAATTTTACAAAGAGGGAACCTTTTATTAGTCTGATTACTGTCAGTTGGAACTTCTAAAGTGTCAGTTTGCTATTACCTTCTTTGTGAGCGTGTAGAACTAAACAATTCAAATCTTTCAGTGATTTTGAAAGTATACCAAGACACCTTTCAGCGGGTAAAAACTTTTGAGACTGTGAGAGTATGAATGAATTTAATTAAGGCAGTCGACACCAGGTTTTTAATTAAATTACCCTAACTCGGGCAAAGTCATGGAGCCACAGTTCAAGTTACGGATTTTTTTAATACTTATTTGTTTTGCTTAAATCTTATATAATGGTTCAGACAGTTGAAGTTATTCAAGGATAAATTTAGGTAAAAGAAAAATGAGGGCTGCTTTAGAATTTTTATTGTTTTAACTCTTGAGGAATTTTATTGTAATTCTTTTTCTCCTTTTGTGGTTTTAGTGCCTTTTAAAAACTAAAGCATGGTTATTTTTATGTTTTTTATCGATTTAAATATTAATCATGGATATTACTTATACTTATATTGCAGCAATTGTGGTGATGCAACAAGTATAAAATGAGTCCTGGATTTGGAGTCAGAAAACTTGGGGTTGAGTCACAGTGTTCATTAGTAGGTACTTTACATTTCTGTAGCAGTAGCAGTAGTGGTAGTACTAGTAATGTGAGCTAAATGTTTGTAAAATAATATGGATCGTTTGGGATCTCCTTTTCAGGATAGATGACCATGAAGCTTTTTGTGGTTAAGATACTGCTTTCTATTTATTCTGTGACAGTAGTATTTGCATAACTCTCTAGCAAAGCCTGACTTCCACTATTAGAATTTGTTAATGTTGCCAATGTTACTTTTACCATTTTTCTCCCCTAGAATAACAACAATCTTGAAGCCTGTTGCCGAGCCCTTTCCCAGGAGAGTAGCAAATACTTATATATGGAATACCATAGTCCAGATGACAATAGGATGAATAGAAATCGCCTTTTACATATTAACCTGGGTGTCCATTCTCCTAGTAGCTATCACCCAGGAGATGGAGCCCAACTTAATGGTGGTCGAACACTGGTACATAGCTCAAGTGATGGACATATTGATCCACAGCATGCAGCAGGTAAACAGCTGATATGTTTAGTTCAAGAACCACACTCAGCTCCAGCTGTTGTTGCTGCTACTCCCAACTACAATCCATTTTTTATGAATGAACAGAACAGAAGTGCAGCTACTCCTCCTTCACAGCCACCTCAACAGCCATCTTCCATGCAAACAGGAATGAATCCGTCTGCTATGCAAGGGCCTTCACCACCACCGCCACCTCCTTCATACATGCACATACCTCGGTATAGTACAAATCCAATTACTGTTACAGTATCCCAGAACCTCCCTTCTGGACAGACTGTACCAAGAGCTTTACAAATTCTTCCACAAATTCCAAGCAATCTCTATGGATCTCCTGGTTCTATTTATATTAGACAGACATCTCAGAGTTCATCAGGAAGACAAACTCCTCAGAGTACGCCATGGCAGTCCTCACCACAGGGCCCAGTGCCTCACTATAGCCAGCGTCCTTTACCTGTTTATCCACACCAACAGAACTATCAACCTTCTCAGTATTCTCCCAAACAGCAGCAGATCCCTCAGTCTGCTTACCATTCACCACCTCCTTCTCAGTGTCCTTCACCCTTCAGCTCTCCACAGCATCAAGTGCAACCTTCCCAGTTGGGCCACATCTTTATGCCACCTAGTCCTTCAACTACTCCACCCCATCCATATCAACAAGGACCTCCTAGCTATCAGAAACAGGGAAGCCATTCAGTAGCCTATCTTCCATATACAGCATCTAGTTTATCCAAAGGTTCCATGAAGAAGATAGAAATTACAGTTGAACCTTCTCAAAGACCTGGGACAGCAATTAATAGGAGTCCTTCACCCATCAGTAATCAACCATCTCCACGGAATCAACACTCACTATACACAGCCACCACGCCACCTTCAAGTTCTCCTTCAAGAGGGATATCTAGTCAACCAAAACCTCCGTTTAGTGTTAATCCTGTGTATATTACATACACACAGCCAACTGGACCTTCGTGTACTCCATCACCATCTCCTCGAGTGATACCAAACCCAACTACAGTTTTTAAAATTACCGTAGGCCGAGCAACGACTGAAAATCTTTTAAATTTAGTGGACCAAGAAGAGCGCTCTGCAGCACCAGAACCTATTCAGCCCATTTCAGTGATACCAGGCTCTGGGGGAGAAAAGGGAAGCCATAAATACCAGAGGAGTTCTAGTTCTGGATCAGATGACTATGCCTACACACAAGGTAAACTTTAACCCTTTTATGAAATTTCATTTCTGTGGTGAGGCAGCAATCTCCCATTCAAATATATTAGCTGTTTAGTTTTAATTAAATGTTTAGTATTAAATGTTGGGCAGTAGCATTGCTATTAAGAATAAAGTTAGTGGTTGGGTGTGGTGGCTCACGCCTATAATCCCAGCACTTTGGGAGGCTGAGGCGGGTGGATCACCTGAGGTCAGAAGTTTGAGATCAGCCTGGCCAACATGGAGAAACCCCACCTCTGCTAAAGTGTGGTAGCGCACATCTGTAATCCCAGCTACTCCGGAGGCTAAGGCAGGAGAATCGCTTGAAGCGAGGAGGCAGAGGTTGCAGTGAGCTGAGATCACGCCACTGCACTCCAGCCTGGGCAACAGAGGGAGACTGTGTCTGAAACAAACAAAAAGAATGAAGTTAGTGCTTCAGGGTCATCTATAGACTTTGTTTTAAAACATGAAATTGTAGGCCTAATAAGGCTTAGTTTAGAAAGAATATTCATAGAGCAAAAAAATACAAGTGAAATGGAAATTGTCAAAAGTACAAACTACAGAGTAGGAAAAAAGAGATTCATGGAGAATGGAGTAAAGTTCATCAAATGAAAGACTTTGAATCTTTTCTAAAGAGGATGGCCCAGAGGGCATAATGATATTTACATATAAATAATATATAAGAAGTGGAATTATTGGATTAGCTAATAGTAGACCTAAATTAGATATAGAGTTTCTAAAAAGTCTATTCAGATTGTTTCAAGATACCTGAGAATTTAGTTTTCTTTCAGTATATAAGAAGGGAAGTAATGATTAAGTATGTCTGGTAGTCAGCCTGTTCAAAACACACACAAGTATAAAGAGAATCTTAGGACAACAGAACAAGAGGGATGTTCAGGTGATGTCACTTTGGTAGCATTCAGAGAGCTAAATTGAAGCAGATATGGAGGCAGCATAGCATTAGAAAGAAATGAGAGTAAATGCCAACCCCCAAGTTGAATGAGTCTTTTATACATTAGTAATACATATCGAAATTTTCCAGTCACTTGTTCAGTGTTGTTCTCTGCAATGACGTTATCTATAATGCTGTAGCCTTGCTGTTACATCAACGAGCAAGGATGGAGAGGTTAGCAAAGCAATTGAAACTTGAGAAAGAGGAGCTAGAGCGGTTGAAGTCCGAAGTTAACGGTATGGAGCATGACCTGATGCAGAGACGGCTCAGAAGAGTCAGCTGCACCACTGCGATCCCTACGGTAAGTGATCTGTTAGATGTGTTAATAGGTGGGTCGGGATATTGGCTATCAGGTCATTTATTTTTCTTTAGGTTTTATTCCTGGCAGAGTTCTGGGTTTTTTTGTTGTTGTTGCTGTTTTTTAAAACAACAGATGAAGGACTTTTGCCTTTAGTAGTTCTTGTCAAAATAATTCATGTATGCAAATTCCATAGGCTCATCAGTATTTTCAAACACTGATGGTAATAATCAAGGTATAGCATCTCATTTATTTGTAAATTGCTTTCTGTCAAAATAGAAAAGTGCACACTGACCAAAAATTTGATGAATTATTCTTTGTGTATTCATTATTCTAAGCGTATGATACATATATTTTTTTAAACATTTAAAATTATTTTTGTAAGTACATTAATTCAGATGATTTAGAATAGATCAATATGAGTTTTGGGGAAGTGTTGACTGTAGAATATTTTAAGGCAAAGTATAAATAATTGTAGAAACTGAGGTAACAGTATTGATTGATAGCAGTCTTAAAGGGAACTGCTGTAATGAAAAGATTCAGATAATATATTTTTAACATGTTGGTTAATGTATATGAGTTCTAACGATCCCAAGCAACTGATAATTTTGAAACATGTTTAAAATCTTATGACTTCACAAGCTATGTCCAACCTATCATTTTACCTTTCAACATTTAGCAGTTTTGTGCATATAGTTTATGAAATGTGGTACTATGATAGATGCTTAGTACATACCTACCAGTGGGAAAAATAGATACATCAACAGATAATTATAATAGTGTGGTAAGTGCTCTATATGTTCATGGGTAACGAGAGAATTCATACATCAACTCGTTTCTGTGCAGATTCAATGCACTTCTCTGCTCTTACATTATCCTCCTCCTGGAATGCCCTTCTAAAAAGCTCTGCACGTGTAAATCTTGTCTGTTCTGTTCTTCAAGGCTCAACTTAACCTCTACTTTTTCCATGAAGCCTTTCCTCATTTTCCTACCCTCTCTAAACTTAGGGCAATCTCTGAGTTTACAGGTTTAGAGAAGTGGGCGTATGTCAGGCCTCTTGCAGTCAGCATGTCTGCAGCCACTCCCTCATAGAGAAGTTTCTACTTGAGGTTCTTGGCTTCAAAGGGGATCTGTGAATTCTCTGAAATTATATGCAGTTTCATAAGTGTGTCTAATATGGGAAGTGGGTCTATAGCTTTCATCAGATTTTCATAAGATTATTACATTGAAGGAAAAAAAGAGTGAGGAACCACTACCCTAAACAATAGGCAGAGAGAAAAGGGGAAGGCATTTTAGAAGAGAAAAGAACAATAATAAGGTAATGAAGGCTTGAAGTCAAGATGGAGAGTGACTTTTAGGAGACAGTGACTACAATTCCCTGGCATAAGCATGAGATTTCTGAAGAGTTAACAGAGGGTAAGTGGGGCTTTGACCTTGAATGCTAGGTCGAGGTGCTTGAACTTTATTCTGCTGGTAACAGGGAACAAGTGGGAGTTTTTGAGAAAGAGAGTCTTGAGAAATAGGCATATTCACTAATTTAATGACTTTTTTGTAATATCATCTATAGTCCTCAGTATAGTCAATATTAGAAGTGAGGAGGAAGATTTTAACTACTTAAAGCAATGGAAAAATAACAGAGCCATCTTTAATGGAAAGGTGATGTTACTACAAATCAAATTTCTGCCTCATTTTCTCCATTTGAAATCTTAATTGAATCCTCTGATTGTGGAAGATATTGAAGGACATAACCCATATGGGAATCCACCTATGGTGGTGGGGTACTTTGGAAACCTTTAGGTATCTGTAGAGCATGAACAAATTTTCTTAGCATAGTAATTTTCTTTTTTTTTTTTTTTTGAGACAGAGAGTCTCACCCTGTCACCCAGGCTGGAGTGCAATGGTACGATCTCGGCTCACTGCAACTTCCACCTCCCAGGTTCAAGTGATTCTCCTGCTTCAGCCTCCCGAGTAGCTGGGACTACAGGTGCTTACCACCTCGCCCGGCTAGTTTTTTTTTTTTGTATTTTTTAGTAGAGACGGGGTTTCACCGTGTTAGCCAGGATGGTCTCGATCTCCTGACCTCGTGATCCGACCGTCTCGGCCTCCCAAAGTGCTGGGATTACAGGCTTGAGCCACCACACCTGGCCAATTTTCTTTAATCATATACATTTTATTTAGCAACTACTTGCTGTGTGATAATCCCTGCTAAATAAAATACTGGGTTTTTTTTTTGTTTTTCATTGGAAGTGGAGAACTGTCTAATGTAGCATAGGTTAGTACTTAAAAAAAAAAAAAAAGCCCCAGATTTTATATCAGAGCTCTTATTGATGTATCTTTTTTTCTTTTTTTTTTTTTTTTGAGACAGAGAGTCTCACCCTGTCACCCAGGCTGGAGTGCAATGGTACGATCTCGGCTCACTGCAACTTCCACCTCCCAGGTTCAAGTGATTCTCCTGCTTCAGCCTCCCGAGTAGCTGGGATTACAGGTGTGCGCCACGACGCCTGGCTAATTTTTTGTATCTTTAGTAGAGACGGGGCTTCACCATGTTGGCCAGGCTAGTCTTGAACTCCTGACCTTGTGATCTGCCCGCCTCGGCCTCCCAAAGTGCTGGGATTACAGGCGTGAGCCACTGCACCTGGTCCCCAATCTATCTTCTTGAGAAAGGAAAAAGAGAAGTTGGTGAAACTGCTGCCCTGGGCTGTAATTTAGTTTTAAGTTTTATTATAATTTCAAAGATATATAAAATAGTATAATGAACCCCCATGTAGCCATCCCCCAGACTGAGAAATTGGTAGTTCATGTGGGTGCTAACATCTGAGAGATAAGACACTTAAGTGTGTTTCCCATGTGTTTCCGTTGCCAAGCCTAGAGTAAAATGGAGGACAATTGTAGTACACGGCAGAGGGACAGTTGTACGTGGTGGTTGAGACAGTGAGTAGGCTTTCAAGTCAGGTGCCAGTTTGAATCCTACTTCTGTTGTGTCATTCATGTATCCTTGGATAAGTAACTTTCTCTATGCTTGTTATCTATAAAATGTGTGGTATGGTACCCATCTTACGGGATTTTTATTAGGATTATATGAGGTAATATATGTGAAGCAGTTTACACAATGCCCAACAAATAGTAAGTGTTCTTATAAAATATAAGTGTTGGTTGCAAAATACTAGAAAAATTTGCTTGAGGTTTAGACACACAAATCTAAAGCATTTTGTACTTTGACTTCCTTTGAACTTGAGGAACATATATAAGATTATTCTTATGTAGGAAATTAATCAAGAAATAAATCATTTAGTCAGAATGCCCATTTTGCTCACCAAAGCTCATTTGAGGAACCATGACATAGTAGAAAGAAAGCCCACATAGGCGTGGGAGTCAGAATTGCTCAGGTGCTCACTGGCTATATCTGACTTCTCTGCATCTGATTTTCCCTATCTGTAAAAGAGAATTATAGCAAGTACATTATAATAATTGTCAAGATAAAGAGACAGTGTATGTAATAAGCCTAGCATGAAGTAGGTAATCAGTAGATGGCTAGCCTTATCATTGTCCCACTTGTGTATAGGAATACCCAGTAGAGAATTGATGTTTTTGCTACTAAAGCACACATTGCTACCTTCAAGTTTTCAAACAAATTGCTTATCAGGCATTGTATACAAAATTGATTAGAAAGCTGCTTGCCTAATGATACTGCAGTGCACATTTGTGACCAGCTATGGGGTGGGGGGAGTTGTAGAAACTTAAAATAGCAGTGAAATAATCTTTTTCTAAGGAGAGCAGAAGTACAACATGTAAGATGCATGATGGTGTCATTTCCCTTAATCTGTTATTTGCAAAGTATTGTATTAAATGCTGACGAAGATATCATCTCTTAGATCTGCATGTGAAATGAGATAGGTATATCTGTGAGTCTATATGTATTTGTGTGTGAGAGAAAATATAAGTAGTTTCAGAGTATTGAGATAGAAATGTTAGCTTTTTGCCTATAAAGTTTATAGATGAAACAGTTTCAAGGAGAAGGGGGAAATTTAAGTTTTACCTTGAAAGATAAGATTTTAATATGCAGAAAGCTGCCCGTTGCCCCCTCCCTCAAGTTATTTCCCCCCATTCTTCCTGTTCTGATTAGGTTTTTGGACTGTCCTACAGCTTTGAGTCCCAGAGGCATAACTGAGGCCAAGCCACAAAAGAACATCAGTGGTCTCTGATGCTGGTCTATGCCAGCTTTGGAAAAAAAAGCCTACCGTTTTTTATTTTGAAATGTTAGCTACAAACATCCTGTTATCTTACAGACAACTTTGAATTATACATACCCAATTTTGAAATTCCTTCTCCACAAAAACTACTTTTGACAAATGGCGGTAATTTCTCAGAAACTGCTTTTTCCCCCCTCAGTTTAATCAGAAGCTATATGAAAAAGGACATAAGAATCTTACTGATAAACCCTTAGTAAGATCGAGTGGTTCTACTATCTTTGGAAATGAGCCTGTTGATGAGAGTATTTTTGTTGTTTCTGAGACAGAGTCTCGCTCTGTTGCTCAGGCTGGAGTGCAGTGGTGCAATCTGGGCTCACTGCAACCTCCACCTCCCAGGTGCAATCAATTCTCCTGCCTCAGCCTCCCGAGTAGCTGGGACTACAGGCATGCGCCACCACGCCCAGCTAATTTTTGTATTTTTGGTAGAGACGGTTTCGCCATGTTGGCCAGGCTGATCTCAAACTCCTGACCTCAAGTGATCCACCTGCCTCGGCCTCCCAAAGTGCTGGGATTATAGGAGTGAGCCACTGCGCCCGGCCTGATGAGAGTATGTTTTTTGTTATGAGCATATGTGTGGTGGCCGCTTCGCTGTTTAGGGCCACTGTGGCTGAAACGTCTCTCTTGTCCCCAACTCCCTAAAGCCTATGGAAAAGATGATCCTTTTCAGGTGCTTGACTTTCCCGATAGGTTCTTCCATGTGTTCCTAGGAAGACAGCATCACTGTGTGGAGCCCTTAACTAAATACATTATCTTTAATTTAAATGTTCAAGTATATATTTTAAACTATTTGAATATTGCTTGATAGGCAAAGCACAAAGCATTGTACACATTAGTGTCACATAGTTTTAGCCTATAGGAATTAGAAAAGGCAGTCCATAATAAATATTTCTGAATGACTTTTTTTGTTCCTTTAGCATTCTGTGGAATTGTAGCTATTATATTCTGCCTTTTATCACTTATTTTAAACTTTGATACCTGCTTATTTAATGGGCATTCTCAGTTATTCTGATAATACCTCCTAACATCATATGAATTAAGATATTCTTTCTGCTCATTTTTCTTTCACTGGCACATTAACATATTTAGCGTTCAGCAAAGTACATGTTTTTAACAATAGGATTTTGTTCTGTCTTCCTAGAGTAGCAGATATTTAATTTTTCACTTTCTATGTTATAGTTAAAATCACCCTAGTAATTAATAACTGGGCTGTGCTGAAAGCTTCAGTATTTCAGCCTCTAGATTCTAAACTTTGACTTTTTTACTGTACATATATGTACACATGTGTATATATACACATGCATGTGTATATATGTACACATACACGTGTATATATGTACACATATACACATGTATGTATAAGATAAATTAAGAATAGCATGGGAAGTAAAGGCTTCCAAAAAGCTTTATTGAATGGAAGATTAGGACTCTCTTCACATTTCAGTGCCTCATATGTGCCCCTGAAAGGCCTAAGGAGTGGGCTGGCCTGAAGAGGTGGAGGCAGAAGAAAACAAAGTCGGGGAAAAAATGGAATTCAGTTGTTTCTGAAGTTTTCATGCACTAGAGTAACTGCCTCCTTCAATCTAGAAAAAAAGATGACAACAATATTTATATATGAATTTATATAGGAGTCTTTTATATAAATCCTGGTTCTACCAATTACTAGCTTTATAACTTTAAGAGAAGTATATAACCTCTCTGTGCCTCGGTTTCCTCATCTACAAATTGGGCACAGTATTAGTACCTACCTTAAAAGATTGTTAAGAAGGAGGAATGAGAGAATTCTGGCAAACACCATACTGTTGTAATTTTTACCAGGCTGGACAAGACTAAGATCATGGACATGACTCGTTTAAAAGGTTGATTCTTACATTTTCCCTTACCATGAAAACATAGAAACAAATTATTCTCAGTGCTCTGTGATTAAAATGGTAGTATCTTGTATGATAGAACACAGTCCACTGTTGCAGCTCGCCACTTTATATGCAGATTTTGTTTATATGTGGCCATTTTGATGTCCCCATTTTACCTGACTATTCCTTTAAAAACATACACATAGGACTTCTTAAACATGCCCTCTTATGGACTAAGGCCATATCCTTGGTAATACCCAATCATTACAATTAACATGAAACGCAGTTCTTAAATGTTGGGCTTGATAATGACTTTCCCACAATTGCTATTTTGGGTCCTTTCTTACTAGCCTGAGGAAATGACAAGATTGAGAAGCATGAACAGACAACTCCAGATAAATGTTGACTGTACACTGAAAGAAGTTGACCTCCTTCAATCTAGAGGTATAGACTTGATTATTTGGTAAACCATAAGTAATAGTGTGGTATTTTAAGCTGCTTAAATAGCAATAACTTTGGTTTTGTAGATTTAAGAGACAGTTTTTATCCATGATAAGATTACAATCCTGGTAAAGAGATCGCCCTGTCCCATGGTCATGGATCAGATTTGGGGATGAAAAAATAGTTTTACTTTGGCAGTTTCATCAAGTTCTTATCATTTAGACTGTTCTATGTTGTTACTTTGCATTTATCCTTTGTCATTTACTATGAATATTTTATAAATTGATGGGTTTTAATTCTAAAACTTAGTAGAGTTCATATTATGTGATAGACATCTAAAGTATCTGTAAAAAGGGATCCCAAATCAGAGTATCAGATTTCTCAGTTTTAAAATAAACTCTATGTGTTATTTTTCATGTTATGTTATGTGAAAACATTCAACTATAATCATAGTTTTAGTTTTTTGGATTTTTTTACAGAAGTATACTACAGCAGAAGCTCTCTTAAACTTTCATTTACCCAACTCACCAGATTAGAGATGGTCTTCATTTTCTGTGGAAAATATACTGACTGATGTCCACAGCTGCTGCATACTTTTGACTAGTAGGCTGCATTCTGGTAGGCCTATGAATATTGCTCCCATCGGTTGAATTGTCTGCTTACCAAGAGTTGATTCTGTCCCCAAACCTGTTTATACCAGTTATTGTATTTCTGCATTTTAATGTTTCATAAACTGACATGAAGGAGAAAGTTGCTCTTTCTATGAAAGCCAAAGGCATCAGATCACTCAAAAAATAGGGATTGTGAATTAGATATTGGTGAAAACAACTGAAAAAGGTTAAGGGAGAAAATCATATAAGTCTAAAAGGATTCTGTACTCAAATTGCATTATAAGTGTTCTTAATATCTTTCTTGCTCCATTCTAAAGCAATCAAAATTATAGATTGCTAAAATTATAGTTCAGCAAACTAGGGCCTGTTGCCTCTTTCTGTGAATAAAAGTTTTAGTGGAGCGATAGCCATGCCCATTTGTTTACAAATTGTCTATGGTTGCCTTTGTGTTTCAACAGCACAGTTGACTGCTTGCAACAGAGACTATATCACAGGTCCACAAAGTCTAAAATATTATCTGGCCCTTCACAGAAAAGGTTTGCCAACCTCTGCTGTAGGTCATCATGGGTGTGGTTTATGTAAGAAATACAATATGGAACCCCAGCCAACAGACACACAAAAATAAGGTCTTCGTCTAACTTTAAAATATAGCTATATACAAGTGTTTTGTTACGTTAAAGTTGACATGTAATTTTTCTTAACGATTCTGTGTATTAATCACCTTTCCTGCCCCCCCATCCCCCACACTTACTTTTCTTGATTATGGCAGCTAAGAGTTTCTACAGTGTTTTAAGAGTATATAATAAAATATCTCATTGCCATTTTTAGGCAAGATTAAACAAACAGTAGGCTGGGCACAATGGCTCATGCATGTATTCCCAGCAGTTTGGGAGGCCAAGGCAAGAGGATCACTTGAGCCTAAGAGTTAAGAGACCAGCCTGGGCAACATAGGGATACCCCATCCCTACAAATAATTTTTTAAAAATTAGCTAGGTGTGGTGGTGTGTGCCTGTGATCCCAGCTACATGGGAGGCTAAGGCAGGAGGATCACCCGAGCCCAGGAGGTCAAGGCTGCAGTGAGCCATGATTGCACCACTGCACTGCAGCCTAGGCACCAGAAAGAGACTTGGTCTAAAAAACAGAGAGAGATTAAAGATTAGTGGCAGGTGAATCCAAAAGACATGGCATTATCTGAACAACAGACAGAAGCAAATTTGAATGTGAAAATTGAGCAATCTAGTCAGGTACCCTTAAAGTTATTTGCAGAAGCCTAGTCACTCTATAGCCCACTAACTTGAAGCAATCAAAGAATGACTATGCATGATGTAGGGGTTACATAAACTATTGCTACTATATTTTACAAGATTGCATCAATTTTTTCTACTTGTGTGGTCTTTGAAGCAAAACAGTGAAACATTTGGTTAGGATACTTATAGTAAGCCTTTTGTGATCTAGAAATTAGAACATGAGCTGTAACAAGTAATTGAAGAAATACATATGCAGCTTCTTAAAGCATAAAAAGATCCAATTAATACATCAGATAGCACTGTGGCTTTTATGAGCTATCACAGCAATTATTTTCAGAAAATTATCTTAAAACAGCATATTCAAGTGGATAAAACATTTGTGAAAGGGCCTGCAAGGGAAACCACTATTAAGGTTTTATAAGCAAAGAGCTGTGTTTTTTGTCTGCATTGGACAAGGAGCTCTTTGGGATACTTAGGCATTTCTAAATCTCTTTTCATAACGAATCTAAATGTATCCATTTAATACTAAATTCTACTCTTCCACACTGCAGAAAAGTGTTTATACTGAGTTCCCAATCTAAACTTTTAAGCTAGGGAAGGAATCTAAACCTTTTTTGGTGGTGAGGGGGGAAGCAGGGAAATAAGCATTTAGAATAGATGCAAATCAGCGCATGATTTTATGAAAACCAGCTTTTTTTGTGATTTTTGGTAAGGAAAACTTGTTGGGGGAAAAAAAAAGTAGATCTGGAAATCAAGAGATATCATATATTTAAACTATCAGTGTTAGTACCATACAGCATCTTCTATAAATAAGTATGGCTACAGTTAACCGTAATTGTTTAGAACAAGCAGAGCACAATGATAGGTTCACAGAAGTGAAGGCAGCACCCAAAACTGGCACTAGATCAAAACCAACCTTGGAGGAGACACGGCAGGAGATGTGGCTAAAATAGACACTAGACCAGGGAATGAACATTTGAAGACAGGTGAAAAATTTGTGGCAAGACAAAATTCTCAGGTATTGTTCTATCTATTCTGAAACTGGCACCTTTTATCATTGATAAATCTTTAGGAAACATTTAACATGTAAGATTTTTCTTTTCTTGAAAATAAAAATACATAAACTGTTGATGTTATTTCACATGTATTGAGGTTGTTCAGTAGTCTCAAAATATAACTTGATTAATCCTTGTAAATGTTTATATTTGGCTTCTTCCATAGTTCAATTTATAATGAATTTTTAAGGTAAATTATGAAAAATATGAAAGTAAACTTTCATTATTTAAGTGTTCTTTCTCACGGTTTGTTCATTAAAAATCAAAACAAGCAGAAAGAGGAAACAGTTCAACCATCCTTTCATTTCTCTTCATTTATCTCCCCAAAGGCCCACATGCCTAATCCTGCCTAAGGAGACTACCCTTACAATTAGAAAAATATTCCTTTAGGTGTAATACATTGTCGACATACATCTATGTAGTGGTTTTCTTGGGTCTTTTCTCATAGCAATGAAAACACAATTTCATTGGGAGGATAGAATTATGTAATGAGCTCTGAAATCCTGGAAAACATTTTTTCCCTTATGTGTTTTATTTACATATTTTCTTTTAAAAAATCAAATAACAGGAAAAAAGAGTTCTTAAATGCCTGATGAATTTACTTTCTTTATAGGAAACTTTGATCCAAAAGCCATGAATAATTTTTATGACAACATAGAGCCTGGCCCAATTGTACCACCCAAGCCATCTAAAAAAGGTGAGTATGAAAAATGTCACAAATATGATAGAAATAAATATCAAAATAATTTGGGATTTCACATTTATATCTGAAGAAATTTCCACTAGAGGTTAACTTATTCAGCATAAAGTTACCATATTTTTATTCTTTTTCGACAGGGTCTCATTCTGCTGCCCAGCTAGAGTGCAGTGGTGCGATCCTGGCTTATTACAGCCTTGACCTTCTGGGTTCAAGCAATCCTTCTGCCTCAGCCTCCCAAGTAGCTGGGACTGTAGGCACACACCACCATGCCGGGCTATTTTTTTTATTTTTTGTAGAGATGGGATCTCACCATGTTGCTTACTGGTCTCAACAAATTTACCATATTGGTGTTAATGTGGCAATAATGAAATGTCCCCAAACTTTAGTTTTTAAAAAGTACTGAAATTAGTAACTCTTAGAATGACTGTCAGAGGTAATTTGATGGAATATATAATTTTTACAAACAGAAGTTGAAACACTATATTACATAGTTAACATTATAAATTTACTTAGCATTGTAAAAACTATAACCCTAAAAGATAGTTCTCATAAAATAATGAGGATTTTAAAGGTCTAATGTGAGAACAGAAAGTTAGATTTGCAGTAGACTTATTTTTCAGACAACAAAAGAATCCCTGTGTACTCTTATTTTTCAGACAACAAAAGAATCCCTGTGTACTCAAAAGGGGAGCATAGCAGTTAGTAGCGACTAGGTGTTTTCCCATCAAGAACAAAAGAAATCCTACATAACCAAGGTCTGAAGGAATCATTTTCGGATAATTGTTACATAGAAATGATTTAAAATTAAAGATATCAAATGTGTTCTTATTTTTATGTACCAAATGTTTAATTGGCATTTCCATATCTTAAAAAATTAATTTTAATTGAACTTAACACGTTTAGTCATTTAAGCCAGATGCAGTGGCTCATGCCTGCAATCCCAGCACTTTGGGAGGCCGAGACGGATGGATCACATGAGGCCAGGAGTTTGAGACTAGCCTGGCCAACATGGCAGAACCCTGTCTCTACTAAAAATACAAAAATTAGCCAGGCCTGATAGCACGCGCCTGTAATCCCACCTACTCAGGTGACTGAGGCATGAGAATCACTTGAACCCGGGAGGCGGAGGTTGCAGTGAGCCGAGATCGTGCCACTGCACTGCAGCCTAGGCGACAGAGACCCTATCATTTATTCATTCATTCATAAATAAGTAGTCATTGAATGTAGATTAACTTTCTGCCTCATTCTTAATATTTTAATTCTTTTTGCCTTAAGCAACTCAAAGTAGATTGATCATGAAGACACAAAGAATAGTGGAGAATGCCTTATTTTTGTAAAAAAATTACCAGAGAGTATAACATTTAACATCTCATCAGACTTACTTTTAATTAAAGAATATATAAATTCTATCTAAATACTACCTTACCTAATTATTTAAATTTTGGTTGAATAGTTTTCTATGTGTATTAAGCTCATTACAGAGATTTTTTTTTTTCATTTATAAGTTGCAACACAGTATCTGTTCCTTTTTATTGTTTAATATTAACATGGATGTTTCATCTGATCTACATTTAAAAACAGCCTATTGATTTCTTTTGAGATGGAGACTCACTCCGTCACCTAGGCTGGAATGCAGTGGCGCGATCTCAGCCCACTGCAACCTCCACCTCCCGGGTTAAAGCGATTCTCCTGTCTCAGCCTCCCGAGTAGCTGGGATTACCCACCACCATGCCCGGCTAATTTTTGTATTTTTAGTGGAGACGGCGTTTCACCATGGTGGCGAGGCTGGTCTTGAACTCTTGACCTCAAGTGCCCAGCCTCCCAAAGTGCTGGGATTACAGGCGTGAGCCACCATACCTGGCCAAAAAATGGTTTTATTGATTTCTAAAAATGATACAAAGAATCATCTTAGTGGATGACTGCCAAGTGCCAGATTTGGCACTTTGGCAGCATTATATGCAGTTTCTTGCTGAAAGTCACTGAGGTGTATAGTTATCATTGATCAGTTTAAGTCTTTTGGGTTCATAAAATCAGAATCTTTAAACTTGATTTTGCCTGAATGTCTACTAAAGAAGTATCGCCAGACAAACTTTAGTTCATTGATTCAAGGAGCTGTCTTAGAGGAATTGCCCTATCTAAGGGAGTGCATTGGAAAGTTTTTACCCTGGAAACAGGACCAAGTTGATTGATTAGAAATGGTGGAAAACGTATGCACCATGAGCCATTCCTCAGCATAAACTCCCTATAGGTGTGGTGTATTAGTCTGTTTTCACGCTGCTGATAAAGACATACCCAAGACTCGGCAATTTACAAAAGAAAGAGATTTATTGACTTACAATTCCACATGGCTGGGGAGGCCTCACAATCATCGCAGAAGGCAAGGAGGAGCAGGTCACATCTTAAAGAGAGCTTGTGCAGGAAAACTCTCCCTTATAATAACCATCAGATCTCGTGAGACTTACTATCACAAGACCTGCCCCCATGATTCAGTTACCTCCCACAACACGTGGGAATTCAAGATGAGATCTGGGTGAGGACACAGCCAAACGATATCATGTGGTCTGAGGGACCCACCATAAATAACAGACACTGCCGTTACTCAGGAAATGTCAAGGTTTTGAGCCAGGGACAAAGCCAGACCTCTCTTTGGGCAAGGCAGAATTCTTTCCTATGCAATAAAGCAGTGCTTAGAAGGAAATGTATAGCTTTAAATGCTCATGTAAGACAGGAATATCCAAAATCAATGATTCTAAAATTCTACCTTAAGAAACAAGACAAGAACAAAGTAAAAACAAAGTAGAAGAAAGGAAAGATAAGTCAATGAGATAGAAAACAGAAAAAGTTAACAAAGCAAGAGTTTGATCTTTGAAAAGATAAACAAAATCAATAAACTTCAAGGTAGACTGATATGTAAAAAAAAAAAAAAAGAGAGAACACAAATTACGACAATCAAAAGTGAAAGATGGGTTATCCATTACAATGATAATGATAATAAGGGAAAGTGATGGACATCTTTATGCCAGTAAGCTTGACACCTTAGATAAAGTGGATAAATTTTCTGAACCATATAATCTACCCAAACTGAAAACAAAACAGTAAATATTAGTAAGTATGTGTGTGTATGTGTGTGTGTGTGTGTATATATATATATATATATATATATATAAAAGAAACTGAATCTACTATCAAAATTTTCCCCACAAAGAAAACTCCAGATCCAGATAGATTCACTGGTGGGTAAATCCTACCAAATATTTAAAAAAGTAAAAATACCAATCTTACACAAATGCTTTGAGAAAATACAGGAGGGAATGCATTCCATATTTCTTTTTTGTTTTTTCATTTTCTTTTCATGTTACTGAGAGGAAGTTGCAGAGATTTTCCGTATACCTCCTGCCCCCACAAATTCAAAGCCTGCCCCATTATCAGCATCCTACACCAGACTGGTGCGTTTGTTACCAGTGATGAACTTATACTGAGACCTCATAATCACTCAGAGTCCATAGTTTACATTAGGGTTCGCTGTTGGTGTTGTACCCCATCTATTTTTATGGCTCTAGCAGAACTCTGATTCTAAAACCTGGTAAAGACATTATGTATCTGCCCCTCACAAAAAGAAAACAAAATTTCAGATCAATATCCCTCATGAACATAGAAACAGAAAATCCATAATTCTGTTTTCTATCTCATTGACTTATAGTCACAATATATAAAAAAAGATAATACATCATGATCAAGTTGAGTTTAGCTTAGGAATGTAATCTTGGTATAAGCATTAAAAAACCAACCAGTGTAATTTACCATATTAAACAAAGGGAGAAAAAGCATGTGATCGTTTCACCAGATACAGGAAAAACATTTGACAAAATTCAACAGCCATTCCTGACAGACAAAAACTTTTAACAAATTAAGAATAGAAAAGAACTCTTTCAGTCTCATAAAGGGCGTCTTTCAAAAACCTTTAGCTACCATTACTACTTAAATAATGCAATTCTGAACTTACTAACACTGGGAACAAGGCAAGGATGTCTATTCTCACCATCTTTATTCAACGTTGAACCTGGAGTTCCAAGCCCATGCAGTAAGAGAAATAAATAAATAAATAAATAAATATTGGAAAAGAAGAAATAAAACTATATATACTACAGAGGACATAATTATTTTTAAAATCCTAAGGATACTGAAAAACAACTATTAGAACTAATTGAATTTAACAAGGCCTCAGGATGCAAAGTCTATATATAAACATATTTTTACAATATCAGTAAACACTTAGAAAATAAAATTTAAAAGAGAATTTCATTTACAATGCCATCAAAAACCATGTAACAGTTAGGAATAAATTGATCCAGAGATGTATACATTGAAAACTATAAAACATTGTCAAAGGATATTTAAAAAGACCTAAGTAAATGGAGTGATATACCATGTTCATAACTGACTGAATCAATATTTTTGAGATACCTGTTCTTACAAGGTTGATGTATAGATACAGTGTAAAACCAATTATAACCCCATTAGGTGGTAGTGCATTTTTAATTAACAAACTGATTATAAAATTCATATGGAAATACAGAAAGTCCTAGAACATCCAAAACAATCTTGAAAAAGAGCAGCCAGAAGTCTTAGACTGGCTCAGTGCAATGGCTCACACTTGTAAACCTAGCATTTTGGGAGACCAAGGCAGGAGGATCACTTGAGCTCAGGAGTCTGAGACTAGCCTGGGCAACATAGTGAGACCTCATCTACAAAAAGATTTAAAAATTAGCCAGACATGGTGTAATTAAAAGTGTATTAGTGTAGAGCTAATTTAAAAATAGCTCACTGCAGCCTCACCTATAGTCCCAGCTATTCTGGTGGCTGAGAGTAGGATTGCTTGAGCCCAGGAGGTTAAGGCTGCAGTGAGCCGTGATTGCAGCACTATACTCCAGCCTGGGTGACAGAGCAAGACCCTGTCTCAAAAAAAAAAAAAAAAAGTCTTAGACTAACCAGCTTCAGGACTTACTATAAAGCTACAGTAACCACAGAGTGATATTGGTATAGGAATAAAGAAATAGATCACTGGAACAGAATAGGGAGCCCAGGTTTACACCCCCCAGTCACACTGTCATTTGATATTTGACAAAAGCACTAAAGCAACCAATAGAGAAAGGAACATTTTTTCAACAGGCAGAGCTGGGAAGAACTGGATAGCCATGTGGAAGAAACACACAGTCTGATCTCTACCTCACATCATACACAAAAATTTGAGATAGATCATACACCTAAGTATAAAAGTTAAACTATAAAGCTTCCAAAACAGAATATCTTTGCAATATAGGTATAAAAGTTTTTAGACAGGTTGCAGGAAGCAATAGGAAAAACAATTGATAGATTAGTCTTCATTAAAGTTTTACACTTCTGCTCATCAAGTGACACTATTAAGAAAATGAAAAGGCAAACCACAGACTGGGAGAAAATATTTGTAAAATATGTATCTGATGAAGGATGGTATCCAGAGTATATACAGAATTTCTACAACACAGTAATAAAAAGACAACTCAATAAAAAAAGGTAAAACACTTGAACAGACACTTGACAAAGGAAAATATATGAAAGACCATGAAAAAAGAAATATCAAGAAATTTGGTAATGAAATGGATCTGCTGCCAGGATCCTGTATAGTCAGATTGTGGTTTTCTAGCAATGGTGATGTTCGTGTTAATATGTCATTCTGAGGCCAGCATTGTGGCTCATGCTTGTAGTCCCAGCACTTTGGGAGGCCCAGCAGGGAGGGAGGATCACTTGAGGTCAGGAGTTCGAGACCAGCCTGTCCAACAAGGTGAAATCCCGTGTCAACTAAAGATACCAAAATTAGCTGGGCATGGTGGCGTGCACCTGTAATCCCAGCTACTTGGGAGGCTGCGGCAGAAGAATCACTTGAACCTGGGAGGTGGAGGTTGCACAGAGCCGAGATCGCACCAGTGCACTCCAACCTGGGTGACAGAGCGAGATGCTGTCTCCAAAAAAAAATAAAAAAGTCATTTTGCCTTCTGTCTTTGGGACCAACACCATGTATTCGAGGTGGGAGGTTCCTGTTTGGTATCATCCTTGGCTGGGAATTGAACAAGGCTTGCATTAATATTACATGATGTGGTCCCATTAATATCAAGCTTCATCTAGCTCTCTACAGGTACCTTTACACTAAAAAGACTTTGTTTGTTTGTTTTTGTTTTGAGACAGGGTCGCTCTGTCGCCCAGGCTGGAGTGCAGTGGCATGATCATAGCTCATTGCAGCCTCAACCTCCCAGGCTCAAGCCATCCTCCTGCCTCAGCCACCCGGGTAGCTGGGACTACAGACGCACACCACCACACCTGGCTAATTTTTGTATTTTTTGTGGAGACAGGGTTTCGCCATGTTGCCCAGGCTGGTCTCGAACTCCTGGGCTGAAGCGATCCTGCTGCCTCGGCCTCCCAAAGTGCTGTGATTACAGGCATAAGTCACTGTTCCTGGTCTGAAAGACTCTCTTCTATGGCTCATTTGACTCAAATACAGTTTGCTAAAACTGATAGTCCCTTAGAGTTGGTTATAATGGGATTTCGGTTACAATTTCTTAAATATGTATTGAATGCTCAGTGCGTATCTCGATTATGTATTATGTAGATAGATGCTTGATGTTACAAAGGGAAAACATGACTCCTACCCCAAGCAGTTTATACTCTACATATGTACACTTTTAATAAAAAGGAGACTAGGAAGCCATCTCCAGCAGTCATCTTCGCTATAAATGAATTTCTATTTTAGAAATGTAGTAGTTGTAGTTCTATAATAATATATATTATTGGTGAAAGTATAAATGGTTCTGTTACATGCCAAATTGTCTTTAACCCGTTTTTTTATCTTTTTCTGTTAAAACTTAGAAACAGTAGAACTTGATTAAATTCTATAATTTTTTGGTGAGCCTTTTATCAGATTTATAAAAGCTATTTAGTTTTCTCCATAAAATCAAGTTTGTTTTCCATGAAGCACTTGCAGATTCTCATTTTGTATTTAAAACTAAATCGGCCTTTTCTAAAAGTACATATAGTTTAGCACAGATTGGCTTGCAATACCACTCAAATACAAAAAAAAAAAAAGAGAGATAAACCAGTAAAACACAAATTACTGGTAGAATAGGTTTATTGGTTTGAATAAATGTCTTGGAGTTATTACAGATATATACCAGAAATCCAAATGGAATATAGTTTATCTGAATAGTAAGTGTGATAATTAGAGAAAGAATATGAGGGAGACAGAAGGAAAGAGAGAGAAAGAGACAGAGGAACAAGCCTTTTTGGATTGAACTTTGTAGTTAAGCAACACAATGTGTTCGTGCTCTTCAGCGGGCTTAGAAAGTCTCTCAACCCTTACTAGTGACTCATAACAGTGGCAGATTGGACTTTGTAGTTAAACAATACAGTGTGTATGTGTGCTCTTCAGTGGGCTTAGAAAGTGTCCCCAATCCTCATCAGTAAGCAAGCAAGCACACTGACCTTGGTGTCCCACGATCTGAGCACTGGTCCTGGTCATCTTGGCCACCTAACCTTGTTCAGACTCAATCTGAGCACCACAGAGGGACAATCCTGCCAAGTACTCCAAAGGTTGTAAGAGTTAGTGAGATAAGGTATGTGACTCTGTAGAAGTACTTTGCAAATCTAAGAAACAGAACTTTATTCTTTGGAGCCTAAGGAGACGTTAATTCTGCTTTTGTTTACTTGGACAATGGAGTGTTTAAGTACCTGAGCACCATGGTTTGGATTCTGGAGCAGTGATTTCCAAAGATGAGTTGTACTGTCAGCTCAGAATTGATTAGAAAATGCAAGATCTTTCTTTGGTTCCTAAGGGCAAATAATATAAAGGGTTGCTTACTAATAAACTATAAATTTATAGAAACAATATTCTAGCAAGATATTAGGATGCCTACAGTTCTTGTCTGTGTTGCAAAGTGTCTGCTGGGCGTCTGCACACATAGGTAACGAATTCAGGAAATGATTTGGGAGCACGTGGTTGTCAGTATATAATATTGAGTTGGTTCTGATTTTTCAAGTACTGCTATATTTAAAAAATCCACCAGACACAGTTGCCTGTAATACCAACACTTTGGGAGGCTGAGGTGGGAGGATCACTTGAGGCCAGGAGTTTGAGACCAGCCTGGGCAACACAGTGAGACCCTGTCTCTACAAAAAATAAAATTAAAAAAATTAGCTGGGCGTGGTAGTGGCATGCACCTCTAGTCTTGGCTACTTGGGAGGCTGAGGCAGGAGGATCACTTGAGCCCAGGAGATCAAAGCTGCAGTGAGCCATGATTGTGCCACTGTACTCCAGCCTGGACAGCAGAACAAGACCCTGTCTCAAAAAAAAAAAAATCCTGTCATTTTCATCACATTTCATCATTCTAATAGCCTTACTGTATGGATAGTACCCATAATTTTAAAATAATTTTTAAATAATTATTGCTTAATCAGATAATTGCTAAAGTATATTTTCCCAAATTTTGCTTTCACATTGACATATATTTGCTATCACTGAGTTTGTACCCTTAATCCATTAAAAAGTAGAAAACAGTGAAATAGGGCATTTGTTCTAAGTAATGGGACAAGATGTAATTGGAGAAGATGGAAAAAGTTGTAAGAACCACTGCTCTGTATAGGTTGTAAAAGCAGTATTAAATATGGTACTTGCCCTTGCTAAAAAGGTAACATGAAGTAATAGGAAGGGTAAATGCACTCAGCTGCGTGGGTTGCATGAAAGATCTTGTGAGCCTGTTTACTCTTGGAAATGAAAGACGGGATCACTTCTTTCTGGCGTTGTTTCTTCTTATGCAGACTCCTCAGACCCCTGCACAATTGAGAGAAAAGCCCGAAGAATTAGCGTGACCTCCAAAGTACAGGCAGACATCCATGACACCCATGCAGCAGCTGCAGATGGTTTGTACTTGTGTGTCCAGAGTTTGTGCAGAATGTCTAAAGACACATATTAATCTATGTAGAATTATAAGTAAAACCATACCTTTATTTTCTGCTTTAAAAAATTACCGAGTTTCTAAGGCTGTGCTGTCCAATAGAAATATAATGCAAGCCACATATATAATTTAAAATTTTCTAGTAGCAAAGATGAAATTTTAACATTTTATATAATTCAGTATATACAAACTATTATTTCAATATGAAATCAATATAAAATCAGTGAGATGTTTTACATCCTTTTTATACTAAGTCTTTGAAATCTGGTGTATATTTTACACTTATAGCAACACTGAGTTTTTAGAGCATGTCTATTAAAAACCAACAACAGTAAGATACGAATTTTTTTTAAGTGTTAGGTTTTGGGGCATATTGTTCTTTTAAAAGGTAAAGACAAAAGAGGTCCTTTTCTGAAAATGGCATAGTAGGCCAGGTGTGGTGGCTCACGCCTGTAATCCCAGCACTTTGGGAGGCCGAGAAGGGTGGATCACGAGGTCAGGAGATCAAGACCATTGAGATGGTGAAACCCCATCTCTACTAAAAATACAAAAAATTAGCCAAGCGTGGTGGCGGGCACCTGTGGTCCCAGCTACTTGGGAGGCTGAGGCAGGAGACTGGCGTGAACCGGGAGGCGGAGCTTGCAGTGAGCCGAGATCGTGCCACTACACTCCAGCCTGGGCGACTGAGCGAGACTCCGTCTCAAAAAAAAAAAAAAAAGAAAATGGCATAGTAAACATTTTTCCTCCAACCAAAGGCTTTATTCCTCCATATGAGACAAAAAAGAAAACTATATTAAATCTACATGTTTTAGAGTCATGAGCCAAACAAAAGACACAAGATGGGTGATAATGGCAGTTAAAAAGCAATAGTTGAAGCAAGAGAAACAAGCCCATCTCCTATTTATAGTCATAGGAAGCGACTGAAGAACCCAGTAATTTTCTGTTACATCGTAAGGCTAAGATACCTTCCTGTTTGAGGCTGAGCATTATCATACCTTGGGGTAAGGTTCAGGGTCTAAAATTCAGTTCTCTTTACCTCTTGGGGAATGTTGTGATATTTGTCATATAAGGCAAATTGATAAACTAGAAGTCAGCTTGTTAATTTCCAGTGGAAGATATGCCTAGCCCAAAGTAGTAACTGACAAAGCTTCCCTAGATCTGTTTCTTTTGTTACCTATTTGAAAAGGTGTTGCTTACCTTAGATCTTAATCTCATTTCCAGTTCATAGTGACCATTTCCAGTTACCCCAGATTCCAGGGTGAATTCCATCTGGAGATCTTTAGTCTCCTATTCATTGACCTCAGTCTCAACAGGGACCTAAAAGACAGAAATTACAGGTTAACTCTAGATGCAAAGAGCTTTTTTGAGCACAAAGCCAGAGGGAATAAGGACCAAAGAGGAATGTAAGTTTGGATTTCTTTATCAAATCCTGGGAACCAACATAAGGTTGCCAGGTATGGGCATTTTTAAAAACTGATACATGAAGGATTTTTAATGCCAAAAATGTAGGAAAGAATATGAGAATAAAAGTCTTTTATACTGAATGAATTTAGCTTTATGAAAAATGAACTGTAGAATCTTTCTCTTTTCACTGTTCTGGGGAAAACTTTGGTATGAACTGCCACTGCTATTTATGAACCATTAATATAAAATACATGCATATTGTAGAACTTAAGTTGTCATGGAAGAAGGCACACATTTAGTCAGATGTTTAATATAGTGTGGATAGTATTATACTATAGAGAGGAAAAGTCAAGGTGGGCTGAACGTCAGGGAAAACTTACAGAGGCGACAGAATTTAACATGCTATAAAACATTTCTCTCTCTTTTTTTTTTTCATTTGGCTGGAATAAAGCATAACTCTCCACTATTTACAGGTAATGACCTAGGAGGGCAGTCTATTCTGGACATATATCCATCTTCTTATAGCCAAAAAAAAAAAAAAGTAATTAGAACAAAGTAAAAGATCAACTTTCTGTTTAACTATGCATTTCCAGTAGATATGTTTACTAATTGGCTTACATATTAAAGTAGGCAATTAACTCCCTTGATTTTTGTGGTATTTTTCTTTTCAGTTTGGATTATACTTGGAAAAAGGTTAATCTATTTACCTTCCCCCCCCCTCCCCCGCCCCAATCCTAACCTCCCTCAGAGCATCGAACTGGCTCCACACAAAGTCCTCGGACACAACCTCGAGATGAAGACTACGAAGGGGCTCCATGGAATTGTGATAGCTGCACCTTTCTTAACCACCCAGCACTAAATCGCTGTGAGCAGTGCGAGATGCCACGGTACACTTGAATTCAGAAAAGTCTGCGCCAGGTTGAAAGTGAAACTTTGAGCACCACCAGAAGAAAAGGAAACCTCGGGACTCTATTCATCCACCCAGCCTTTTCATTTTCGATTGCACAGCAGGGAGGAGGAATGGCTTTGTGGTCGTTGTGCTCAGGAAAGGAAAAATGGGGAGGTCTTTTTTTCTCCTTTCTTAACTCACTACAGAGTGAGAGCTAGGAAGGGATACTTGAAACTGGGAAAGGATTCACTCTGTGAAAGAATGTACACACAGAAGTCGGGAGCTCTTCTGTGGTGGAATCCCAATTGTTAAAGTTACTGCTGAGTGGCCCTTATTTTTCAAACTAGAACTTTGAATCATAGTATAAAATGTTACAGTTTATGCAAACTGTGAATTCCCAGAGCAGACTTACCTGGTCACTGCTCTCTGGAAAACCAAGGCTCCCCATGCTGCTTCCCGTTGCTTCCTACTAAAGAGGACAACAGGAAAAAGCACCTAGAATATTTTTTTGGGGGGGCGGGGGGCAAATTAATTAAGGGTATTTGTAATTGCTGCTTTTTTCAGGGGTAATTTCCAACACACATACATGCACACAAACAAAATGTTTTAAAATGTGATTTGTAGCAGTCAGGAACTAGGCATATCATGCCTTTGTTTAAAAGTACAATCAGAGGTGGTAAGATGCCTTTGGCTTGTACAGTGATTCATCAAGCTCTGTCAACACTGGTAACTAAGACCTACTTATGCCACATAAGAGATGCATTTTTTAAGTTACTGCATGTTTTTATTAAGGCCACCGGTTTTCAAAATAACAAGTCCTTACAAAGTATGATTTTATAAATGATATTCTCGTAACACTGCGCTTTGCCAGTAGCACAGAGAATGTATGCCAAATGCAAGTCCATTCCAAAATCCATTTGGAAATCTTGAACTCAGCTGTGGTTCTTAAACTTTTGCAGTCCATAGGGCCTTTTTTTTTTTCTCCTTCCAATTTTGATAAATTCATGATGTTTACAGCACAGATAAAATTTTGTGCCATAATCCTAATTTAGCTGAAAAGAAATCAATATTAACTGTTCAATAAAAACTTACTTGCACATGTTAATAAACCAATGTGAGGGGAATTACAGTTGGCCAATGACAAAGTTGCACACTGCATTATTTGGGAAACGAGAGGGATTGTCAAAAATTATTAAGAGAAAGGTGAATATAGAGGACTTTGAAACAGAACTTTTAAAATTTAACATAACTGTATCTAGAGGTCAGTTGAGTTTCTACAGGCAGTTCAGGTCATTTTAAAGCACTCCTTATTTATGAAATAGAACTTCAGGGTGTGGATAAAGTGAAGAGATATAAAATCATGTGACTCACTAAGGCGCACCACTGGAAACTTAATAGCATGTTTCAGTCTCTGCCATTGCTGGAGTTCCTTCTTAGCTCAGAATTGGAGTTTTGGAATCTTCCCCTCATTTTGGTGAGTATAAACAGCAATAAAGTCAGTAGGTTCTCCCATCCTAAAGGATTTTACCTGAGGATATCATCTTAGGAATATCCATTGACTCTCCCATCAGGTATCTCTCCCAACCCCCATACACACACACACACACACACACACACCCTTTCTAATTTAGCAGTAATCTCTGGCAGACCTGGAAAAGCAAGCTGCTCTTAATAGCATAATGAAACCAAAGGCGTAATAACTCATCATAGTTTTCCATCAGAATCATCATTTCACACTCTGCCTACAGCTTTGAAAACATTTTTTCATATGTGAAAAATTCCCCCAAAATATATCCACTTGTCTCCCAAAGGAAGCGTGGTAATTACACTGATAAAACATCTCTCATACAACAACTGTGGCAAAACTGTGAAAATAACGGTGAGAAAGCAGATGGGCTCAAAAGCATGGTCCCCAAAAGAATGTTCTTTAAAGCTTTTTGTAACACTGGTCTCTGTCTCCAGTAACAGTCTAGCCGTCCTACTGTTCTGTAATATGCCTTTGCCTTTGTATGGTTTCACATCTCTTTAGTGATGGTCAACCCCACTTGTTTTTAAGTTACAATTTAGGGGAAAATATATATATATACTGCTTGGTGTCCTAGCTAAAAGGTTTACCAGTATTCATAGTGATATGCTGAAGTGGAGGCAATTAACTTGGCAGTTGTCAGTTGAGAATGAAAGTAGCATGTCTGAAAACAGTCTGATGCTTTATAAAACCACGTAGATGACTTTAAAACTATTGCATGAAAATACATCAAGGTTAATTAGCTGTTATACAGTAGATGCATGGTTTCAATTCTTTGGTGATATATCTAGTCAATCATTGTTTTCACCTGCCAGGAAAAGAGAGCAAACAGTCTATTGGATAGGTGTAAAGGGTGGGGTATGCAGTATCAGATTGATTTTAAGGACGTTTTGTACATGTTAATTTTTAATTGTGCATAAGTTCCATATGCCAGCATAGGCTGTATTCAGTTTTAAAACAGGCAAAATGACTTGACACTGATAAATCTGATATATTTAACTGTGTCCCATATGTATACTGCTTTTTGCCTATGACCAGTTTGAACAAGAATTCACCGAACTTTCAAGGTGCCTTTTCAAAAGGATCTTGTAATCAGTTGGTATGTACAGACAGTTGGCATGAAAGTGGTAGGATATAAATCAGATGATGCCTGGCTGCTGAGGTGCCTGTGCTCTCTGCATGAGCTGGGGCACTTCTTGTTTCTTGTAAGAGGTTTGCTTCTTTAAAATGACTAGTTTGATGTATCTGGTAACATACAGACCTGACTATACATTTTACATTATTTCGCTATTTTGTAAACTGGGATTTTAGAAAGCACGTTTGCCATTTTGTTAAAGTACATTGCCCCTTAAATTTTGGAGTAGTTTTTAAAAGTTTAAAATGGTAATAGAGGAGCCAGAAACTTTCTAAGCATTGTAAAATGTTTTGAATTAATATTGACTTTGTTTGGAAGAGAGTAGAGGCAGGGGGTTTTAAAGAAACAAAGAAATGCATTGTAAAAATGTAGTTTTAGAGCAGATTAATAATGATGGTGGGGAAAGTGTTGCTAATTTGTTTATTTCCCTGGAAGAAATGGGAAGTGTGATAAGCAGTTTAATTTTTAAGGAGCTGGTCTCAATTTTAGTACTTTTTAATTATGCAAATAAATCAATGTTTCCTTAAATTTTGTCATTGCTTTGTCACAGTTGTCTAGGGTTCTTATCTAACCTTCTGTGGCAATTCAATTTTATATAGTCTTTTAAGAGGTAATTGTAATGTATTTCTGACAGTATAAACAAAAAGAATATAAGGCATAGACGAATTGTCCTTTAAAAATATCAATGATGTATCCTGGAATGTGAAGATGTCTCTTTAGAGTTAAAAATCGAATTATTTTAATATTGTACCATTGTTAGACCTTGAATGAGTCCATGTTACCATGTGTGTCTGTATATCTGTAGAGAAAGAAAAATGACAACTGAAATGTTACTTTTTAAAATCGGAATAAATTGGGCACTGCCTGTGTTGCGCCACTACTGTATCTTTTCGAAAGAATTAACAGTATTTGCCTATTGTAAAAGTTAATTCTGATGACGCTTTCACATTCACCAGACTTTTTTTCCTGTATTATTTGCATCCCCAAATATTTAATACAAGTAGATTCTGCATGGCTTGGGCATTCAGAGATTAATAGAATGATGACTCAATTTTAATTCTAAAGCCATGAAAAGTTACTTTAAGACTGAACAATTCTGAATTATTTATGATACCAAATGTCCATGTTTCTTTCCCTACTGTAAAAGAATTGATCAGTTTCTTCATTAAAGCAGCAAAAACCTATTAAATCTTGTAAATACCATGTCTCTTTTAGATTTCTGTGTATGCTGTGAATGAAATCATTTTGAGATGAAATTGTACAAAGGCATTTTAAAAGGCTCTGCATGCATCGTACCTCCAAACAGTACATATTCGGAAAGTCAAAGATTCCTGCAAAGTAAATAAACTAAAAGCAAACACTACATTCTGCATCTTTTCTGTGTAGTTAGAAATTTACAGTATCAAAGTAGTTCTAGTGTCAGCACTCATATGTCTGGACTGAAATATGCTGTCTCACAAACCTAATCATCACATTTGTCTTCCTTTATTAGAACATGTAATGTTAGATTTGGGGTATTAAGTGCACATTACTCCATTTGGAAAAATTGGTAAAATTATACATAAGCAGGTTTTATATAAAAGTTGGAATATGTTAGGAACTTCTTTTCATTCCGCTTTAGAATGTTACTTACAAAAGAATACGTAGTTTTTTAAAAAATCTTTGTCATTTCAGAGGCAAATAATGTTCTGATATTTTGTTAGGGTCTGTAGTAAACTTTTACAACTTTTACACAGAAATTACCACAAATGAATTATAGTAGGTAACATTTTCAGTGATTAAGCACATTTAAATTCAAAATCATTTCCAGGCTGGGCACGATGGCTTATGCTTGTAATCCCAAAACTTTGGGAGGTCGAGGTGGGAGGAAGGCTTAAGCCTAGAGTTCAAGACCAGTCTGGGCAACATAGTGAAACTACTGTCCATTCAAAAAATATGCAAATTAGCTGGTCATGGTGGCGCAGGCCTGTAGCCCCAGCTACTTGGGGAGGCTGAGGTGGGAGGATCGCTTGAGCCCAGGAGGTCAAGGTTGCAGTAAGCCCTGGTTGTGCCACTGCACTTCAGCCCGGGCAACAGAGCAAAACTGTCTCAAAAAGGCATTTCCACTACATTGTTTTAATACATGAAAAATTGCAAACATACGCAAGTAGAGATATAATGATCCCCCATTTATTACCCAGCTTCCAAAATTATCTATGTATAAGCGTTCTTATTTCATCTATGTTTTCATCCCACCTCCCCCTAGATTATGTTGAAACAAATCCCAGACATCATATCAATTCACTGGTAAATAAACTTTCAACATAAGCAAAGTACACTCATCACACCTTACAAAATAATTTAAACACTGAATATCCAGTGGTAAGTTTCTCTACTGTGTCAAGGATTTTTTAACAAGCTTATCCAAATTAGGCTCTAAATAGAGTACATGAAATTGATTATGTCTTTTAAGTCTATATGCGTTCTCATAGTCTGTGTCAGAAGCCCAGTCATGTGTTAACTGGATTTTTTGAGACAAGATCTCACTGTGTCACCCAGGCTGGAGTGCAGTGGCACGATCACAGCTCACTGCAGCCTCCAACTCCTGGGCTCAAGTGATCCTCCTGCCTCAGCCTCCTCAGTAGCTGGGACCACAGGCTTGAGTGGTGTCACCATGCCCAGCTTTTTTTTTTTTAGGAGATGGGGCCTTGCTATGTTGTCCAGTCTCAGAATATTTTTATAGGGAAATTCCCTCATCTACTATTGAGTTATCCTCCACCACATCCTATAGTTCAATTATGCATAGAATGTCAAAGATAATTTTTAAGATAACTTTTTAAATAGTGTGTGCAGTATTCCCTTCCCCTTGCTTCCCGCACCCTGGGTTGTCCCTTTTAAACGACTGATTTTTAAATAGAAAAGTACTTCAAATCTGTTTGGTTACCACAACAGTGGTTCACTGTGGTGCTCATTTTCAGAGACATAGCTGATGTTTTTTTTTTTTTTTTTTTGAGGCGGAGTCTCGCTCTGTCGCCCAGACTGGAGTGCAGTGGCCGGATCTCAGCTCACTGCAAGCTCCGCCTCCCGGGTTTACGCCATTCTCCTGCCTCAGCCTCCGGAGTAGCTGGGACTACAGGCGCCCGCCACCTCGCCCGGCTAGTTTTTGTATTTTTAGTAGAGACGGGGTTTCACCGTGTTAGCCAGGATGGTCTCGATCTCCTGACCTCGTGATCCACCCGTCTCGGCCTCCCAAAGTGCTGGGATTACAGGCTTGAGCCAGCGCGCCCAGCCTTTTTTTTTTTTTTTTTTTTTGAGACAGGGTTTTACTCTCACCTAGGCTGGAGTACAGTGAGTGGCCTCAAACTCCAAAGCTCAAATGATCCTCCCACCTCAGCCTCCCAAGTAGCTGGGATTACATATGTGTGACACCATGCCCAGTTAACTTTTTTTTTTTTTTTTTCCAAATTTCTTTTTTTTTTTTTTATTATACTTTAAGTTCTAGGGTACATGTGCATAACGTGCAGGTTTGTTACATATGTATACTTGTGCCATGTTGGTGTGCTGCACCCATCAACTCGTCAGCACCCATCAATTCATCATTTATATCAGGTATAACTCCCCAATGCAATCCCTCCCCCCTCCCCCCTCCCCATGATAAGCCCAGTGTGTGATGTTCCCCTTCCTGAGTCCAAGAGATCTCATTGTTCAGTTCCCACCTATGAGTGAGAACATGCGGTGTTTGGTTTTCTCTTCTTGTGATAGTTTGCTAAGAATGATGGTTTCCAGCTGCATCCATGTCCCTACAAAGGACGCAAACTCATCCTTTTTTATGGCTGCATAGTATTCCATGGTGTATATGTGCCACATTTTCTTAATCCAGTCTGTCACAGATGGACATTTGGGTTGATTCCAAGTCTTTGCTATTGTGAATAGTGCCGCAATAAACATACGTGTGCATGTGTCTTTGTAGTAGAATAATTTGTAATCCTTTGGGTATATACCCAGTAGTGGGATGGCTGGGTCATATGGTACATCTAGTTCTAGATCCTTGAGGAATTCCCATACTGTTTTCCATAATGGTTGAACTAGTTTACAATCCCACCAACAGAGTGAACAGGCAACCTACAGAATGGGAGAAAATTTTTGCAATCTACTCGTCTGACAAAGGGCTAATATCCAGAATCTACAAAGAACTCAAACAAATATACAAGAAAAAAACAAACAACCCCATCAAAAAGTGGGCAAAGGATATGAACAGACATTTCTCAAAAGAAGACATTCATACAGCCAACAGACACATGAAAAAATGCTCATCATCACTCGCCATCAGAGAAATGCAAATCAAAACCACAATGAGATACCATCTCACACCAGTTAGAATGGCCATCATTAAAAAATCAGGAAACAACAAGTGTTGGAGAGGATGTGGAGAAATAGGAACACTTTTACACTGTTGCCCAGTTAACTTTTGTATTTTTAGTAGAAAGAGGGGTTTGCCATATTGCCCAGGCTGGTCTCGAACTCATGAGCTCACGTCATCTGCTCACCTCAGCCTGTCAAAGTGCTGGGAATATAGGTGTGAGTCACTGCACCTGGCCCATAATTAGTCTTTAATCCCACTATCACTATGATGATTTCAGGTACTGCCCAGCTCAGTTTTCCACACAGAAGACTGGAGGACTGTTGTGTAGGAGATGCACAGTGTATATCCCACCTGCATTCCTCCAAAGACTTCCTGACTTGACTTTGTCCTCTTGACCTTTTTTCTAGAACATTGACCAGGTAATGTTTTATGATGGAGATTTCCAAGATATTAATAGAATATGTGAGTGAGATTTTGTTTTGCAAGTTCCTTATTCTCAGAGCAGTCAAACCATCTCACTTGTCCTGCCTCGTGAACATTGGTGGGTGTGCTTTTGACCACCCTTTCATAACATGACAGTGATAATATATTGTGCAAGAAAAGTGGTGCCGCCTAGCTCTCTCGAGTTTTGCACTGTGGTGGGAACAAAATGCCAGTTACTACATTCTATATTACTTTGTTCTGTTTTGACTTACTTGTGCATTTATTCCTGGGGACTGAGGCAGTTTTCAGGCAATTCCATTCCCTTGATCAAGAACTGCTAACATTTACAGCAATTTCTAAATCCTATCCCCCAATTCTGTTTTCTTTCAAATCATTTAGTCTGATTTGGGTGTGCAAGATTCCAAAAAAAGATATATGGAAGGTATTTGGGGTTGGGAGAGGAGAAAATTGGGTTAGCATATGGAAATAGCTTGCATTCTCTATACACTTTGACAGTGAATCAAATGGTCACATGTGGCAGGAAGACTCTGATTTTAAGATTACTATTTGAGATTCTCTTCCCAAATTCTGCTGATGTAACTAACAAAAGCATTTTCAAGGACTAGAGAATAGGCTCTCAGGGTCAGAAATTACAGGAAGCAGATGGGGATGTATGGAGGGCAGTAGCAAGCAATGTCAGCCAGCCCACAGTTCCAGCCATCAGTGAAAGTCAACCTGCAAATCAAGTCTATGGGACTCCTCAAAAGAACCCATGAAGACCCCCAAACTCTGAGCAGTGGGCAAATGGGAAGGGATCTGTGTGCTGGACAGGAAGCATGTAGATTGTAGCATTTGCTTTCTGGCTCACTTGGCACCACAGTTCACTACACAAAGCATTTAATGGGAGTGGTTTGGCCACCTAGTTAAGGGGCATAAGGCACCAAGTAACTTCAAGCTGCCACAATGAACACAGAGGAAAAGCTTGCTTGGCGCAGCTGAGGATTCCAGGGAGCAGTTTTCAACCCCGCAATGAATATTTAAAACAGCACCCATTGATGCCTGTTACTGAGTGGCTGAAAAGAAATGCTTAGCAAAGCACTGAACTTCCCCATCTTTCTAATACTTTTAGTAATTTCCAACCAAGAAAAATTAGACTACAGAAGTAGACAAATTTTTGCTTAAGATATTAAAAGAGTTAAACAATGTGACCCACATGGTATTTACAATTCTTTAAAAATCAAATGTACATGAAGATGTAGCATTCTGAAAAAAGAATCTCATTCTACAGAAGGGAAAGAGAAAACCTTAATTTCTAAATTGAATTCCGAACAAAATTTACAACCATGTTGTATCTCTCAAAAAGGAACAATCAGATCAAAAATGGTTTCCTTCAAAGGAAAACTAATTTTTGCTAAAACTCTAAAATACAAATACAGGTAGTGAAGTTCAGAAAACTAAGTCAATAGAGATTCTAGAATTCAGAGGAGAGAGATACTGAGATGAAGAGCTGACATATAGAAAAAATAAACGTGAAACTAGACTCAGGAGATGCAATAAGGAATACCAGAAAAACAAACACAGCAGATAGGAGAGGAGCAATGAAGATACAAGAAACATGAGACAGGAGGATTGAAACAATCTTACCTATGAAGGTCAAATAAAGGAACACAATTGTCTGATTTTCACATGCAAAACAGACAAATAGTGAATATTATCAGTTTGGTTAAATCTACTATAATAAAACTTTATACCTCCCAATAACCAACTGTTCTTTCAAATGTCCAAACATTTACCCCTCAAAAAATCGAGAAAACCTCAATTCCTAAAACGGAATTATACAGGCTACATTTTTCTGACTGTAAGGCATCAAATCTAAAAATAACTAAAATCAAGCCACCTGAAAATTAAAAGAAAAGGCTCTTCTAAATAATTCAAAAATGGAATAAAAAATAATTAATGTCAGATTTAGTTCAGGTGACTCCTCAACAAGAGCCTGTGGCAAAGACATTATCTCAAACTAAAAAGATTTTCAGCTCCCAAAGAACAGGAGAAAATCAAAGAGTGCCATATCCCAGTGATGTTTTATACTGTGCAAATGTTGAATTATTTCTAGATGTAAATGAATTGTCCACACTCATAATAGAAGCTGTTGCACAAAGAAATAATTCAGAACTGTAGTTGATGTCACTTGTGGGAAATACATTTCCAACACAAGATGTCTCTATGCAAACTCTAACAATGAAATGAAATCATGTCAAAATTTGCAGCCCAGCTATAGTCTGAGAGAACACTCGGTCTAACATGGCCAGGGTCAAGAATCCTTATGAACTGGAGAGCCCTGGGGAAAGAGCTGGATCAGAAGTATTCCAAGGCCAAGCTGATGTGTAACATGTGTGAGAAAGTGTTTTTAGAAGCCATCAGCTTAAGAATGCATGTGAGTATACATAAAGGAGTCAAACTCTGTATCTGCCACGTCTGTGGAAAGGTATGTACGCATTGTAACTAGCTGAAAACGCACGTAAGAACTCATGTAAGGGTGAGGAGCCTGACAAATGTGAATTATGTGATAAAGGCTTAGCTCAAACATGCCAGGTAATCACCTATAGTCACATGTATCATGGTAAGAAAAAAAAACAACCCTGTAAATGTGATATATGTGATTTACAATTTGCAACTGCTAGCAGTCTCAGTATCACACAAACACACTGATATGGTTTGGCTCTATATCCCCAACCAAATCTCATGTCAAACTGTAATCCCCATGTGTTGAAGGAGGGGCCTGGTGGGAGGTGATTAGATCATGAGGGCAGATTTCCCCCTTGCTGTTCTCATTTAGTGAGTTCTTAGAGATCTGATGTGTTTTAAAAGTGTGTAGCACTTCCCCATTTACTCTCTTCTCTCTCCTGCCACCAAGTAAATAAGGTGCTTGCTTTCCCTTTGCCTTCCGCCATGATTGTAAGTTGCCTGAGGCCTCCCAGCCATGCTTCCTGTTAAGCCTGTGGAACTGTGAGTCAATCAAACCGCTTTCCTTCATAAATTAACCAGTCTCAGGTAGTTCTTTATAGCAGTGTGAAAACAGACTAATACAGACACCTAGTGGAGAGAAGTCATATGTCTAAGAGGAGTGGACAGAGATTTGCCTAACCTAGCAGCAAACTGACCTGTCAGGTTTGCATGCGTATTAAAGGAAGCCTTACGTGTGTCACACCCAGAAGATGGTATTTTCTGCCCCTAATTCTCTTATCACGCATACTTGAATCAAACAGGTGAAAACATATACAAATTATTTGTGGGAAAACTTCTATTTCTTCAGAAGTCAAACACTTTGAATCCCATCAATAAGACAGACCATTTATGATGCAAAAATTCTTACAAAGATAGTAAAAAATATAAAGAACAAAACAGAAGTTCATTCTGGAACAGACAAAGCTCTAGATTTCAGTATAGAGGATCATATCATGCTTGGAGTGAATAAGATTCCATACAGAAAAATCCTGAATCAGAAACTATGGATTTGAAAGTTTCTGAAAAGGCTTTAACACTGACTCTTCCTCTTGGGACTAAGGACCTGTTATCAATAATCAGGCTCTTACGACAGATCCTTCTCATGGTTAGCTGGGAGCCAGAGATGATTTTTTTTGCAATAACTTATACTGACTTTGTGAGGAGTATGAAATGACTAAAATATCTGATAGTAGACATAAATATCTCTTGTAAAAATTTCATTCACCAAAGTAAAAGCACCTCATACCACATCCTATTTCCCCTAAATTATTATTAAATTGATAAAAATTGTCTTATGTACGTGATGCTTGGAAATATGTATACATTGTGGAATGGCTAAACTGAGCTAATTAACATATGCATTCCCTCACATCATTATTTTTATGGTGAGAGCACTTTACATCCACTCTCCCAGCATTTTTCAAGAACACAATATATTGCTTTGTTTTGAGATGGGTGGGGGAGGGTTCTCACTATGCTGACCAGGCTGGTCTTGAACTCCTGGCCTCAAGTGATCCTTTCACCTCTGCCTCCTAAAGTGCTGGGATTACAGCCATGAGCCACTGCGCCTGGCCAGGAATACAATATATTGTTAACTACAGTCACCAGGTGGTGCAATACACCTCTGGAACTTATTTCTCCTAACTGAAATTTTGCATCCTTTGACCAACATCTCCCCAATCTTCCCACTCCCCGGCCTCTAAATAACCAACATTCTTCTCTTTACTTCTGTGAATTTGCCTTTTTAGCTTCTACATACGAGGGAGATGCAAATCCAAACCACAATGCAATACCACCTTACTCCTGCAAGAATGGCCATACGTCTAGAAATCAACTAATAGATGCAGGCATGGATGTGGTGAAAAGGGAACACTTTTACACTGCTGGTGGGAGTGTAAACTAGTATAACCATGATGGAAAACAATGTGTAGATTCCTTCAAGAACTAAAAGTAGATCTATCATTGACTCAGCAATCCCACTAGTGGGTATCTACCCAGAGGAAAAGAAGTCATTATGTGAAAAAGATACTTGCACACACATGTTTATAGGAACACAATTTGCAATTCCAAAAATATGGAACCAGCCCAAATGCCCATCAATCAATGAGTGGATAAAGAAACTGTGGTAGATAAAGTAACTGTGGTATATATATATACACACACACACACACACATACACATACACACCATAGAATACTACTCAGCCAAGAAAAGGAACAAAATAATGGTATCCACAGCAACCAGGATGGAACTGGAGACCATTATTTTAAATGAAGTAACTCAGGAATGGAAAACCAAACACCGTATGTTCTCACTCATAATTGGGAGCCAAGCTAAGAGGATGCAAAGGCATAAGAATGAAACAATGGACTTTGGGGACTCAGGGGAAAGGCTGTGAGGGGTGACTACACACTGGATACAGTGTACACTGCTCGTGTGATGGGTGCACCAAAATCTCAGAAATCACCACTAAAGAACTTATCTATGTAACTAAATACTACCTGTTCTCCCAAAATCTATTGAAATAAAAATTTAAAACACACACACACAGAGACAGACAGACAGAGAGAGAGAGAGATAGAGAGAGAGAGATTGATTCTAGTGAAAAAGTCCCCCATCTTATGGAAAAAAAAAAAAAAGAGAGAGAGAGAACTACCTGAGACCTTACATTCCTAGGATAAATCCCACTTGGTCATGGTGTACAATCTTTTAAATACACTCTTGGACTCAATTTGCTAGTATTTTGTTGAGGATTCTTGCATCTATATTCGTAAGGATACTGGTCAGTAATTTCCTTGTGATGTCTTTGTCTGGCTTGGTATCAGGGTAATGCTAGCCTCATAGAATAAGACAGGAGGTGTTCCCTTCAATTCTATTTTTTGGAAGAATTTGAGAAGAATTGGTGTAAATTTGTCTTTAAATGTTTGGTAGAATTGACCACTAAAGCCATGTACTCCTGGATGTTTCCTTTTTAGAAGGTTTTTGATTACTCATTCAATCTGTTGTAAGTCTGAGACATTACATTTCTTCTGGAGTCCCTTAGGGAACCTGTGTGTTTCTAGGAATTTGTCCATTTCATTTAGGTTATCTAATTTCTTGGTGTGCAATTGTCCATAGTATTCTCTCACAATCCTTTTCATTTCTGTAATATTAGTAATAATGTCTCCAACTTCATTTCTGATTTTAGATATTTATATCTCTTTTCCTTGTCAGTCTAGCTCAAGGTTTGTCCATTTTCTTTTCCTTTTCAAAGAACCAACTTTTGTTTTTATTGTCTCTTATTTTTCTATACTCTATTTTAGTTATCTCTGTTCTAACCATTATTTCCTTCCTTCTGCCAGCTTTTGGTTTAATTCACTATTTTTTCTAGTTCCTCGAGGTGTAAAGTTAGCTATTAAGATTTTCGTTGTGTGGTTTTTTTTTTGTTTTGTTTTGTTTTTGCTATTGTTTCTTGAGACAGAATCTCACTGTCTCCTGGGCTAGAGTGCAGTGGTACCATGTTGGCTCTCACTTTAACCTCCGCCTCCTGGGTTCAAGCAATTCTCATGCCTCCGCCTCTTGAGTAGCTGGAATTACAGGCATGCACCACCACATCTGGCTAATTTTTGTATTTTTAGTAGAGATGGGGTTTCATCATGTTGGCCAGGCTGGTCTTGAACTCATGGCCACAAGCGATCCACCCACCTTGGCCTCTCCAAGTGCTAGGATTACAGGCATGAGCCACCACATCGGGTCAAGTAGTGGCATTTACAGCTATAAATTTTCCTCTGAGGGCGCCTTCACTGCATCCCATAAGTTTTGATATATTGTGATTTACTTTTCATTCATCTCTAAGTATTTTCTAATTTTTCTTTTGATTTCTTTTTTGACCCATTGGTTGTTCTTGTTGTTTAATTTCCACATATTTGGGAATTTTCCAGTTTTCCTTCTTTTATTGATTTCTAATTTTATTCTATTATGGTCAGAGAACACACCTTGTATGATTTCACTTTTTAAATCTATTGAGACTTGTAAAGCCTAATATATGGTCTATCCTGAAGAATGTTCCATGTGCACTGGATAAGAATGTGCATTCTGCTGTTGTTGAATGGAATGTTCTATATATGTCTGTTAGGCTTAGATGGTTTAATGTTTCAGGCCTCTATTTCTTTATTGGTCTTTTGTCTAGATGTTTTATCCAAGATTTGAAGTGTTGTACTGAAGCTTCCAACTATTATTGCATAACTGTGTATTTCGCCCATCAATTCTGTCAGTTTGCATCATATGTTTTGTAATAATGATAGTTTTAAAATAGTAATTATAGCACAATGATAATAATAGCTAACAGCTTTTTAGCAGTTAGGATATGCTAGGCACTATTCTTTGTGCCTTGACTGTAATAACTCATTTAATTTTCACAACTCAATGAGGCAGAGTGCTATTATCATTTACATTCTAAAAATGAGGTGGCTGAATTTGAGAGAAATAAAGAAATTCGTAGAAGATGACAAAGCAAGTAGGTGGTAGGTGGAACAAAGATTTCAGATAGAATCCTTAACCATTAAGAGTCTAGGCTATACCCTAAAACAAAAATAAAACACTGTCATAGGAATTCATATGGCATAAAAAGATGTAGTATATGTGTATGCTTATCCTTGCAGAAATATGGGTATTTTTAAAAAATGAGCTTAACACAAATGGAGGAGTTAATATAGTGTTTCATTCATTGTGCCCATTCAGAAGGTAAACATTTTTTCTTTGTACCTAAATGTTAATCCTGAAAGCAATTCGTGTTTACTACTGGAAACTAGCATATCCAAATCTGGGGCCAGGAGCGGTGGCTCATGCCTGTAATCCCAGCACTTTGGGAGGCCACGGTGGGCGGATCACTTGAGGTCAGGACTTTGAGACCTGCCTGGCCAACATGGTGAAACCCCATCTCTACTAAAACTACAAAAATTAGCCAGGTGTGGTGGTGGGCGCCTGTAATCCCAGCTATTTGGGAAGCTGAGGCAGGAGAATAACTTGAACCCGGGAGGCAGAGGTTGCAGCGAGCCGAGCCGAGATCCTGCCATTGCGCCCTAGCCTGGCTGACAAGAGTGAAACTCTGTCTCAAAAAAAAAAGAAAAAACAAACAAAAAAAAAAACCCCTGCTCTTTGCAACAATGTAGATGGACCTCGAGGGTATTACGTTAAGAGAAATAAGCCAGATATAGAAAGACAAATACTATATGATTTCATTTATATGTGGAATCTAAAAGAGTCAAGCTCATAGAATCAGAGAGTAGATTAGTAGTTGCCAGGGGTAGGGGAACAAGGAAATGGGGAAGTGATGGTTAAAGGGTACAAAGTTTCAGTTATACAAAACTAAGTTTCGGAAATCTATCGAGTATAGTGCTACTGTATTGTGTACTTAACATTTGTTAATGGCAGTTTTTTATTTGTTTTCTTTTTGAGATGGAGTCTCACTCTGTCCCACAGGCTGGAGTACAGTGGCACGATCTCAGTTCATTACAACCTCTGTCTCCCAGGTTCAAGAGATTCTCATGCCTCATCCTCCCAGGTAGCTGGGATTACAGGCGTCCGCCACCATGCCCAGCTAATTTTCACATTTTTAGTAGACATGGAGTTTCACCATCTTGGCCAGGCTGATCTCAAACTCCTGACTTCAAGTGATCTGTAGGGCAGATCTTATGTTTTGTTCTTACCACAAAACAAGCAACCAGAAATGGTGGCTCACACCTGTAATCCCAGCACCTTGGGAGGCTGAGGCAGGAGAATAGCTTGAGGCTAGAAGTTCAAGATCAGCCTGGGCAACATAGTAAGATCCTGTCTCTACAAAAAAATTTTTAAACTAGCTAGGTATGGTGGTGTGTGCCTGTAGTCCCATGAACTCGGAAGGGTGAGGCAGGAGAATTGCTTGAGCCCAGGGAGTTTGAGGTTGCAGTGAGGTATGGTTTGCACTACTGCACTCCAGCCTATGTGGCACAGTGAGACCCTGTTTCATAAAACACACACACACACACACACACATACACACACACACTAAGAAACTTTTGGATATATTGATGACCTTGACAGTGATGCTTTCACAGGTATATATTTATCCCCAAACTCATTAAGATTAAGTATGTGTAGCTTTTTAGATGTCAATCATACAAAAAAAATTAAGATACTGGAAATCTTAGCTCTTTTAAATCCATCCACATGGATAAGCTGCTTTGTCAAAATATTTATATATATTTCAATTAAGCAGCTATCAAATAGTGAATCTAATGATTATTTATATTGAAATATTAATGTGTGGGAGTCTTATTAGATTTTAAACACACAATCTCTTAGAATAGTGCAATTTATTCTACAGAATTGAACATATTATGTGACTTAAGGATTGTCATATTAATTATAGGCAACTGAATATAGAAGACTTTCAATTACAATTTTGAGGATATATGAAGTTGTGGGGACTCCAGCTTGGTCGGTAACCATCATGCACTATGTTAAATGTAAGGCAGATGAGCCTTACACCATATTCTAACTAATGAATAGTTCTCTCGCATACACGAATTACCACCTTTTACATGACTAACGGTTATTTATCTTAAAAGAGCATATACCACTATTCTTTTTCTATGCAATCTTCCACAGTGGAGGCCAGATGAAATTACACCTCAGATGAAATTACTTGGCCCGTTTGTTTCCTTTGCTACAAACCTGGAATGAACTTAAACCATTTTTAATATCAAGTATCATGGTGTTATGCTGAAGTCATAAAAGATGTTACCACTGGGAGAAGCTGGGTGAAGGGTTCATGGGACTCTATGTACTATGTTTGCTACCTTCTGTGAATCTACAATTATTTTAAAAGATAAAAGTTTAATATCAAAAGTTTGTAAGGACATCAAGTTATCTTAGGCAACCCAAACCGTTAACCCTGTTCTCAAAAGTGATATGTTGAATATTGCATCCAGACTAGGCCTTCTGGTTTTCACAATGATGCTGCTACAAACCTTTATATATATATACACACACACACACATATATATATATACACATACACACACACATATATATATACATACATACACACATACACACACAAGCATATACACACACACACACACACATAAAAGTGCTCTGTAATGCTGACTCTCAACAATCTAAATTAGACCTAAGTGAAACTTGTGTTAATACAATGGAATCATAATCTAATTTCTACTTTGATTTCTAAACCCAATTACAGAGATTTCCTCAACATCATACCAAAAGTAACTATTTCATTACTCCTTTCTGAATCATAGGAGTTTCTAAAAACTGTGGCATTAAAACCTGGGTGTGGTGGCTTCTGCCTAGAATCCCAGCTACGTGGGAGGCTGAGGTGGGAGGATTGATTGAGCCCAGGAGGTTGAACCTGCAGTGAGCTGAGAATGCACCAGTGCACTCCAGCCTGAGCGACAGAGTGAGACTCCATCTCTAAAAAAAAACCTACAAATAAAACGACGGAGTTCAAGTTTGCAAGTATTTGTGCTGTTGGGAATATGAATCTTTGCTCATTCTTAGAGAAACATAAAGCACAAGGCAGATGGACCCTGTCTGCTAAGACGTCCACTTTTTCCAGAATTATGTGTGCCCTGACAAAAATTTTTTTTTTTTTATACCAACACAATATAACTTTATTATCAATTAAGGTCAATAAAAGATACCAAACTAGAGGTCTTACAACTTTTGAAAAGTTAATAAATTTCTTCTGCCTATCTGGGCTTATTTTGTGACAGTTTTTTCATTTACATAATTTGATTGTCATATATTTTATATGTCTCAGAATATGCCAAGTGTTCCAGTATACAACTAATTCTACTGTAGCTCTTTTTTACTGTTAATGATTCTAGTTTATTAATGTCATACAATATGTATACATTGATATTAAAATGTCTCAAAATAATAGATGTAGTTCAACGCTATGTTCGTCTATCCCATCTGTGTAGAAGCACAATTAACATGCCATTTTATGAATATCATGAAATCTCTTAGGATGGCATTTTACCACCATTCCCACAAGTCACAGTTTAGTTTTGTTTTCCAGAATTATTCATTGAGTGAATTTTTAAACTATCTCTCTCAGTTACTTCATTTAAAAATTTTTCTTTATTCTTAATAAATCTGGGTAACATCTATTAATTTGGACCCATTTGCAACTTTCATTAACTATTGTTCAATCTCCTGAATTATCAAGGTGTTAAATGAGATTGAATCCTAAAGTTCTCTTTTTTTTTTTTAATTTTTTTTTTTTAGTTTTTTTTTTTATTATTATACTTTAAGTTCTAGGGTACATGTGCATAACATGCAGGTTTGTT